>NC_087067.1:25625151-26035692 GCF_963678635.1 Symsagittifera roscoffensis | reverse complement strand
TTCCTACCCTCAGAAATAAGACACCACTTCATCAACACTTAGAGGCTCTTTCTTACCACTCATTAAAAAAAACTTCCGATGGCAAGCCTTCACTGGTGCTGCAGCTATCAAGGCTGTTAAATAATGTTACAGAAACAATGCAGAGCAACTTTTGCTTTGATCGCATAAAAAACTGTCAAAAAATGTCACTGTACTGTAACATTAGTTAATCATCGGAGGAACAATTTTGAAATTTTGTGAAAAAGCAGCTAAATTTCATCCTTTATCAGACCCTGGGGGAGGGGGAGGGATGTGTTTTTCAATTTCTCCCATTTTTCATTTTAGTGTGATTCTATTTCATAAATGCTAAGTTGAAATGACTTCTGAAATGTACAAAATTAAGTCAAAGTGAACGAGTTATCAGTTTTGAAGCATTTTACTTTCAAGCAAATTATTTGTAACTTTCAGACAACTTTACAAAAAGTTTTTGGCTATCACAACCAACGAGTGTTCTTCCGACCATTGAAAATGGGAAGGAACTTTGTACTCGGGTATGTTTTAGTTTTCTTTTAGCTTTTAATATAAAAGAGAATTTTTAGTTTCCACCCAAAATTAGGTATCACAAATTGTACGGAGTTGAGTGATACATCATATTAAAGCCTTTTTAGTCGTTATTTGAACGACATTAAAAGTGTTCTAACAAATTTTCTCAATGTTGAAAAAAAAACGGTTTGAAACGTTTGATTTTTCTTCTAATTCCGAGCGAGTAAAGTGAACAAGCAGGCTTGTTGAAGAAGAATAGTCGCAGATTACTAGTAAATAAACCATGGATTTTTTATTCAAGCCCTGAAAAATTTAGTAAAATTCGTTGCCAAAGTTTCGTTAGCGCCATCTTGGTAATAAAAACTTCAAAAGTTCATAAACAAATTTTGCAAAAAAAATGAAAAATATTATTAGCAATTTTTCGAACAAAAAATGCTTCCCAAATGCCTTTTTTACTGGATATCCTAAATACCCTTTTCGTCATCTTTGCATCACACCACGCACAACAAAAATGAAATTCATTTTTTTTCTTAGTTTTTCAAGAATATGGTCGAAAATTTCTGTGCAAACTGCACACCAACCGGCTATCCTTGTTTTAAGTTCCTCTTGGCTTATTTGAAGCTTCAAAATGTATCAACTGATAACCAATTTAGATTTCTTAATATCCAAAACAGTTTCAATCTCTCTTACTACCGTTAATAATTTGACTTACTGGATTTGATAAGTCTAAACTTGTGTACATTGATGATTGATGTGCGAAACTGACAAAAACATCAGCTGAATAGTTTGTAAGCTGAGAAATGAAAACATACAATAATCAAGATCAAATCGAGAGTAGTGGGCTAGAGGGGTCCCAAGAAACTTACAGGGTCCATTGCGTAAAAACAGTGCCTCAAACATGCTCAATTTAGTGGTTTGATGAAATTAACTAAAGTATCGAATAAATTGCGTGAATGAGGCTGGTTAATAACGTTTTAGAAAAAAATATATAAAAGGACCGACCGGCACATTTCGAGTTAGTTAAATGCGGTATTTGTCGAAAACTTTTGTAATTTGGGAACGCTCTCTCGCACTTAATTTCTACCAGAAACCCTATATCCCCTTTGTACCATCGAGTCTATTAAAATTCGGATTTTATAGTTTTAATTTAAGGTACCTATCAAGATTAAAAACTGTAAGAGTCATCATAACTAACAATGCTATTTAATAACCCGCTCCTTCGCAAAACCCCAAGGGGCCATCAAAGACTGTTTCACAGAGGTGATTACAACGCGCTGTTTCACAGAGGTGATAACTTCCTTATCAAAGCCTTCAATCATACCTAATTTTTCACAGTAATTTATGGGTCTAAATTTCCAATGGACCTAGACTTTTATCAATGAGAGGTTTATAATGAAAAAAATTGAGAAACTAGTTAATGAGTTTTGCTGTATCGAGTTATCTTACTGTGTGAGGGGCAATTCGGTTTCAGACAATTGTACTTTAAATGCGTCCGCGCGGAAATACTCAAAATGCGCTGATAAAATATATCGAAAATTTCAGAAAAAAAGGTAGATGAAAACAAGTTGATTGTAGTGACGATCCTTCAAAAACAAAAACTTTTGATTTGATCACCTGAAAAAATTTTCCTGCGTAAGTTTTGAACTAATTGTTTTGAATGCAGGACAAACAAGCTTTGTAACCTTTTGATATTTCGGAAAACCCATTAGAATGAGCAATAATAATTGTTTTTATTGAAAAAGAACATTAACAACCTGGCTTATTGTGCTTGAAGCTTAAATCACTGACTAGATATTCATCTACAACAAATTTTGATTTTTTATCTGCTTATGTGTTTATTTTCACCTGCAAAAATTTACAAAGGTTCAATTTTTTTCTCTCGCATTTTTTTTTAATATATGAAATTATTTTAAAAGTTTCAATGACAACTGAAAAACAAATAAAGGTTTTTCATTTAGAAAAAAACGGGTCTTTGATCATCCTTACTCAAGTTTTTGCAATGGTTTACTTCTGTGCAAGTTGCACAGCAATCGGTATCGTTGTTGAGTGATTTAGTTTCACATGATTAATTTACATTTCCATAAAGTCCTGTAAACATATTTATCAATTTTAGACTGGCGCAATTGAATACTAGCAACATCACACCGGTTTGAGTGAAACTTAACAATTCAAGGCCGATACTACCAAAAAATGGTGTGATTGGATGACTCAAGAAACTGTTGATGCTGTTGCGACTTAAAAATCCGACAAAAATACTAGGTCCAGACTAAAATGAGCCAAAATGTTCTTATAATTCTCGCTATATTTTTTTTGTGACAGGGCAAAAATTTTTCTTATGGACTATGGAGCCGTAACGTCGTAAAAAAAGCCGCCCTTTGTTTTGTTTTCGATTCGCGCCCATGTCTGTTCTTAAGTCGCGTTAAGTTTTTTTCATAGGTTGCACCAATGTTTTTTCTAACATCTGCTTTGAAGTTTATAAATATTCTAGGCAGTTACTAGAATTTGGCTCGATGAAATAAAAATAAAATCTGAACAAAAAATCCAGCTGGTTATTTTTTAAAAAAATTTTCGAATTTTTTTCGAAATTAAAAAAAAAAATTTTTGAAGACCATTAAATTTGTTTATGCCTAATTCATTTTTACAAACTCTTATAGTTGTATCATCACATGGCGAACAAAAAAGACACTAACTTCAAGAAAAAAAGACAAACTTTTTTGTTCTGTAAATGTGGTCGCAACATTCTGTGCTACTTGCACAGCAACCGGCTATCCTTTTTTACAGTTAATTATTAGTAGCTGAAAACAAAACAATTTCTTAGGAGTTTTGACTGCAATTTTTTATATGCAAAAAATATTCATAGAAATGACTTCTGTGGTATAAAAACACATTCAAATTTTGGTGGCAATTTTTCCTTCCTCAATTTTTTGGTCAAAAAAGTTGCGAAAGTAAAGTTATATTTTACTTACAGTGTATCTTAGTCTTTCAGCTGTTGAAATCAGAATTGCAGATTGGACTGTTGCCTCCAGTGTCAAGTACTGCAACGTCAATCCTGTCAAGTCCGTGATCCAAACCGAGACAGGACTGTTCAACTGAATCGCACAGTTGGTTGTGGACAAGTTTCGAAACAGGGTTAGCGAATTAATGGGCGCTGATTTGTTTGCGAAGAGTTTTCGTACAAGAAGACTCGAATCTGAATCTAAACAAAAGCATTTAAGAAGTTTTTCTTATCTAGAAAGGGGCATAGCAAGGCTAAACATTGAATCACTGCAATTGGTTTGACTGTGATTTCAGGAAAACTTTTGATTGATATTGTAAAAAGAACTCAAAACTGCAGAATTAAAGTAACGCGGTGACATCCCGGATCGACATTTGCGATTTATGTTTCGTCCGACTCGGCCAAAAAATGGTATGTTTAGATTATCTCGACCTAGACCCGATATATTTTTCTCGACTGCAGGATTTTCTCGACTGCAAAAAATAATTTGACTGTTCGACCGAGCGAAATCTTTTCTACTGAAAACACTTGACTGTGGTCGATCGTCAAGTAAATTTCTTACGCTAAAAAAATCAAGTACTTAGGAATGTATTTATGGATTTTAGTATTAAAGTTATAATGTATCTACGAATGTAAGTAATTATGTATGTATTTATGTATGAATGTATCCATTTTCAGAGTTTTTTCGGATCATATCTTAGCAAAAAAATGTAGAACAAAACCATTTAAAACCAAGATGGTTGAGAGCCAGATGAACTACTTTGATTGATCCGATAAGGTCAATAGGCTTTGTTAGGCTCTTAAACAAAAAACATTTGGTTTAAAATTTTGTTCCTATTTCGGAGATGAAATTTCAAATTTTTTAGTTTGAAGATTTTTTAAACTTAAAAATTTGAGATTTAAACTTAGTTATTATGTATGTATCTTTGACGCGCTTCTGGGACGGAGCGGGAAGTTTTCGGAGCGCGTGATCCAAAGAACTAGCTCCAAGGATGAATACCATACACTTGGGGGACCTATGCGACGGTTTCGTTACGCTTAAGTACCAATGGGGTTGGAAAATTAAGTAGGTCGGTTGAACTCCAACAACACACACGGAGTAAACCTGAGGATGAAAGAATTCAACTTAACTCACTTAACATCACCGTACCTGACCACTTAACTTTACTGTCACGCAACGAAGTCAATAATCGGACGGGCTGAAACGGCTTTGTTTTACTCGAAGCGAACTGGCTTTCAGTTTCACCAATGGTGGGTGGGGGATCAGGCAAATTGGTTAAGTTCCAACAACACACGCGGAAGAAACCTGAGGATGAAAAAACTCAACTTAATTTGCCTGATATTTCGCTACCAGACCACTTAACATAAGGTTGGTGTCATCTTACAGCACAATTTCGCAGAATTCTGGAGACGTTTTGAGGATTTTTTGTTAATTTTTCACTTTTTTCACAAAATTTTTCAGTAAATTTTGGTCAGCAGGTTCGAGTCATAAACCAATCCAAAAAATTAGTCCAGTACCTCTTGTCTATGTTCCGATTTCACTGATTAAAATTCCGTTCACATATATCCAAAAATTTTTGGTATCGAGAAAAAAATGTCAAGTCAGTTGACTAAGTATCGATTGTAAGTTATTTCAGTTCAACAGAACTGTCCAAAAATTTTGGGTATTAAGAAAAATTACCGGGGGCTAGCTTGCGGAAAAATTTCTCAAGATGTATGACAGCGTATAAAATTTTATAGCACAATATGAGAGTCTTAAACTAGTCGAGTCTTACAGTTTTAATTGGAGACTGGCGACACCGGTTTCGGGTTGTCAAAACTTTCACTCTCACGAGTCTGACCCACTGCAACGCTATCAGCAACACTCCTGTCAGCAACACTCCTGTCGGCAACACTCCTATCAGCAACACTCCTTTCAGCAACACTCCTGTCAGCAACACTTCTGTCAGCAACACTCTTGTCAGCAACGCTCCTGTCAGCAACACTCCGATCAGCAACACTCCGATCAGCAACACTCCTGTCAGCCACACTCTTGTCAGCCACACTCCTGTCAGCCACACTCCTGTCAGCAACCCTCCTCGTTTTCAGAATCTTCTAGAATTGGTGTCGATGCGAAATCAGAAACGATTGCAATTGCTTCTAACAATGAAATATCGCCTCCAATATCGCCTCGGGTCCCTTGTGGGGTGCCAAAATATGCTCGCTAATCTCCAAAAAAAACTGATCCAAATTCGTTAAATTAATAAGAGATATTTTTCGGTAAATAACTCAGGCAAATAGATAAATTTCGGCATTCTCTATCGATCAAAAACATCATATAACTTTTTATCTGAACTGTCCGTTTTTGGTACAAAACGGCGCAAGCTAGCCACAAGAACCGGTCGGTAATGTCCTTGAGACAAATTGCTCTTTTTTAGCGGTCAGCCTTAATCAAGGCTGAACCGAATTAGAACCAAAAAACAGTAAAAAACGGTCAAATGGGGCTATAGCCCCTCGGGTCTACATGTTTTAAGGTCTGCATATGGGGGGACTCGAACCCGGTTGACCGGCGTGAGAGACTTGTCTCTAGGCCGCTCGGCCAACTGTGCTTGTTTTATATGCATCTATACTTGTTTTATTCTATACTCTTGTTTTGCATTGCAACATCCTCCCCCCCTGAAGAAGGAAGAACCGGAGCGAGCTTAACGGTCGGCCGCGTGACTTCACGGGTTGCGGACCTGACAAGGGCGGATCGGGCGCAACCGTCCTGTCCGTAGTTTAGCTTGACGATTCGGGCGAGAGGGTAGTACCCACGCGGACTATCGGGCTCAATCACCCACACGAGATCGCCTGTTTTAAGAGTGAAGTCAGAATGAGTGTGCCACTTGACACGCTTATTCAGCGAGGGAACATATTCTCGAAGCCAACGAGACCAAATCGCGTTAGCATATGACTGCGCTCGCACGTACCTTTTCTTGTGATCGAAGTGCTCCCCGGGTAAAAGCGAAGGAAAGCTTGTGGCATGTTGTCCAAGCAAAAAATGGTTTGGGGTTAACGCTTCTAACTCACGTGAATCGGTACTAACGGGAGTTATTGGCCTTGAATTCAAAGCCTGTTCAACTAAGCAGAGTGTTGTTCCTAACACCTCTTCAGTGACTCGCCTACTGCCTAGGATATCGTACAGCACGCGCTTCACGCTTCGGACGAGGCGTTCCCAGGAGCCGCCATGATGGGGTGCGCCTGGCGGGTTAAATTTCCAAGTAACACCTTTGTGTGCAAAAATGGTCGGAGCCATGCCATTCCAGCTCTTGATGCAGGCAAGTAATTCCTTTTCCGCACCAACGAAGTTCGTGCCATTATCCGACCAGATTGTGCTTGGCGTACCACGGCGCGCAACGAACCGTTCAATGCCCATGACACACGAACTGGTGTCCAGAGACGGTACAATCTCAAGGTGTACAGCCCTGGTGGTGAGGCAAGTAAAAAGAAATCCCCATCTTTTTTCCGTGCTTCTGCGAACCGGAACGTAAAGCGGTCCAAAGTAATCCACACCCGTATGATTGAAGGGTGGTTGCTTGTATCCGAGACGTTCGACCGGTAAATTGGACATAATTGGCTGGATGGTGCTTGCTTTGCGTTTACGGCATGTCACACATTGATTTTCGATAGACCGAAGTAGTCGACGCAACCCAAGTATTGCATATTTCATATTTAAAACGGAGCGCATGTAATCTAATCCTTGATGAAAATGCTTATGGTGGAGGCTGCGGGCCAACAAACGAACTAAGGTATGTCGGGCGTCGAGTATTATTGGGTGCTTAGTATCAAACTCGGTATCCACTAAGCGCACAATCCGTCCGGTGGAACGAATGATTCCAGCGGGACCGATAAATGGCGAGTATGTGGCAATTTTACTACTATTCTTAATAGGTTTGCCAGCGGTGAGTGTTTTTAACTCAACGGGAAAGGATTCCATCTGAGCAAGATGAATCAGTTTGCTTTCTGCAATATCAAGTTCAGTAGGGTCGGTGATTCGTAAGTCTTTACCACGAAAATGCTTATGTGAAGGCAACACCCTCAACATAAAAGCGACTACTCGTTTATATCTTGTAAAGGAACTGAACCTTTCCCAATTGAACCCGTGTTCGGGATGTTTGATTGATGTGACATCGGTGACGAAGGAAGATGATGTCTCCAAGCAATTATCAACATCACAAGAAGGACCCTTCAAACGAATTTTATTGATTACACGTTCGTCGGGTATAAACGGCCAATCAGTAGTCCTCAGAATGCTCGGACCAATAACCCAGCTGCTATCCTTGAGGGCTTCCGAAGAAATCCCCCGCGTACCGGTATCAGCTGGATTATCGCCGCTCAGAACATGGTGCCACTCATCAATAGTGGTCGACTCGAGGATTTCGCCGACACGATTAGCGACGAATACAGGTAATTTTTCAGTGGAGTTTAGCCACTGCAAAACTGTTGTACTATCTGTCCACATAAAGACATGATTAATAGAGACGGTAAGGGCGGTCAGTATATCATCTTTTAGTCGTGTGGCGAGCAGAGCAGCTTGAAGCTCTAGCTTCGGTATAGATAGCGCTTTCATGGGCGCAACGCGAGCTTTACCAAAGATGAAGGATATTTCAGTTTTATGCGAGCTCGCGAGTCGCGCACGCAAAAATCCAACAGCACAGAAAACGTCCTGCGAGCTATCACCGAACATGTGGAGCTCAATTTGATCAACAGGCTCTGTGAAGTAACAACGGGGAATAGTCAATTGCCCTAAGAGAGGGAGACCGGAGTGCCACTCGAGAAACTTATCTCTTATGTCTTCTGGCAATTCGTCGTCCCAACTTTGACCACTGATTTTCCAAATATCTTTCAGTAAAAGACGGGCCCTAACTGTGTATGGAGCTACTAACCCAACAGGGTCAAACACGGAAGAGACGAAACTCAAGACGGTTCGTTGAGTTATTGCTTTATCGAGAGGACGATCCACGCCTCTGCTAACAACCAATGTGTCTTTCACATGGTCCCACTTAAGACCTAAGACGTGTGATGATTGTTCGGCACCGTTACATATTTCCTTGATGGGTGAAGATGAGGTTTCGGATTCCTCGGGGTTCATTGCTGAAGTGATTTCATCAGCATTACTGACAAATTTAGTCAAATTAAATCCTCCCAATTTTAGTAAGGAAACCAAATCGCGACTAGTTTTAATTGCTTGGGTAACGTTCTCGAACGAATCCAAGTAATCGTCCATGTAAAATTTTTCATTTACGGCTGAGGCGGCCTCAGGGTATGTGGACATATTATCAGTTGCTGTTTTTCGCAACGCGAAATTGGCGCACGCAGGCGAATCCCGTGCGCCGAATATATGGCGAGTGTACTGATGAACTACCACATCGGAAGTGGTATCCTCCCGCCACAAAAAACGGAGCGAAATTTGATCGCGGGCAAGGACTCCTACCTGGAGGAACATACCCTCTATATCCGCGGAGACGGCGTACTTGTGTTGACGGAATCGCAAAAGCACGAAAATTAAATTTTGGAGTAGGTCAGGACCCACCAATAAGGACTTATTTAAGGATGTGCCGTGAAACTTAGAAGCCCCATTAAGGACTCGGCGCACCTTACCCGGCTTATTCGGATTTACGACGGGATGGTGCGGAAGATACCACTCGCGATCGGAACGCTTACGTGGATCATGCGGTTCGACGGTAACGACATAGCCTTTCCTAATGTCCTCTCTAATTGTTTCTGCGTATCTTTCGCGCAGCTCAGGGTCTTTACTTAACCTTCTCTCCAATGAATTAAATTGGGCGAGTGACGAGTAATAATTGTTTGGTAGACTGACATTACTATCAATCCAAAGCATAGGCACAATGTATCTTTCACCATTGTGAACGGTTTCAGAATTGAGGATGGATAAAGCATGTTTATCCGCGGCGGAACGGGCATCGACTTGTTTGAAAGCACCATACGATTCCAACTCGTACCAGGATTTTATCTGGTCGGTCAGAGAAGAATCTTCAACAACACACTTGAAACACGAAGAAGTAGAATTACCGGACGGCGGCAACGGACCACTTAAGACCCAACCTATCGGTAGGCGAACGGAACACGGTGAGTTTTTATCATCTCCCAAGATGAACTCAATGGGTCTAACGGCGTGGTAGTAGTCTTGTCCGATAATAACTTCAACGTCCTCATAAGTATATTGAATGGGCTTAATAGGTGCTAATTGTGGATATTTATTCTGCAATTCAGCAATATTGATTAATTCGGAACCAATCCGAATATTGTCTTTAACATATGCACAGAAAGAAAATACGAAATCACTATTATTCGGCTCGGAGGAAACTGTAAACTTGACCCTCTGAGTCTCAACAACGGTGGTCGAATTGAAACCACTAATTGACAAGTTAACGGGCTCCCCTACTAAGCCGAGACGGTTTACGAGTGACGAAGACACCCAGGAGTGAGTCGATGCACTATCACAAAGAACCAACGTCAGGAGACTGGTTACATCCGAGGATACACCAAGTGTTGCAATTGGCAACAACCCTTTAGAAGATTCAATGTCATGTACATCACTAACAGCGGCATGGGTGGAAGTGTTTGTATTCTCCTTGGATTTGTTTGTTCCAGCCTTATTCGAGACATTTGAATTTTCCTTCCGAGGAAATATTCTTTCGGCTCCATGGAGCAAGACATTATGTGTGCTATCACACTCTGGCTTCGGGCACTTTTTTGCTCTAGAACATTGCCGGAAACTATGATTGCCATTGAGACAAGCGAAGCAAAGTTTCTGTTCAGCTACGTATTTTGCTCGCTGAGTAGCATTCTTTTCCTTAAAAACAGCACAATTCCACAATGCATGACTACCTTTACACAAAACGCACGGCGGAAACTTAGACTTATCCTGAGACTTATCCTGAGCCTTACTAGTTACCTGGCTATTGGCTGCAAAAACTTTGGTTGTTTTTGGTTTAACCGGTTCTTCATTTTTTGCCTTAGAGCTGAGTAAACGTAATCTTTCATGCCCCTCGGCCTTTTCTTTCAACCAGTTGTTAAAGTCTAAGAGTGTTGGTCGCTGCCAATTATGTCTAACAGTATGCATTGACCAAGCCTCCTTGAGGTTAGGCGGAAGTTTACTAACAGCTTGGTTTAACAGGTTAACACTCTTTAGATCATCGTTGAAAGACAATGATTTGAAAACTGCTACGAGGCCAGATATGGCAGAGGAGAAACTAATGACATTTTCCGAATTGTGCATCTTAAGTGGAGGAAAAGTATTCAGCTTATCAAGATGCGCACCAACAATGGCATGTGGTTGCCCAAACTTCCGTTGCAAGGTGGCCAGTGCATCCTTGTACATAACGCCACTATAACTAAACTCCGCAATTGCGGTTTTTGCTTTGCCTGTGACGAGCGTTTTTAAGTATGTCAATTTCGTATCATCGGTGAGAACAGCGGAATCAACGGTGGACTTAAACTGACCCAACCATTCGTGCCAGTTTAACGGGTTGCCGTCAAACTGGGCTAACTTCCATTCAGGAAGATGATCTTTGCGGCTATGCATCAATAATTCCGCCAATTCACGAGCGGAGAGAGGTCGATCCGATGAACAACCTTGGTTCGGATAAGCGGGAGACGGTGCGTAGTCCTCGTTGACTGGCTGATAACCAGTATTAGTTTGATTGACAAAATGCGGAACATGTTGTGGATGAACTGGGGGAGTATTAAAATACACAGTCCCACCACTAGTATACGGAGAGGCGGTGTTACACGATGGGACAATAGTTGTCACATTAGAAAAAATGTTTCCAGCATTACAACACTGAGCAGGCGTGACGATTGGAGTTGTAGCTGCCAATCGCCATAAGTTTGCATCACTTGTGTAGTAATCGTTGATACTAGGTGACACAGTATGCGGAACAAAGGGAAGATTATGTTGCGTCTGGACTGGCGCTGCATGGCAATTAGGTGCCGAAAAGAAAACCGGCGTTGGGTTTACTCCAGAAGATGAGAAGCCACCGCCAGCAAATGCAGGCGACAAAGAAACAAAACCAGAACCGGGTTGGGCCGGTAACATTGGGACAGGTGATGATTCCGGTTGCGCGATGGCAAAACTACCATTAGTTATGTTTGAACTCATGGTCTGTAAAGGAACAGCAGACGGTGGTGGTAGCACGTGTGCACTAGAATGCATATTGTTAACTGGGAATGGAACAGAGGCTGGGAATGAAACAGAAGCTTGCAATGGCAAACGGCTTGCACTGCCAAATTGAGGCATAGCCCGATGTCCATAACTATGGATTCCAGGGTCACTCAATGCTGTGTGCTCATGGTTATGACTATTACTGGTGTGAATTGCATGAGCAAGGAGGGCGGAAGTCGTCGGTCCTGACGAAACGGGTACATGAGTGAAGGCCTGCAAACCTGGCGCACTAGCAACGTCGGGAGGTGCTTGTGAACTAACAGAGTCTACCCAATCATTAGTTCGATCGGTTGCTACCTTTGAAATAGGTTGACTTACTCCTGTTAAGTTACTTTCCGCTACCTTCTCGCTAACCTCAGATGAACTGTCCTCAAGTTCAAACGCTTTCAATTCCATTTCAATTAGTTGCTTTTTATGATTTTCAGCCAATTGCTCTAGTTCCAGCTGACTTTGTTCAAACTTAAGACGGTTCTCTTGCTCTTTAAGTCTTAAAGATACTTGATACTGCCTTTCCAGCTCCTCATGGCGTCGTTTTACTAAAGCTAACTCATGCCGTTTCTCACTTGATGACATAGTGCGAACAGTCGACGTATGACGAGTGGAAGCAGATTTATCAGACTTATGTGAGTCAAGCTTTCTACTATCCTTAGACTTATTAGAGACCTTAGACCTGTTTTCAGATACTCGTGTTGCTGAATCACTTGTTTTGTGCGAGTGTGAGGATGTCTCAGACCTAGTTTGTTGTAAAGATCCCTTGCTCCCTGTAATGCCGGCTGCTGGAAATGACGAAGGTTCAAGGCTCATCTTGTAACTCTGAGCTTCGTGCATTACTTTATCGTTCATTTCGGTTACTTTCTTAAGCCAAAGGTCTTGCTGAGCAATAATTTTTTCAGGATTTTCTGTTTTTCCCGCTAACCTAATTAATTGCTCATTGACGTCGACAGCTTTTTCCAACGCAATTTTACATTTGTAAACAGCATTATCAATTTTTGTAGTGCGACTATTATTCTCAATGTACTCAAGTAATAATGAGTGACCTTTAAGCAGCTCATTTTCTAGATTTAGACGGGTTTCGAATAACTTGCGTATCTTACTTTGGAATTTTTCGTCCATGTTTTTCACAAATTGACAATATTCTACGGATGCTCACTTATAGAAAACAATCAATAAAATGAGATACTGTTTTGGTATGTAATCAAATTTGCATTAGTAAATCAACATTAGCTTACAAGACGGGGGAACTTGACGTCTCAAAGCTTCTACCTGAAGCCTATTTCTTATAGCTTTCCGAGCTTTGAGGGGTAAGCGGTTTCGCTTCTTACGTGTCTTAAGGATGTTAAGATTAGCGCTATAACGCCTTAGAAGGAGGAGAGTCTTTAACTCAAGGGAAGGAGGCTGGTGAAGCTCTTTGTACTTCTCAATTAGTACCTGGTCCTTAGCCTTACGCTTAGAGATAAAGTCTTTAACGACGTTGAGAACGAGAATACCTGTTGAACCTAAACTTTCCTCTATATCATCGGTTCCGTTCCGTCTACGGTATACGATCGCACAAATGTTTGTCCTATACCTTAATAACAAATTGACAAGTTGCTCACTTCTCAGCTTGCGGTTATTGTTGCTGCGGTGTCTACTTATCGAGTTATTAATGGCGTCGTGCCAAATTACAAGGTCGTTACGGTGCGACAAGTAATGATGAAGGTAGTACTGTATTGTTTTCTGAGAGTCCCTAGCGTTAAAGTTCAAACTTAAACCTGGCTTCGTAAAGCAAGTATCTTTGACGCGCTTCTGGGACGGAGCGGGAAGTTTTCGGAGCGCGTGATCCAAAGAACTAGCTCCAAGGATGAATACCATACACTTGGGGGACCTATGCGACGGTTTCGTTACGCTTAAGTACCAATGGGGTTGGAAAATTAAGTAGGTCGGTTGAACTCCAACAACACACACGGAGTAAACCTGAGGATGAAAGAATTCAACTTAACTCACTTAACATCACCGTACCTGACCACTTAACTTTACTGTCACGCAACGAAGTCAATAATCGGACGGGCTGAAACGGCTTTGTTTTACTCGAAGCGAACTGGCTTTCAGTTTCACCAATGGTGGGTGGGGGATCAGGCAAATTGGTTAAGTTCCAACAACACACGCGGAAGAAACCTGAGGATGAAAAAACTCAACTTAATTTGCCTGATATTTCGCTACCAGACCACTTAACATAAGGTTGGTGTCATCTTACAGCACAATTTCGCAGAATTCTGGAGACGTTTTGAGGATTTTTTGTTAATTTTTCACTTTTTTCACAAAATTTTTCAGTAAATTTTGGTCAGCAGGTTCGAGTCATAAACCAATCCAAAAAATTAGTCCAGTACCTCTTGTCTATGTTCCGATTTCACTGATTAAAATTCCGTTCACATATATCCAAAAATTTTTGGTATCGAGAAAAAAATGTCAAGTCAGTTGACTAAGTATCGATTGTAAGTTATTTCAGTTCAACAGAACTGTCCAAAAATTTTGGGTATTAAGAAAAATTACCGGGGGCTAGCTTGCGGAAAAATTTCTCAAGATGTATGACAGCGTATAAAATTTTATAGCACAATATGAGAGTCTTAAACTAGTCGAGTCTTACAGTTTTAATTGGAGACTGGCGACACCGGTTTCGGGTTGTCAAAACTTTCACTCTCACGAGTCTGACCCACTGCAACGCTATCAGCAACACTCCTGTCAGCAACACTCCTGTCGGCAACACTCCTATCAGCAACACTCCTTTCAGCAACACTCCTGTCAGCAACACTTCTGTCAGCAACACTCTTGTCAGCAACGCTCCTGTCAGCAACACTCCGATCAGCAACACTCCGATCAGCAACACTCCTGTCAGCCACACTCTTGTCAGCCACACTCCTGTCAGCCACACTCCTGTCAGCAACCCTCCTCGTTTTCAGAATCTTCTAGAATTGGTGTCGATGCGAAATCAGAAACGATTGCAATTGCTTCTAACAATGAAATATCGCCTCCAATATCGCCTCGGGTCCCTTGTGGGGTGCCAAAATATGCTCGCTAATCTCCAAAAAAAACTGATCCAAATTCGTTAAATTAATAAGAGATATTTTTCGGTAAATAACTCAGGCAAATAGATAAATTTCGGCATTCTCTATCGATCAAAAACATCATATAACTTTTTATCTGAACTGTCCGTTTTTGGTACAAAACGGCGCAAGCTAGCCACAAGAACCGGTCGGTAATGTCCTTGAGACAAATTGCTCTTTTTTAGCGGTCAGCCTTAATCAAGGCTGAACCGAATTAGAACCAAAAAACAGTAAAAAACGGTCAAATGGGGCTATAGCCCCTCGGGTCTACATGTTTTAAGGTCTGCATATGGGGGGACTCGAACCCGGTTGACCGGCGTGAGAGACTTGTCTCTAGGCCGCTCGGCCAACTGTGCTTGTTTTATATGCATCTATACTTGTTTTATTCTATACTCTTGTTTTGCATTGCAACATAAGTAATTATGTATGTATTTATGTATGAATGTATCCATTTTCAGAGTTTTTTCGGATCATATCTTAGCAAAAAAATGTAGAACAAAACCATTTAAAACCAAGATGGTTGAGAGCCAGATGAACTACTTTGATTGATCCGATAAGGTCAAAAGGCTTTGTTAGGCTCTTAAACAAAAAACATTTGGTTTAAAATTTTGTTCCTATTTCGGAGATGAAATTTCAAATTTTTTAGTTTGAAGATTTTTTAAACTTAAAAATTTGAGATTTAAACTTAGTAATTATGTATGTATTTATGTATGAATGTATCCATTTTCAGAGTTTTTTCGGATCATATCTTAGCAAAAAAATGTAGAACAAAACCATTTAAAACCAAGATGGTTGAGAGCCAGATGAATTACTTTGATTGATCCGATAAGGTCAAAAGGCTTTGTTAGGCTCTTAAACAAAAAACATTTGGTTTAAAATTTTGTTCCTATTTCGGAGATGAAATTTCAAATTTTTTAGTTTGAAGATTTTTTAAACTTAAATTTCAATCAAATAGCTCTCATTTCGCAAACAAAAATTGTGTTCAGTGTGTCTTTAAAAAATTTTGCCAATTTTTTTGTTACTTTTTTCGAAAAAAATGATTCGTAGAAATGGTACCAATTTTTCTTACATAAAAAAAACGATTTTTATTTTTAGCTCAAAGTTATTGCTAACGTTTCTTATCTGATTAATTGCTATAATAAGTTGAGGTCTGTCATTTTGTTGATGACTGAATGTTTCCTTTTTTTATAGCTTCCTGCTTTTGTGGTGACGCTTTTGTCGTTGCCCCAAAAATAGCTTAGAAGATTTGTGACCATGTGCAGGCCGTCTCGTGGTGGTCCTGTATAAGAACAGCAAATTTGCTGTTACATCTAACTGTACTTTAAAAAAACATATATACTGGATTGTGTTGCTAACTGCAACTGTTTAGAGTTCTGCCAGCAAACAAAAATTAGTTTGTGTTCGACTTTATATTTCGACTTTGATTTCGACTATGCTGTAAACTTGTGTTCGACTTTGTGTTTCGATTTTGTGTCCGACTTCATTTTTCGACTTTATAATCGACTTTATTTTTTGACCCACTTGACTTTATATTTCGACCGACTCGGCTTTATATTTCGACTTTGAGTTTGTCTATAGGGCTTCTCGACTATGGATTTTTGGTCGCACTCTGACATGTGTTTGACCCGCATCGGTCGAAACAAAAATCTCAAATCTCGACCCGAGATACTATCAAACCTAAATCCTTAATTTGGTCCTTGATTAGCTATGGTTTTAATGGATTCATCAAAATGGCGTTAAATAGAAAAAACCGCAGCCATGGTTGTTTTGAAATTTTTAGATGATTAAACTTTTCCATGGTTTCGCGGAACAAATATTCCGTCTTAAATGCGATTTTGCAGAGTTTTCTCTCAGTCGGGCTTTTGTGCAGTCCGGTTTTGATTCTGCACTTTTTTTCCTCACTTCGGTTTTTTATTCATATTAGCAATACTTTATATATTAATACGATGTCACGTTTTATTTGAAATTACATTTAACCGTCAAACCTGCTTTCGGCAAAAAAGTTGATCTGTTATCATTTTGTGATAAAACTTCCTGAATCGATAGCTAGTTATAAAATATTACTTCAATATTAACCCTGGTTGAAATGTCATTCCAATTTAGAATGGTATCTTTCTTATTGCAAGGCTTTGAAAAAAATTCAGGGATGTAACAGTCAAAACATAATGATTAATTTTGTTTTAATTTATCATGTTTGTTTTGATTCAAAAACTATCAGGTGAAAATGATCAAAAACCGATGAGACATCATTTTAATGATTGCTTTAGTACACTGATGTTATATTGATGAAATATCCATGTTTAATCCATGTTTTGAAAATAAAGCTTCAAAAATCAAAAGGTTGTCAAGTCAGAGGTTGACAAATTAGAAAAAAAATGAAAAAGTCCAAAAAAGTCAAAATTTTAAGTGATATTAGTGTCTTTTCCCTCACCCAGTCCTAATCAGGTTTAGAAAAAAGTTGTAGTTTTCTGGTTATGATGATAATAATAATACTGAAAAAATCATGTATAAAATATTATTCGAAAGAAAAACAATCGAATGGGCCAAGGCGTTTAAAGTTGTATTGGCACGTAACATAGCCTTTTATTTCAGGTGACCAAATAGTGGGTTTGAAATCCGATTGAAACAATTAGAAAGTTTCAATTCTGGTTAAATGTTTTGCTAAAAAAAGTTTTTGCGATTTTGTGAAATGACTCTCTCTTTCAATTACTTAACCAGGAAAGTCCAAGTAACTTATTACGCCGTGTGCAGGTTTTATAGCGTAGCGTTTGCTTGAGTTCTTTGCGAACACGATGAGGAAAGTTTAGATTTTGTAACTTATTTTTTTTTGCGCTCGCAACCTCGGATCAAAAAGTCTTAATTTTTAATAGATGTTTCAGGATGAACCATGACTGAAAAATAGATTTCAGTTTTATGATTCGTCTATGCAGTTTGCATTTGTGTCTCATTGACGTATCATTGATTTTGCATATTTGCTTTTTAGATGATTCACCAAAAAAAAAGATCACGGTAATTTTTGATCATGTTTCATAGATATAAACATGGATGAGTAATTTTAAAGTAGCACTGTTACTTGAATGATGCATGAAAAAAATGAAAAATCTATGATGCTTTTCTGAAATGCAATGCAGTTTCAACCCAGGAAAAGACCATAGAAAGCAACAATGATTCATCTTCAAAGCAAAATGCTGGCAATATATAAAATTTTACCGATGCTTAGTATGATCTACTTCTTTTTTTTCAAAATAAACCGGTCAGAAAATTCCGTGCTAGCTGTGCAACTGTTGGCCAATTTTTCTCAATTTCAAAAACTGCTCATTTTTTTGCTGCGAAAACTAATAGTTTTTGCATTCTAAAATTTACAGGAAATGTTTATTGCAAAAATGATTTGCTTAAATTCTCAAAAAGACTGATTTGGATGAATAAACTTGCTTTACTTCGATTTAAGTTCATTTTTGCAAGGGTTTTTTTCAATGCTTACATGTGCAAAAATGGTCGCTACATTACTCAAACAATAGTTGTCATAAATCAATCATTAAAGAACCATTTTCCCTTGAATTCAAAAAGTTTCATCGTACAATCAATTTTTTCTTAATCTTTAAATTCTTTATAATGATATTTTGGAAAAAAAATAATCAATTGCCCTCCAATCCGTTATTTTGAATACTGAAAAACGCAAAACTGCTTGTTCAATGTGAAAGCCGTAACTGATAGAAGCTCAAAAACTTAATCTTTTTCATTTTCAGTATCTTTTTACTACGCGCACTTCAAAATCTTCCCTCTACGAAATCAACAAAAGTGAAAATTTTAAGCTTGCCAACAACAACTTTAGAATTGTTTGCTGGACTCAATTTCAAATAAATTATCAGCCAAAAAATTTGTCGACTACGCTACGCAATAACATGAAGTTTCGAGTATCGTGGGCCTCCGCCATAACCTTGTCCTGAATAAAAGTTGCACAAAAGATATTTTTGGTTCTGCTCAGCATATCATTAAAAATAAAATGGAATTTTAAACTTTTTGATTAATAATTGAATGGTTAACAACAAACAAATAGTTTGCTATATCTATTTTTAAACGGGCCAAGTAATCAAATACTTCTGATCAAGCCCTTTTGATCAAAGCAGTTTTCTAATAAAAGTTGTTGCAAAAAAAAACACTAAGCCAAAAAAATGACATTACTTGAAATTGTTGAAAAAAACATCATAATAAATAAAAAACACGCCTAGACAAAATAATGTAAAATTAGCATCGACAAAGAACTAACCAAGCGGTAGCAAAGACAAAAATATCTTGGCAGAAACTCTTTAGGCCGGAAACAAACAAAAAGTAATAACCCGTTTCGAAAACTAGTAAGAAAAACCAAACAAAATTTTTAAAGGTTTCTATCAAAAAACTAACACAACTTTAAAGTGTACTCCAAAACCAACACTCACACAAACCTTTCGACCATCAGAAGACGCAACATGAGACCACTAAGCCGATATATTATAAGCAAAACCTGTTATGCCGAAAAAAAACGGAAAAAATTGATTTTAAAAAAATGGGGTTGGTAAAAGTACAACCAACCAAAAAACGAATCCTGAATATGATGATTTTTAAAATCGTGATATTCTCAATTTTTATTTCTGTTGCAGTATTTCCAATAGAAGGGACCAAGAGATGAGTCTAAGATGCGTCCTGTGATCAAAGATATTTACGGGAAAAAAGTCTAGTACACGGTTGCAAAACAATTACGTTATTACAAAGGTAGGAAATATGGGGGTTTGAAAATTTCCAGCTTTTGCCGTTTGAAATAATGCGCGCTAGATTTTTAAGAACGCATAGCGTAATTGGCGAAACGGAAATTGTTCCAAGCTGAATAGTTGAGGTAAAATAATTAATTTTAAAACGTTTTCCAGATAAAACTTCGAGCAGGGAGAAAATTCAACAAACACAATCAAAACAAATTTTTTGTATATATCTAAGTTTTTTATTTGAAATTTTATCACTTTTTTTGCATAAACAATTTTTTTAGAGCTGCTATTGTTTGAAAACATTTTCTTGACAACAGCAACATTGATATAAAACGATAAAAAATGAGAAAATCTCATTTTTCTCATTTAGTTTTCTAGTTAAATCCGTATTAATTAATTGAGCTTTAAGAAAAGTTTTCATCTGTGTTATAGCAATCAGAGTCTTATCATTCTTTCTTTGATTGATTGTCTTACCTGTAAAAGTTTGTTGTAAGACGCCGCTACTGTCTCTCTCATCTCTCAACACCACAACACAGTCCCGCTGTCTAACTTCGCTGCTTCCCAAGGAATAGATGAAAGTCAATAGGTAAATTAATATCATCCCTTCTTGGTTATAGTTTATAAATTATTAAGGTGAAATTTAAAACTTGCGTCTAAGGATGAAAACCTGGCAATCTTTTACAAGCCCGGCAGCCTAGGAAACCTCAACGGTTTAATAAAGATGTTTTTTATTATGTTTTGAACGTAAATCTCAGGCGATTTATTTTTTGAAAAAAATCTCAAGCAAAAATGAAAGAACTTTTCTAACCAATAATAAACCTTTTCCTGAATAATTTTGTTGTACAAATTATAAAACAGTTTTCTTTTTTCTTGTTCACTATGTATGAGTAAATTTGAATAAATGGTTTGCTTCTGCATACCAAGTAGTCATCTGAGATATCTCAACTAGCAAAAAATGGGCTGTTGTGTATTGAAATCGCAGAATGATTCCTCATAAAAAATTCAATAAAAATATAAATCTACAGTAATGAACACACACTGAGTTGAAATTTTTTGCATTTCTTAAAGGCTGGTTAGTACCCTATTCTAAAACAATCTGGTATCACTATCAAAGGTAATTGAAAAATTGAGAACAGTCAATTAAAAGGTTTTGGGCATAAATAAAAAAGAGGCAGTGTTTGCTTTATACTTAACTCATTATGGCTTCAGTGGTTTGATCTTATTTACCTTTTTTCCAACAGTAATCACTTGTTTTCGAGTTTCCTGATTGTTTTGGTTCTCCCAAATCGAAATTTTATTGTCGTACAAGTTTTTTCCCTGGCTTTTTGTTCTTTTTCATTAGAAAATTGTTAGAATATTTCAGCTAATTTGGATCAACTTAACTACCTACTTTCCTATCTCAGATAATAGCATACAAATATACACTAAAATGGGGAGGTGAGAATGTTTTGAACAAGATTGGTATATTTGAGAAAATGAACAAAGAATTGAATAATTAAAATAATGTTTGGACACCGGGTCCACATTGGTTGCTTTTTCAGGCTCATTAGAGCCTGCCATAAGAGCCCAATCTTTAGAAAACTGAGTTGAATGAGCGCAAATTTTTGCACACAGATTGTATTGCAGATGAATGATATATATCATCAACCAGGTTAGTGATAAGAATTTAAGAGAATCGTTGCTGCTGATGTCAAATAATTTAGTAACTTGTAGGCGTAAACTTGACAAAAAATCTAGCAATTTGCATACTATTTGTACGAGAGGCTGAGAGTATGAAAAAATGTATATAACAAAAGCAACAAGTTCGAATGAAACAAAATATACACGAACGAGCAAAACCTTTCTATTGAGTCAATCATAAGCAAAGAGGCAATAAAAATTAATATCATCACATCTTCGTAGAATTGCCACGCGTCATTTGCGTAACAAGACAGTAGTCAAGTTCGATATGCATATTTGTGGACCATGTGGACAATGTAAATGAAAAAAGAGTCCAGAAAAAAAACATGGCTAAGACGGCGTCAATAACTAAGCGCCGGCATCCAATAGAGATAATGAATAAAAACTTAAGAAACTCTATGCTAGAGCTTATCCCAAATTGATTGAAAGAAAAAATAATATGAACACTGAAAAAGAAATCTTGTCAAATCTTAAGAACTAGCTTGTCAGAGATGACAGTAGTCCATCAAAACTGAGAAATTGACTTAATAGTATTGCTGTATTAATAGTATTGCATGAGATAAATCAGGTGATTGAGCAAAAATGTTGGTACTACAATATGAATAATTTTTCTCGGAAAATTGTCCTTTTCTCATTAACTGTTTTTTTTTTTACAATTTTTCAATGTTTAATCAATCTATACACAAGTGAAAACTCTACAGTTTGCATAGAGGCAAACGTTATTTTCTCTCATTTAGTTTTGAAAGAAGGGAAGTTTCTTAAGCCTAAACACTCAAAAATCATTTTTTATTTTCTTAGTAATAAGCACCCTTTAGTATGCATTTATCACAAAAAAAACTAGAGGAACAAAATTTTTTTTAGGAAATTGATGCTAGTTGCAATTCTCAGCAACTGTAAATTATTTGTCTCTTTTTCTGTTAATTTTTTATTAATTTATGAAAACGTTTTGACCTATAGCTTAAACTTTCAGCACTTCTTGTTAATAAAAATTGAATTAATTATCCATTTAATGAAAAAATCATTAAAAATTATTTTCTTTGAACCAGACTGCGGTTCCGAGCACGATTTCTGGCACCCAAGAATAATTAAATAGACTGTAATATTGCAAGAAAAAAATAGAAAAAAAAGTAAGAAACTTAATTGAATGTCCATTTTTATGAAATTATGAAACACATTGCTCATTGACGCAAAGCCATTTAATTCTCGGAAAAATTTCCGAAACTAAATCTAATCAACCGCAAATTGTAGCTTTTTCTGAAATATGGTTGAAAAAACTATGGAATTTGATGTGTTCAAACTATCATTTTACCAATCCAAAGAGACAATGAGTAGGCATAGATGCAGTAGGGGTGTTGCTTTCCTATGTAACGAAAGTTGCTTTCCTATGAGTCACAAATTCCGACCGTTTTAAGCAAAATCAGTGAGTTCGTTTGCGCTCTGCCAGACCATTCAGTAAAAATGAATTGAAACTGGATTTTGAAGGTGTGGACTGTTGCTCTTCAGAGCTTCTAATAGCTGTCCAATCTTTTTGAGAAAATATCCTTTCTAAAATTCATGTCAAAAAAATCAAAAAACAGGATATCAGCTAAGTTTATTTATGAAACAAAAATAAAGAAAAGTGTTTTAACTAATGCTTGTAACTCTAATCTTAATAAATTTCAAGTGAACTCACAATTAAAATGACATCTTTATTCCAAAAACTGGAAGAAAAAACGTTTTCTTCGAAAAATCACTTGAAAGCAAAAACCATAAGAATAATTTCTTTAATTATAGGTGAGAACTAACAAAAACAAAAATAGTTGAGACCAGCAAAGAGCATTCTGATTACAGTAAAGTTTAAAAATTTCTAAATTTTTTAAGCAAATTGTCCAGTAGCTAATCAAAAGCTAAGTCAACAAAAATCTTACAACAATACTGTGGAGATGCATTTTTTTAAAAATATTTTAACAAAAGTTTTCAAAAATATCCAATTTACAGTTGAGCCAATCTTGAACGTCACTTTGATCGAATAGTTGAGAACTTAGGATAAGATGATGTCGAACTTCGAAGCAAAGTATACGATTTATGAGGCAATTTCGTTAATTTTTAAAAATCAATTCCCGAAAATCAAGAGTAGTGCGTTAGTTTAGGCTCATTCAGGTTCGGGCATTAAATTACAAAGCTGTGAAATACCACAATGTTTAATCCTAGGTCTGTTTTCAATTTTTGTTTTTGCTAAACGTAGATCACTTGCCAAACGCCTATAGGCAAAATAAAGTAGTATAGTGAGACGATGATTGCACACTAAATACGACAACCAAGACTGGAATTCAGTAAGAGAACATGAACCACTTTAGATTTTACCAAAAAAAAACAAAATTCTTGCAAACGATCTCATAGATACTTAGGCTTTTTAATTCATGTTGAGTTAAACTTCAAAACCCACCTTAATAAAACTCTTAAAAAGGCTTTGTGACATATCACATCAGATCTTGTCTTCATCTCTGCACTGCTGAAGACATTAAAAAACCTAAATTCAACCAAGATACTAAAATTGTGAACTAATCTATGAAATGGCTATAAAACGTCACTTAAAAAAAAGAAAGCCAGCAAAGACCCCTCAGTTGAAATTGTTCCAAAATTAAATAATGAGACATTCTGAAACAGATTAGGGCGCAACAATAACTCTGTCTGTTTCAAGAGTTATAATTAAAAGTGATTTCCGAACTTCATTGTTAAGGTTATAATAGGATCTGTTGGAAATCAAAAATTTTGTAAAGTTGCTTTTCATTTTAAGAGGTGTGAGCCCAAAATTCTATTCCAATAACTTTGATTTTATTTTTCAATCAATTACTCCAAAGCTACAAATTAACTTTTTGACAAAACTATATCAAAATGAGCCTCACATTTAGCCCAATAGAATTTACGCGGAAGAATGCAATCTTCTAATGTTTTTTTTATGAGATAAATATTTTTGTTTAATAAACAAAAAATGACCAGTGTAAAATATGAAATACCAATTTTTATTGAAGACAAAATTAAAACATACCACTCAAAATATACAAATATTATTTCGCTGTTAAGCTACATGAGAGGGTTAAAATTAATTAATTTTGTCAGCAGTTGATCCTGTTGTTCTAGCGTAAATTTTCATCGGCCAAAAAATATTCTTTTTTAAAATTAGCCGTAAGATTTTGGACCACATTTTCACAAAAAAAATAAAGCACTATACTATTTTTACCCACGTTTTAACTAAGTTCTGTCTTCGCCATTTTTCATCTAAAGCGAAACCAAATTGACAAAGACGCATTTTCATTTTCAATTTTGGGTCACTTTTTCCAGATAATTTAAATCATCCGTTTATAGAAACAAAAAGCTAACGATTCCTTTCTCAGTCAATTCTTCACAGTAAAATTGTTTCAAATTCTCCAGGCAAAAAAAACTAATTTTGGAACACGTTTTTTATTTATTTTTAAATTTCGAGTAATTTTTCCAAAGAGTAAAGTCCAAAAATTCGCCCATGTGATTTTTGCAGCAAAGGGTTTTACCAACGGATCGCAGTTCAGTTTTTTTCAAACGTAATAATTTTGAGTTTTTAACTTTTCTACGATAAAAAAAATGTAAGTTTGGTATTTTATTTAGCTAGCAAACTCGAACTTTGATTTTCGGTAACAAAATCATCTCAAAAACGGCCTCCTAATTTCAGAGAATTTCAATTCTCCACTCAAAACTTCTAGGCCTTACTCATAGTTTGAATTTTCACCAATTTCTGTTAATTAAATTTATATGATTTTTCCACTTAGGAAGAATAAAGAATTTAAAAAGTAGAAGTAATTTTTTTGAACCAAATTGCGATTTTAGGCACAACTTCCTGCACCTGAAAGTAGGTATACAAGCCTTAAGAATATTCAAAAAAGCAGAAAAACAGAGTAAAGTTTAAAAGTGAAAACTGATCTAATGAAAAAAGGTCGCTCATTGACGCAAAATTTTAAAAGTTCAGACAGTTTTCTGAAACAAAATCTAATCAACTGCAAGCTGAGATTTGATTGAAAAAGGCCATGGAATTTGATTTTTTAAACTGCCAGTTACCAAACTATAGAAACAGTGAATAGGCAACGACGCTCTGAGGGGTGTAGCTTTCTTTATTAAGGAAGGTTTTTTTTATAAATTTTTAACTAACTACAAGCTCAAGACATTTTTAGGTGATTTCAAAGAGGATAATATCTTTTTTGCACTCTGGCAGATCCTTATACAAAAGGAATTTAATATTGACTTTGAATGTGTTAACTAACGCTTTTCACATCTTTTGATAGCTATCCAATCTTATTGAGAAAAAATTCTTCCTAAGCTCTCAGTTCAAAAAAATCGGAAAACTGTACAACAGTTATAATGAAATTTTTAAATAATTACAGAAAAGTATTTTAAATAGTAAGGGTAATTTCAATCTTAATAATCATCAGGTAAACAAAAAAAAAATTGAAATCTTTATTCCAAAAATTAAAAATTTTTTCTTTGAGAAGTCATTTGAAAACAAAAGCCAGAAACCTTTGAGAAAACTTCTTCAAATATAGGTGATTTTTAACAAAATGCAAGAACAGTTCAGATCAGAAGGCAGCAATCCGAATACTGAAGATTTTAACGATTTTCTAGCTCAAAATTTCCAGAAGCTAGTCAAAAGCTAAGTCAGAGTAGTAAATATAGGCTGGGAGTGACCCTTACTCTTCAGTATTAGCTTGAAAAAGGGAGAAAATAGCGACCAATTTTTTCAACTTTTGAAAGAAAAATGCGTTTTCAATTTCAAGTTTCGGTCGTTTGTCCGTATAATTCAAATCAGCACTGTGTAGAAACAAAACACTAATAATTTTTTCTCAGTCGATTCTTCACGGTGATTCTTCAAACTCTCAGTCGATTCTTCAAACTCTCCAGGCAAAAAAAAATCTTAATTTTGAAGTCATTTTCATTTTCTTTTTAATTCCGACTAGTGAATTTGATAATGCAACAAAAGTCATTGAGAAACGTGAAAAAATTAAAATAGTTAAATGTTACTTCAATTGATTTTAAAAAATGGATCGCAACTTAGAAGTTTTAGCAAACTTAACCAACAGTCAGCAAAGTTCAGAATTTTTTGCGTTATCGAATATTATTTGAAAAACTTGTCGGGCTCGACAAAATATGTCAACCTTTAGTGCTTAGTATCAATGGGAGGCTCCATCACTTGGAGGATCTAGCTCAAAGTCTTCCGGAAACTCCACAGAGCAGTATTCGTCAAGAGCAAGACAAGCAAGAGTTTTTCATTGTTATATACAGTGCTGATTTTAATTAACCGGACAAAACGCGTCAAACTTGAAATTTGAAACCCGTTTTTCTCAAATTGGGTTGAGTTTAGGTGAAAACTTATGAAGACAAAACTTGCTTAAAATTTTTGCAGAATTAATATGTTGTAATTTGTTTTGCAAAATTCGGACCCAAAGTTTTAACCCAAAAATGGGTCATTTTGGCTTTTCTTAGTTAATGAAGAATTACGCCGAAAATACCCAGTCGATCACAGACATAATTATATCAAAGTGAGCCCCTTACGTAGCCCAACAAACTTTAGCAAGGGTATATTCTCCAAAAAAAATAGCACACCGTTTAAAAATTGTTTTTAACTAAAAAATTGGTTTTTTATATAGTAAAAACGACCTTTTTTGTCTATCAAACAAAAATAAAATAAGTTATACAATGTTTTGGAGAATAAACTCTTCTTAAAGTTTGTTGGGTTACGTAAGGGACTCACTTTGATATAATTATGACTGTGATCGACTGGGTATTTTCGGCGTAATTCTTCATTAACTAAGAAAAGCCAAAATGACCCATTTTTGGGTTAAAACTTTGGGTCCGAATTTTGCAAGACAAATTACACCATATTAATTCTGCTAAAATTTTAAGCAAGTTTTATCTTCATAAGTTTTCACCTAAACTCAACCCAATTTGAGAAAAACGGGTTTCAAATTTCAAGTTTGACGCGTTTTGTCCGGTTAATTAAAATCAGCACTGTATCTTGATTGGATAAAAATTATTGGGCGCCAAAGCTGATGTTTTCTTAAAAGCTGATGTTTTGGACGCCAAAGCTGATGTTTTCTTAAACTTTTTAATTATAAAAGAGCAAAAGTAAAAATTTCACAAATTTCATGTGTGTTTCTGAATCTTTATTTGATTCTTCTTCTTTTTCTTTTTGAAAAAATTCAAACAATCTTTTCTTGAATACGCTTGAAAGTGAAATGAGTGACACTCATCTCTCAGCAGATGCTGCACTTCGTCTCAAACTCAAACTCGATATTGCTTTCATAAAAAGAAGTAGTACGAAATTTTTCTTAGGAATAAGGTGAAAACATTGTTTCCGAAACTGAAACTTTATAAATAAGGTAACAGATTGAATTTCTGAAAAAAAACGTTTTCAAAAACTTAATGCAGTTTCAAGTTGTTGTTTTATAAAATCTTCCTCTAAGACTAGTTCTCCACTTGGATTCTTTTTCCACCACTGTTTTTAGGTGTTTTTACAAAAAAAGCCCAAAAAACATCAAACTTAATTGAAACGATTGCTCTTGATTTTCAATTGAAAAAATTCATTTTTCTAAAATATTTTTCAATAAATCAAATTATCATTGTTTCATACAGAAAAATATCCAACTAAGCGAAGCAAAAAAAGCTTGAAGAAAGCACTGAGCCTAAAAAATTAGATGCTTTTTTTAGTATGACGCCGAAAGCATCAGCCAGTTTTTTTTCCGAAGATGAAAACTCCGAACACACGAAAAATATAAGTTTACAGAAATTTATATTTTTGAAATTTTTCGCAAAAAAACGTTGAAAATTATACCTTGTATTTTTAAAAATAATGCAAAAAAGTTTGAAGGTTTTCATCTGGAATTGAAGTAAGAAGACTATAGTTTTGGCTATGGTATTGTCTCGGTATTTTTTTATTAAAGAACTTGATTGTCTTCTTTTGATACCTAACTTTGCAGCATTCTTTAAGATCAACCTACTTGCTATCAGATCAATATCCTTTGAAGCAGTTTCTTCTGCATAATACAGAGTGCTTTCAAACTGATATAATTGCATATAAAAACACTGTCTGAAATTTCTGTAACTCTTTCAGTTTTATCGTTAGCGTTAATTTTTGTGAAAGTGATTTTAAAAAAAAATGAGGCTAAAGAAATTTTTCAAAATTTATGTTGTGAAAAATTAATAATTCAGTTCATACTGATAAACTTGACGCATGATTATAAGTAGATATCAGAAAAAAATTATAAACCACAGACAACAATAAAGCATCAATTTCGGTGTCAGGACAAAAGATACCATACCAAAAGCTCCCATAACAAAAGTACCGTCCCCTGTATGAAAATTGCCGATACCATGAGATCCCATGCCAATTAAAAAGATTCCTTGTTTTGTGAATAAAAATCATGATCAAAGTGTAAGCAGAATAAAATCTAGATTAATGATATCTTTTAAGATATCTAGATTAATGATATCTAGATTAATGATATCTAGATTAATGAATTAGATTCGGGCTATTAATGAACAACGCAAATGTAAGACAACTAATTTTAAACTGGGCTCAATTTTGAGATTAACATAGTGCCAGCATGTAATTAATTTAGTGTTAATATGGCATTGATTTAGAACAACACAACCAAAAATGTATCCACTCTGCATTCATTGTCTCACTCTTTAACTCATTGAATAGTCAAAAATGAATTCTTTTACTTGGGGAACCTCAAAAAAAAGACCAAACACTGTTTATTCTTGACACCCATGAACTTCAAAAGACACGCGATACAAAGACAGCAGCACACTGGCGCTGCAGCAAATGGAGATCATATAAAAGCCCAAAAACTTTAGTCACTTCTTGGAGCAATATAATCTCAAACAGCAACGAGCATAGTCACGAGTTCAGCGCAGGACGCTCAGAAGCTCGGCAACTAGCTCAGCAAATAAAGGAGACGGTTGGGAGACCATCACAGCTAGTTTGCAACTGGTGCAGGACGACAAAGCAACCCAACTGTCTTTGCCCTCCCGGTCAGCGATAACGCACGCTTTAAACAGAAATAGACAAACGACATCCCTGCCCACTTTTGCCACAGATGACCCGATCGTTTTAAGCAATTTTGTCTTTTTGATTGCGGAAAACAAGAAACGGAGCGCATATTAGTTTTTGGCGACATTGAGAACCTCAATGTCCTTAAATTGTACAACAGAACCTGCCTTGTAGACGGTACTTTCACTATTTGCCCCTGTCCAGTCAGTTTTACCTGCTCTACACTGTACATATTCAGATTGGCGGGTTTTATTCACCTTACGTCTACGCTCTGCTCAGCAATAAACGCTTAACAACCTGTAACAAATTCTTAACAGCACTTAAATCGCTTATCGGTGACCTAACCGGAAAAGTTTTGTCGGACTTTGAAATTGCGGCGTTGAGTGCGTTTACGTCTCATTACAAAACTGACATCAAGGGATGCTACTTTCACGTGTGTCAGAGCTTTATGTGGAAAAAATCCGAAATGGGCTTTAAAAAGACCTACGAATCAAACTGCGAGCTAGTTTTAGCGCTGAATGTGCGCTCAATTTCAAAGTAAATCACAGTTCTCTTTCAGTGTCTCTTAAACTTGAGCAAGTTCTTCAGTTTTATACGCAGTAAAATTGATAAAAGATTTTTTTGTTTGTAAGCACACGAGTTTAAAGGTCTTTTTTTTTGTACTTCTTGATCGTCACTTAAAAATGCTCCTCCTATTTAACTGGCTTTATCGTACATTTAAGGGATCCCCTAAGCTTTCGATCAATGTTTCAAGTTAAGGAACAAAACCAAAAATATCAGCCTCGTGAATAACAAGGTTTCGAGGTGCTGAGATGGCTTTGAGTTATTTTTCACTTGACAGGATAAATTTTCTGGCACTTTTCATTTTGTCTCGATTTTTTGTCAAGCAAACTTTCCAACACTGCTCTATTTTTTGGAGGTTTTTTTCTACATTTCAAAAATAGTCGATGTTTTTTCTTCAGTGAGTTTTTTTGTAGAATCACAAAGCAAACTGTTCTGCAAAAATGAAAAAAGAAATGACTTGAGGTCCAAAAATTGTTTTAAAGAGCAGCGTGGGTCCTGCGTCTCACCAGATAAAGGAAAATTGTTCCAATCTGTTTTGCAGACAAAAATTATAGAATAGAATCTTAACATTTCGTACATGGATATTCCATAGGTATTACATCTTCTATATAAATCAATCTGAATCAGGAAACATGGTTTCTACTGATGGTAGCTTCCACTTCTCAGGTTCTTCCAACATTTAAGTTTTCTTCAGAAAAAAATGCTATTTGTCTCAAAATAAATAATTAACAAAAGCTATTTTGGATCAAGTGAGGTTTTTTGTTGAATAGAGAAACCTAAAATTATTCAACAAGAAAACTGGATTGATCCTTACGCGAGTTTGAATAAATTGCATTTGAACTTTTACTTCATTGATTTCTTTTTCATTCTGCATAGATTTTCACAGATTTTCTTCAAATATAATTTTGTCAAGCGACGAGTTATTTAATCAACTAAAAGATGATGTTAAAAATAATTTGAGAAGTGACGTAGTTAAAAACTACCCGATGTAGCAAAAAAAAAAAATTTGGTATAATTTCCGAAGACATTAATTATGTTCTCGGAAAACATTTATTAAGCTCTAAGTTCAGAAGACATTAATTCTAATAAACTGTTTAAGGCAAGTTTTTTGAATACTTTTACTTCTGTTTTGTATGTTATTACTTCATCTGCATGTTTTATTGATGCTTTGAATGTCTTTATTTGTGGTTAGTACGGTTGTATGACAGTACCAATTTGTGCACGGTTTGTTTTATGATTGAAGGGTTTGTTTTATTTGACCTTTTATAAAAGTTTTTGCCAAAATTCTAGACGCTACTCAGGCACTGAATGTAGCCCTTCGTTACTCTTGGACAACTATTCAAAGACTGTGAGTTATGGAAACTCATATTGACATTTCTAGTAGTGAACTATCTGTATTAGTTAGATTTTTCAAGAGATCTTCCATTTTACTATTAATGTCAAATTAAATTAGGAGGCTCAATGTCAAAATTAAACAGAGTTTCTTTTTTCGAGCCCCTCCCCCTGCTCCCTCTCTCTTTCTCTTTCTCACTCTCTCTCTCTCTCTCTCTCTCTCTCTCTCTCTTAGAGATTCGAAATTCTTGCCGCCCAAAAAATCCTCTCACCCTCAGCTAATATTTTTAAAGGCAAATACATGATAGTTCTTTTCTTTCATAAGAGCTGCCAAGGCTGCGAAATTCTGATGATTATTTATTAGTTTTTGTATTACTGGCGGAGCTTTAAAAACTTATTCATTTTAATGGTCTTGATAATCTTAATACCAAAATTTTGGCTCAAAAAGTTGAACGCTTCTCCTGGTTAAAGAAAAACTAATTCCATTAACAATCTCGCACGATATTGAATGGACTTTGCATGAACCCAGGTTTGCCGAGAGACGCCATTTTAACGAAACTTGCTTATAAAAGTATAACAACTTCTAAACAATTTTGGTTCTAAGTATATTAGAAAAAAACAATAGAAAGTTTATAAACATCACATTACTTTTTTTCTTTCAAACAAATGAAAAGTGCTATTCATTTGCAAAATTAAAAACCTAATCGCAATAGGAAATCATCAATTTTGATCTCTGAAAAGTCAAAATAGTTCCCCGTAAGACGTTCAACTTGCAAAAAAAAAGTTGAAATTATCTGTTAATTATATGTAAACACCACAAAAACACAGCCAAAGCGTACTATATGCGATTTTCTATTAATTGTTTATGTGACACCGAGAAAAAACTTCCTACCGCTAAAGCAAAACACGTAAAAAAACTACCTTTGATAGTTTGCATATTTTTTTTCGAAACATTTGTCAGAATGCATCCAAAATAACCGCAATCCGAAACTTTAAATGACCAAAACCAAAGTTTTCTGAATTGTGATCTATCCGTAATTTTGGTTAAAAAACAATTTAACTTTTTTGGCAGCATACTTTTTTGCTTTTCTCAACATTTTTGTAAAATGTACAAACGAAAAAAATTGCTATTATAAGAAAAGATCTATAACTAAGGGGACAGAAAAAAATGACGCACTAAACATTAAGTTCAAACTTTTTTTTGTTTTAATCAGCCTTTTAAAAAAAAACTTATACATATCTGGTGAAAATTATACGCAAAGTTTGGGAAAAATACGGAAACTTTCAAAAATATATATATAAAAAATTCTCACATAAGAAAGTTTTTGCAGGATGGTTCATTCTGTCAAAATTTTTCTCGGTTTTCCAGTTACAGAAACCTACAAACACAGGTAGTGTTTGATGAATTAACAATGTTAAACCGTTAGTTATCCTTTTTTGTGACTTAGCAGCTGAGTACGTCTAATTGTAAAAAAAATTGCAAATTTGAACAGCTATAAAAAAATTTTAAATTAAACTTTTGAAGGTCTTGGTCAAGCCTTAACAAAGATGCATCCTTTTTAAACGCTTCTTGATTGATGATTTATCTATTTTCGAAGTTTTGTTCAGATTCAACAAAATTGTAGTTCATCAAACGTTTTTGGAAATTAAATTGCCATATAATTAGAATTGCTGCAATATACAACCAAAATCAAGCTGTTGACATGATATATTAATTGTGATAGACCTGTCGGTGTCTTGAACAGTAGATTGAGTTTCTTTTGTAATTCAGCATCTCTCTTCACATTGATTTGGTGGAAACACCGTTTTATTAAACTTTCATAATCAATTCACAAAATGATTGTTAATTTGGTTTTTGAAAGTAAAACACAGACGCAAAGAAAGTTTCGCTCTTCTTGCAATGCAGAAAACCGAAATAAATATTTAAAATTTGTATCGCAATTTGCTTCATTATTAACCCAAAAAACATTATACTAGCAATAATTTCAATCTGAATTGAATTGATGGATGTTTTTTGCTGCACTGCGACAAATTGCAACGAAGACAAGCGATTTATGGTAAATTAAATTTTGTATTGGTTGCAATACTAATAAAACTAACTTACTGTACTAGCTATTAAAACTAATTTAGAGAAGTTATCTATTTTATTGTCTAAAACATTTCCATTAAACTTACATTTTTGAAAGCAAACTGGTATTGATCCATATTAATATGAATGAGAAATTCACAATAAGCATTCCAGAAATAGTATGAAGAAGACATCGAGCAAGAACAAAAAGCTGCCTTTTTTTAGAATTTGAAGCGGAAAATTAAGAAATTCGATCGGAGAAAAACTGTTAAATAACAAAAAATTACAGAAATTTGAAAATATGTCGAAAAGAAAACTTCAAAACTAAATCAATTTTAGCAGGACTTGAAAAAATTCAAACAATTCAACAAAGGAACGTCAGAAAATGTATTCTTCATCAAATTATGCCTGCAATTTGAATACAATTCTTTTAAAATAAGCAACCTTTGGTTTAATATAAACGTAACCCAGCCTATTTTATGTAATAATTTTACAATACAAGCAGCAAAAAATCAATACAAGAGTTTCTTAATCCAACAAATTTTTTTATTCACTTCGCAGGTACAAAAAAAAAACCTTTTTGTCAAGCATTTTTTTTGTCAAGTCGTTTTTTTTTGTCAAGCATTTGCTACAAATTCTTCAAAGAAAAATATTTTCAATCAAAATCTGAACAATCAATTGTTACAATTTTCTTGGAAAATATTGCAAAAGTTTTTAAGGATTTCATGCTAAACAAATTGAAGTGAGAAGACTACGCAATTTATTGTTTTAGTCATTTTTTAGTTGAAAATTTGATTTTTGTTTCATTGGTTCTTAGTTTTGCAGCTATTCACAATATCAAGCTATTTGCTATCGGATCGAAATTATGAGAACTTTTTTCTTCTGAATGCATGCACGGTACATTCAATTTGGTATAACTGCAAAACCATAACTGAACTCTGTAAGCTAAGCAGGTTTTGTGATTCTACAAACGTTAGCAAAATTTTTCATTTTTCTTTCCAAATTTTTTTTAAGCAATCTGCATTTTTTGAGAGGTTTTAAATTTTTGTGTCGTGAAAAACATTTAATTTGGCTTATACTTCTCAACTCGAAGTATGATTGATAAAAACAATAAAAAAGACATCAATATCATGGTATATCACAGTTCTCAACATACAGAAGATCTCTCAAAGCCAGTTCTTCAGTTTTTTTTTCACATTTGATACAAGGAATTTGTTTCAAAGTGAAGAGGCGTATTTGAAGTTCGGGCGTCATTAAAAAATTGTAATTTTTGATCGTCAATAAATATTTGTTTTCCGTATTCAACTGCCTATATCGTAAATTTAAGGATTTTTGTCGAGCTCTTGATGAAGCTTTGGTCTCTTAATATAGTTTCCAGTAGGAACAACTTCAAAGTTTTTGAGCATCTTGAATAGCAAAACTTTGAGTTACAAAGATGGCTTAGCGTTTTTTTCCCACTAGAACAAAATTGCTGAAATTTTTCAATTTGTCCCGACTCACTTTTCGTCAAAAAATGGAGGCAAAGCTTAAACTTAAGTTTTTCTAAGCACACTTTTTGGCACCAAGCAAAACTTCCGTTTCTGTTCTGTCTGTTTGAGAATTTAGTACACTTGAGAATTTTGTTTTTTTTTGTAAATTTTTCTGGGAGCGAAATCGTCTGCATAAGATAAGTTTTCTAGAGGATTTTAAATGCTATAGCAAACAGCGTCGTTCAATTTAATTACCAATGAAGACAAAATGGTCCAATCTGTACTGCACAGACAGTTACTGTAAAGAACAGTTTGTATCATATCTTCTATAAAACGGTCTTTCTCAGGAAACATGGTTCCTACTGATGGCAGCTGCTACGTGTCAAGCTATTCCAATGTTTTAGTTTTAGTTTTTCTCAACAAATAACTTCTTTTGTCTCAAATGGCACAAAAAAAAGACATAGCTACCGAAGACAATTTTGCATCAAGTGAAAATTTTTTTTCGTTCACTAGAAAAACTGCATTTTCTATAGATTAATTAGATCATATCGCGATCATAATTTTGCAGGGTTTTTATAAAATTCATTCAAAGTAACAGCAAATCATTTTTTTTTATTTTTCTTCGATATAGACTCTTCAAATATCATAATATAATGTGACGAGTTGCTCAATCAACTCAAACATTTTGTCAAAAAAATTTTGAGACGTGACGGAATTAAAAGATATCAGGTATTGCAAATATATGACAATTTCAGAATAAATTAAAAAGACATTAATTAGGTTGTAACCAAAAACAAAACCCAGACGCATAATTCAGTTTTTCTGGAATAAATTTTTAAAATTCAAAAGTCGAAGTACCAACCTAATTTAATGACAATTTTTGATTTTGTCTGACCAGAAGTCTGCCGACTTTTTCTAAAAAAAAACAATGGGTGTTGTTATTTCAAATCAAATGTCTCCGTGGTTTTCAATATCAAAAATTTCCAGGAAGAAGGGAAAAAAGTTTTCTGCATTTAACCAATATCAAAAGTTGTTTTGATTTGTTTTGTCAAGTTGCAAAAATTGTTTGTTTCATTTTTTGAACAAGATGCGAAATTCTAGCAACTTGCAGAAAAAGTTTCACTCTTAAAAAACCTTGTGAAACTGTTTTTTTTTAAAAACGAACATTTAAAGTAATTTTTGAACAAATTGCAAACATTATTTCTGTTTTTTGTCAAGATGCAAAATGGTTTTGCAATCTGCAAAATTGAAGTTTGAATTGCTTTTACGTTTGTTGTTTCTGTTATACTTTTTGCACTCCAGTTATAATGAGCAGTGCTCTATTTTTCCTTCTTTTCTGTTTAATAATCCGTTTTTTTGCTTAGTTTCGTTCTGGTTATAGTATAGCTTCAGTTAAGGCTATAGACAATAAAGTTTTGAAACATTTAACTATTGATTTTTGCTATGCGAAATCTGGTGTTGTATTTTGGCATAATTTTTTCCGAGTTTTTGCTTGTAGTCCACTATGGGTAGTTTGGCGACCATTTCAAAATCAGTTAAAGTCTGTATACTCTGTGGTTTGTATTTGAGTTTTGTAGGTTTATAATACAATCCTTAACTAATATCAAAAATATCTTCTCTATATTTATTTGGAACTTATAAAACGGTTATTTTTCTGCCGTAAAATTTTCAGTCTGTAGTAAATTTTCAAAATTTATTTTCATATAATTTTTTCCTCAATTCGTTTTTGTTGACAAAATTTTGATTAGGTTGTCACTGGCATCGCTCATGGGATAACAGGGTTGATTCGTGTATGCAATTTTTTAATTTCTTTTCTGGTTTTCTGAAACATTTTTATGTTATCGTTATTTCAGCTTTCGAAGTTGTTTTGTTTTCTAACAATATCAAAAAAAAGTAAGAACTAACATTTTTGACATATGGTTTGCCGCAAAAAAAAATTTTTCTGTTTAAAATTTTTCTGCGTTATTTTTTGGTTTCATTCTTGTAACAATTTGTCTTCCAAAAATGTACAAAAAAAAACTTTCTTTCATTTAATAAAATGAGACTTATCAAAAGCTGTTTTTACTTTTTTTCAACCAGCTAGCATTTTTTTGTTTTCCAAGAAGTCAATTTAAATAATTGTGTGTTTTTTTTCTCAGTGATTTTTTTTTGCCAAGGTCATCTACACTGCGTCGTTGAGTTTTAAAAAATGTTGGTTCTATTTTGTATTTTATTACTTCATTCTGGTTATTTCATTGATGCTATAAATGCCTTTAGATGGCGTTGGAACAGTTTTGTGACGTTGCCAGCCTGATCACGGAGCGTCGTTTGACGGAAAGGTTCATCATATTGACCTTTAAAAAAAAACTTGCCAATCTGTATATGCTACTCGTGCGCTAAGGGTAACTCATTTTTACTCTTGGACAGCTATTGAAAGACGAATGGATTTGGAAAATTCAAATTGACTCTTCAGGTAATCAAAAATCTGAAATCAAATAATTAAAATTCTCAAGAGATATCACACTTTTTAAAAAAATTAATCTCAATTAATCACGAGGCGATCTAGTCTATTTCTCTGATCCAACTCCCACCCCCCCCCCCGCTCTCCCTTAAAGATTCGACATTCTTACCACCTGGAGCGTCCCCTCACCCTTTGGTACTATTTTACAAGAAAAATATATGACAGGCATTTTTTCATAAGAGCTGCCTAAGCTGTCAAATCGTAATCGATATTCATCAGTTTTTTATTCCTCGTGGTATTCAAAAAGCTATTTTTTCTTAGACTGAAACATACGTCGAAAATCTTTTACTGGTCGTAGTATTTTTTATATGATCAAAACGTAATGCCAAATTGTTTGCTCAAAACGTTAAACGTTCTACATGGTTAAGGGAAAACAATATCTAATAACAATCTTACACAATTTAGAATGCTTCCAAAATGCAACTGAAATCAGAACTCGGAATCTTGTAAGACTTCTAAGACATTTTTATATGATTTTGAATTTTACAGAGCTGCTGCTCAGAGTTCAAAATCTTGTATGTTTTTGAAAGATTCTTATAAGATTTTGATTTGGTACTTACATGGCCTAAGATATGTTATGTGTAAGGTTCCGACTTCATTGCAATGAGATATAAAGTTTCTAAAGAAATTCAATTTGCACTATGTCCCGGATAGATTCCCATGCAACCAATATTTTGTCAAAACTTTATGCATGCACCCGGTTTGACCAAGAGTCCTATTGAAATTTTCTTGGTAAAACTCAACAACTTTCTAAATAAAATTGGTTACAAAATTGTTAAAAATTGGAACACAGGAGCGTTTAAAAAAACCGAAAGATAGAGATTTTCCTAGAAAAATTTTTAACTAAAACTTTTCAAATTGTTTTCAAAAATGATGAAAAATTTCAATAAACATAAGAAAGTGCTCGAGATTTGCAGAACACAAAACCAAACCGCTATAGGCAGCTTAATGACTAATGACTACGGCTAATTGGCGGAAAACTTGCAATTTAAATTACTTATAGAACTTTTTAAATTCAAACATCTTTCAAAAGTGTTGGTTTAGCCTGAGCACAGATGCAAACTTTTTAGACGCACCCTGATCGATGAAATTTTTAGCACATAGAGCTAACCAAAACGGATCAAACTTTTTGAGATATCAAATACAAACATTGGATGAACGTTGGAACAAACAATGTTTCTCAATGGTTTTGTCACTTATACTTTTTGTGGGTTCAGTGTAAATTTTTTGTTTCACTTGTTTCCTTGAAAAACGTTATTGACAATTTTTTAAGCTGAGGAAACTGAGATTCTATTGTCAGGTGATGAACATTTATAGACTAATTAGTGAAACGCATTGTTCCTTATTTTAAGTTGTTCCAACTTTTGAAGCAAACGGAATATTTATGCTTGCTTCTATTTTGAACCGTTTGATGGCATCGCATAGACGAAAGTTTAAGGCCGTCAGATAAAATGTAATTATGTCTGTCTGTAGCTATTTTTTTTTCAAGTAAACTTTTTGTAATTTATTTATTTTTTAAAAAAATCAATAAATTTGAAAAAACTTTGAATCTAAGCGAAACCAGAGTCAATAGTGATCAAAAAAACGCGTGGGTTCTAGCTTTTTTGTTTCTATGTTTGATGCTTCACAATTTTCGATCAATTTTGCTTGATTCGTTTTCTCAGATGTATTTACTTTAATTGAAAACCAATTTCGCTTCATCTTTAAATTTAGTCAGTCTTTCAATTAACAGATTCAACTCACAGTGATCCTCCATCTTTGAAAGGTTATCATAACTTTTAATTCAGGCTTCCCCTGAAATCTGTTTAAGAAGAAATTGTTTAACCGAATCTATCTGAATCTTCCTTCAGTGTCAGCCGATATATTTTAGCCAGCAGACATTTCACGACTCTGTTTGCATTTTAAATGCTCGTCCTTTTCGAAAGTAAACCTTAATTCAGATAGGTCTGAATGGGCTTATACTCAGGCCCCGAAATTATTTTGAATAACATTTTTAGGTAGTTGTTTCTTTACTAGCTATTTCTGAGAAAATGTAGGAAATAAACTAAATCAGAGAGATTAACTTTATTATAAATACTTCTTTTGAAATTTTCCAGAAACCGCCAGTAATTTTGAAAGTATACGCCAACATTTACTTCTTAACAAGGGTTGTAATCACGCGGTGCTGCAGTTGATTAGATGTTGTAAAATTACAAAATTGAAAATTTGAAAACTTCCCTAAAAATGTTACCTCAAATAAAATACTCGGGTTTTATGTCAGACTCAGTCCATTTCTAATTAAATTGTTCGTTGAAAATAGTTTTTGTAAAAATAATTTTGTAGGAAAAAGAATTATAATTAATATTTTTTCAACTCATTTGATGGCTTTAGAGGAGCTATTTTGTTAACTAAATGGTTTTTTTAAATAGCTTAAGTCCACGGTCATGGAGTAGTAGATTCACTAAGCCTTACAACGCTTGCTTATCACGTTTTTTTTTCGGGAGAGTAGTTTTAAGCAACTCGTTCATAACCCTAAGTCTTACCCACACTGAAGTTTTGTGGATAACAATCGATTATAATGTAAAATTCAAGTCGAATATGTTGTCATTATCATCCGTTATTATTGCAAACTTAGACCACAAAAGCTATCATCGATCAGTTTTGATGTACAAATTGATCCATTATAATCTTAAAAAAATCCATTATTTTCTCCATCATTATCGATTATTTTTTCAAGAAAATCAGTTGTAACTATTTTTTTTGGCTAATAAGGCTGTTCTATTTTAAGCTCTAATTTTTTTCTTAATTTTAAAGCTTAAAGATACAAACTAAAATTACAAGCTTGCCCCAAAAACATGCAGATAAAAATTACATAAAATTACTTAAAAGAACAGTTTGAGGCTTGAAAGGTTTTCGTTTTAAAGAGTTTTTCTATCATATTCATTTCTCACTCTGCGACTCCTGTGGACGTCAGGTGAGAAAAACATTAATTTCAGTGGCTATCGGTTAAAAGAGCCAGTAACCTCAGTGATTATTCGGTAAGAAAGCCTTTAGCCTCAGTGGGCATGAAATAAAAGAAAAAATTGTGAGTTACAAAAAGCAATGATTTCAAAAACTCTTCTTTGTTCATGAAAACCGTTTACAATACTAACTACCACGCCGGACTATTGATATTCAATTCAAACTTACGAAGACTTCGACCGGCAGTTGAGGACCAAATAGTAAAGTCCCGGCGCAAGTAAAGATCCGAAAATAATCATTTTATTAGCCAATCACCTAGGGAACCGCACTGTAGAAGTAATAACAGTAAAAAATAAGGTTATTTATGTAATATAATAATCATATAAATTCGGCTTAAAGTAACAAAACCGTTTTTTTGCCTAAATTATTATCGGCTAGAGAACCGACAATATGGGGATATTGTGACTCAACCTAGTTAAAATACACAGGCGTATTATATTATTTCTTGCTATTTTGGGAAATTTTTGAGGTCACGCTGTTTTCAAAAAAATAAAAAAAAAATCAAATTACAAAAACGAAATCAGTAAATCAAAACTCCGGTGAGGAATCTAGTACAGAAGCGGCATTTTTCAAAAAAGTTTTGAGCTAATCTGTTTGCTTAAAATTTACTTTTCAACCATTTTAAGTTGTGTAGCTTCTAGCATTTTTATCTTTCTTAACGCATGTATATATTGAATTCTGTGCCCGTACCGAATAAAATTAATTAATACTGACGAACAATAATCATTTTTTAGTCTAAATATCTGGCCCGGATTTCTTTTTGAAATGTTTAAGCAAAGCAGGTTTCTCTTAAAACTCTCCTCTTGCTTCTGTTCAGAAATTAGCTAAATCTAAGCTATTTTAAGCTCGAAAAATTCTCCTGTTGGTTCTCGAATCCTTATCCTACTGTTGTCTTTATGGTTGTGATAATCGAATAGTTTTTGCAATCTTAAGCAAAGTATCACTTGTAAAAACAGGTGGTAATTTACATTGAATGCTACGGCTATTGTGTCTACTTGAAGCCTGCTTATCTCGTTGCGGTTGAGCAGTTAACTGATTTATGGTTTTTTCTTTCCAGAAATTGCATACTTCTATTGTTAAATGAGAAATAAAAAGTTTCTGTCTAGAAGACAGAGAATATTAAGTTAGATTATCTATATACAAAATCGATCCAGTTTTTGTTGATTACGGACATCGCTTTATGTTCCAGATTGCAGGACAAAAAAAAGACTCCATATATTATATATATATATATATATATATATATATATATATATATATATATATAAATATATTAAGTGGAATCCTATGCAAAAATTCAAAGTTATAAGATGTAATCATAAACCTCTTAAGGTACGGCAGTCATTCTAAAGAAAATTAGTCCCACTTTTTGATTGTCTTCTTTAGCTTGAAACTTAACCGCTTTTGCCTCAGCCGTACAGTGACTATCTCTCACATCTTATCTTCCCCTGAGTGAATTAATTATTTCTAATAAAAATTGAATTGAAGAAAATGTGGTTCGAATGAAAATAATTATATTGAGTTTTCTTATCAATTGATTACCCTTTTTACTGTAATCTACCCTAATTAACTTTTTTTCAATCGCTTCTCAAAAGTTTTTTCTAATTAAATTTTTATCTCAATGTCTTCGGCAATTATTTTTTTTGAAAAAATTGGGTTCTTCCCCTAAATGGATTTGTAAGAAAAAAGTAGAATCCAATCACGTTTTTTTTTAGTTTTACTTTTTTAATATGGAGATAATCACCTCGAAAATCAGGCGGTTCTTTGAAATTTTTTGAAAAAGTGGAGGACCAAAATATCAACATTTTAAATAGAGCGAACATTTTCAACATCTGCGAAAATATTGTAAGCTAAAAAAATGTTTGTACTTCTGTTTTTCTGAACATGGTTTAGAAGCTGAGAATTGAACTGATAATTTGCCCAAAAATAATTGTGACACGCGAATGGCAAAAGTACTTGAGGATATTGACAAAAAATTGTAGCCACACGGTCTTGCGGGGCTCTTTCCCTCCTCACTACTCCAAATTTAAACTTTTCTTTTTCATGTTTTTTGAACTTAGCAATACGGTTATGTTCATGTTGCTAATCAAATTTGCAAAAAAAAACTAATCACAATAGCTGATTTGCGTACCATGCCAAAATACTTTTGAATTAAGGGAAACGTAGAATTTTTTAATGATTTTCAAATGGTTGACAAATAGAAGATATTTACTGTTTTTTTTCCATTTATTTCAGTTCGTTTGATTTTGGGGAAAGTTTACAGATTGAATTGCAAAATTTGTACATTTGTGTTCGAACAAACAAAACAAAAAACAAAATAGTATGATTTATCTATCTAACATCTGATGGTGATGGTGATACTGATAGTGATAGTGATAGTGATAGTGATAGTGATAGTGATAGTGATATTGACAGTTATAGTGATAGTGATAGTGATAGTGATAGTGATAGTGATAGTGATAGTGATAGTGATAGTGATAGTGATAGTGACAGTGATAGCGATAGTGATAGTGATAGTGATAGTGATAGTGATAGTGATAGTGATAGTGATAGTGATAGTGATAGTGATAGTGATAGTGATAGTGATAGTGATAATGATAAAGATAGTGATAGTGATAGTGATAGTTTTAGTGATCGTGATAGTGATAGTGATACTGATAGTGATAGTGATCGTGATAGTGATAGTGATACTGATAGTGATGGTGATGGTGAATACAAACCGCTTTCTGATTAGAAGCGCTTCCTATCGTTGTTTTTTTTAATTTGAGTTAGAATAAGAAGAAACATTCATGGAAAACAAATTTAGTCCAAATAATTATAAAGGTGCTAGAATTGTTTTTTGAAATTGAAACTCAAATATGGGGAAAGAGCGCGGATTTTTCTTAAGCCAAAAATTTGAAACACTTGTTAAACTTCAAATTCATACTAGTTTTTCATTAGGAATAAACATTTTTACGCAGTTCACAATTATTTTACCGACTATTTTTTGGAAAAAATATGGAAATGTTTGTGCTCGGGGTGGTTTTTTTTCTCAAGACAAATGTCGACTTTCGTACTAGTATTTTTATAGCCTAGCCGTGTCACTTTTTGGTAAGTGCCGACCTTTGTTTTTAGGCATCGGCTCAAAAGGGTTCCCGTTGTCTGAGAGACTTGGGACTTCGGTTTATGGCAATAAGGCAAATGTCAAGGCAAATGTCAGTTTTTGGTCAATTTATGGTTTGCAGAAAAAGGGTTAAAAAAGTGAATATGTATCAATTGTTGAGCTAAAATTTTCGCGATGGTCATGTTGTATTTTCGATTGAAAAAATTGTTGAGGCTAATTTCAATATTTTTGTTTTTTAGCCCTAGAGATGTCACGTTTTTGCAGGGAAGGGAAAACTAAACTTAGGCTTAGTATTTTGCCTGTATTTAGCCTTCTCTGTGAGAGTTGTTGAGATCAGTGTAGTTTTCATTTGGTCTGTTTGATTCAGCGGTATACCGAAGGCTTGAACTTCAGTGAACTTGGACAAAATAATAGGATATAAATAAATAGATATATATCACTCGAGGTTACGTTACGTTAGTGCTGTCGCTGTAGCAGTATCATATTTCTCAACATATTTCTGATCAGAAAATAGCTAAATCTAGCCTATGTTTAGCTAGAAAAATTATCCGGCTGGAGCGCGAACTCCCGACCTGCAAACTTCTAGTTCCAGGTGCTAACCACTAGGGCACATAACCTGGTAATGTACGATAGTTATACAGTGCTGATTTAAATTATCCGGACAAAACGAACAAAACTTGAATTTTCAAACGCATTTTTCTCAAATTGGATTGATTTTAGACAAAAAGTGAAGAGAACAAAAGTTGCTTAGAATTTCACCAGAATTAATATGGTGCCATTTTTTCTCCGCAATTCTCAACAAACAATTTACCCCAAAAATGGGTCATTTTGGCTTTTATCAATTAATCAAGAATTACGCTGAAACTATTTTGTGAATTGATAAGAAAATTATATCACAGGAAGCCCCTTACGCAGCTCAACAAAGTTAAAGAAAGGTTAAATCTCCAAAAATTTGCGCAAATTGTTTAAAATTTATTTTCAAACAGATTCTGGGTTTTATTTAGTAAAAATCACAATTATTGACTATCAAGTGAAATTTTTTCTCTTATACTGGTTTTTGGAGATTTAACCCTTCTTAAACTTTGTTGAACTGCGTAAGGGGCTTCCTGTGATATAATTTTCTTATCAATTAACAAAATGGTTTCAGCGTAATTCTTAATTAATTGAAAAAAACCAAAATGACCCATTTTTGGGGTAAATTTTTTTTTGAGAATTTCGGAGAAAAAATAAACACCATATTAATTCTGGTGAAGTTCTAAGCAACTTTTGTTCGCTTCACTTTTTGTCTAAACTCAACCCAATTTGAGAAAAACGCGTTTGAAAATTCAAGTTTTGTTCGTTTTGTCCGGATAATTTGAATCAGCACTGTAGCAATCTTGTGCAAACCAACACTTGTTATAACGAAACATGTTTATCTCGTTGCGGTTGAGCAGTGAAGTGACTTCTGGTAAATTCTTTCCGGAAGTTGTTTATTTCTTCACTAAAAAAGAAATAGATCTGTACAAAAAAAGCAAAAAATTGGCTAGGTAATCTATTTATTATTTCTATCTAGAAAAACAGCCTTCTCTAGGTATGGGACACGTTTTAAGGGTTTCATTTTGGATTTTTTAACCGCAAAAAAATAGCACTATTTAAGTAGTGGTAAAACTCCAAACAACTTTCGCCCTCATAATTTTTGTCCAAAGTTAACCGAATTTGAGAAAAGTTTTGACAGTTTTATTCTCATTCATTTTATCCGGTTTTTTAGCGGTGCTAAAGAAGCTTTTTAAGCTCGAACTTAATGAAAATTTGTTAAACCATAGAAAAATACATGAACAAAAAACAATCCAAGTTAGCGAAATATGTCATCAAAATTCGGCAAAATTTTAGTGCCTACTGCAAGAAGACTGATTTCAATATTTGTTAAATGAAAGAGAACTCATAAAAAACGTGTTTTGAAAATACCCTGAAAACTAATTTCTAAACTTTCCAAAAGTTACTCGAATAAGATTTCATCAAAAATTTATGATGCTTTAAATTTCAGGGCATTGCTCGGATTCGCTTTTTCGTCGGCAAAATTTACTCGAATAAGTTTTCATCAAAAAATTATGATGCTTTAATTTTCAGGGCATTACAGAATTGCTTTTTTGTCAATTTCAGAAATTTTTAAGATATGCTTTGGCATAGTCCAAATGTTTTTTTTCAGCTGTCCAAAAAATTGCTTTTTTTGTCAATTTCAGAAATTGTTAAAATATGCTTCGGCATAGTCCAAATGTTTTTTTCAGCTGCTCAAAAATTGCTTTTTTTGTCAATTTCAGAAATTGTTAAAATACGCTTCGGCATAGTCCAAATGTTTTTTTCAGCTGCTCAAAAATTGCTTTTTTTGTCAATTTCAGAAATTGTTAAAATACGCTTCGGCATAGTCCAAATGTTTCTTTCAGCTGCTCGAAAATTTTCAGCTACTGGGATTTGTTTAGCATGGAACAGTTCTCTCATCATGGCTGCTTGATTGATTTTCATTCCACTAAAATTTCAAAGTCATCCGATTTTCAAAAAAATATATATTTTTATTTCTTAAAAGAGCACATTTCAAATTAAGCAAATTGGCACATTTTGATTGCGTTCGAAGTGTTCAATTTGTTATGCAGAAAATCACAATGTGAAGCAGAATAATAAACAGAGAATCTGATCTAAGAATTTGTATTTGCTCCATATGAAATATTATTTTCTTAAGTCTATTCATGTTCTTCAGGCGAGACATGAGTTCGTTCGCTGAAGTCTACATGTCCAGCGTGCACGGAGACTCATATGTGGGCTCCTACAACCAAGGAGATCTGCACCGTATCATTGACGAGTACAGTTTTTTTATTCTCGGAAGAATATTCGGATATCACACTCTCACAGACGAGCAGAAAGTGATCACCACGGATCTGCTTCTGAACATGATAAGTGGATACGAGGCCAACTACCAAGTGGCAATACGACTAGTCATTGTAAGTAATATCAGTGTGGAAAACACTAAATGTAAACAAGGATAGCCGGTTGTTGATGTGCACGTAGCACTGAAAACTCCGACCACAAGAACTAGCGACAGATTTTTTCAAAAGATTTAACTAAAGATTTTTTTAACAAGAATACTAATATTTCTGAGAAAAAAGCTAAGGTTTCAGGTCTTTTTTCAGTATTAAAGACCTATTCGCTCATTTTACTTGCACTAAAATGTACCAAACATCAAAAAAGTTGACCCGGTTTTTCATTACACTGAAGAATTTTTGGAAAACTTCAAAAAAAAGTATCGAAATACGAATGCAGGGCTTCAAAAAATTATATCTCTTGATTCCTTCCAAAAGTTTTATGTGGTGACTGATTTTTGGAGAAAAAAAGCAGAAAAAAACAATCAGTCACCAAAACTTAAAGTAACAGCTTTAAAATAAAAATCTAATTAAATATTGTGGGAGACATTGATGATAATCGTCAACAAAAACCCTATACCTTTCTCAATGGTTGAAACAATGCTATTTTTTATCGTTATGACTTTCGAAGAAGGTTGTGATCCGTCCGGAGTAGGTATTTATATGTTACCTTTTAATTGTGTAGTCAAAGTAAGTTATATATTAAATATACCAATTATGTTCTATTGATTGGCCTTGAAGGCCAATATTATACAGTGACCTCGACGGCATCAGAGAATATGTTAAAAAATCGTCATACGAGCGAGACAACTGTCGACGACTTGATACATGATAATCAGTTAACAATAGACATTATTATTCCATCCCTTATTACGGACTGCTGACCTGACTGCTCCTTGTTATATTTTTCTTGATCAACGTGCACCGTCCTGAATACTTCTCCGGGTGGGTGTATTTTTATGTAACTAGGTCTAGTTTCAAGTAATAAGGGATGGAATAATAAGGTCTATTGATAACTAATTATCATGTATCAAGTCGTCGACATAGTAACATAAACAATACACCCACCCGGAGAAGTATTCAGGACGGTGCACGACGATCAAGAAAAAATATAACAAGGAGCAGTCAGCAGGTCGAGACCAAAAAGAATCACTAAATAAACCGCCATTCTGACACCGAAATACAACGGAGCCTTCTTTAGAATGGTCAAAGTAGATATGACCTAAAGTTATTATTACAAAATCGACCCACAGCTCCAGTCAAAACAGCTTCACCGATGCTATAAAACGCGATAGACAAGGAAACCCAATCATAAAAACGAATCAGAGATAACCGAAACCAAGAAAAACGAATCCAACACGAAAATGAAAGACAAAAATTAGAGGCAAAAGGGGTGTTATGGGGTACCATCCCCCGGGACGACGCGGACACAAAAATGAAGAGTTACGCATAATTGTGTCTAGGAAAAGAGGTTCGGAGACAATTCAGAGAGCGAAAACCGAACATCGATATACAAACTGTTTCCCCCAGAGATCTATGGCGCGAACTGGAAAACGTAATCAACACGGAAAAAGTCATCGCATTCGAAAGATACATCCTGATATAGTGCGTCCAAAAAAGCTTAAATCATTGGGGTAATTCCATGCGCGTCTGGTAAAATTTGCTCCGAAAGCCGATTGCGGGGACAAAGAAGACGAGTGGTTACGTGACATGTCTACAGCCCACATGCTCAATGGAAAGAGCTCAGAAAATTTACTAGCAGAAACAAGATCACTGAGAGAAGCATATGTATATGTCATCCGACGAGAAACGGATTAGAACATAATCGGATCATAAAACAACATAGTCAAGGACATAACAGCTCTTCGAGCACTACAACGATCAATCCTGAACCAAAAGGTAACATCAACAAACGAAGAAACCGACGACCACATGGTAGAGGAAGAGGACGCGGCAAAGTTCCCAGCAATCAATATAGAAACTAAGGCCAACAGTCACAACGAAATGCAAATAACACTAAAACCATTGTCAAAACAACAAACATTGCTACAACTACGGAAACCCTTTCACCATAGGACATCTACAATCAGGCTTCGCAAACAATAAAATTGTTCCAAATGCGGCAGAAGAAGTCACTTTCAGAAAGTGTGCAGATCAACAATTGTCAATTATATAGACAAAAGAGAAGAAACCAAAACGGAAAAACAACAAAAACAGAAAAAAAACGTGGAAGCAGTTGCTTTTGCGGAATCCAGATCCGCAATTGGATGGGAGACAATACACGAGACAGATTATTCGATACTAGCAATCAATAAAACATTCAAAACTAAACAAACGACCAAATTCAAAGAAAAAGACCTAAGGTTTACAATGGGTAAAATTGAAAACGACAGCAGATACGTTAGTGGCAATAGGAGACTCAGAAGGCCCTGATATGAAAAAAAGACAGAAAAACGAAAACAGACGTAAAAGGCGCCATTTGGAAACACTTCAAAACCAGATGCGGCTCACATTCTCGCCTGCTATAATGAGGTATACATTGAACCACTAGGCAGACTAATCCTAGCCTTCGAATCCGGAGGGTGAACGGTAGATGGGCCACGAGCAAATACAATAGGACGAAATATTCTCCCACTTATAGGAATTTGGCGCCAAAAAGACAAACCAAAGCACCATATAGTATATAGACATTGAACCATACCCGAATCAGACCCTACAATGGCAAATTGGTTTAAAAAAAATTGCAGAAGCCTCTGCACACGTTTCGGCAGGTCAAAGAACTACGTGGTGAAAACAGAATTCGTGGAAGATTTCAAGGCAATACAAAAAAGTAGTAGTGTACCAAATCACCTGCAGGAATGAGTAAAGCAGGAAATCAGTAAATTGATCGATCAAGAACAAGTGATAACACTAACTCGACAAGTGCAACGATAAACAATTCATCAGCCCAGTGGTAATCACAGTCAAAAAAGACCAATTTATCAAATTGGCGCTGGATTCCAAACAAACCAACAAATATATACAAAGAAAAACAAATATCAGAAGCCAAACATCGAACTCCTACTGGATAGTGTAGCCCAGGCAATAACACAATAAAAAGAGGGAAACACATTTTTCTCCACACTGGATTCACGATACGCGTACGCACAACTACCACTGCCTAGTTGTGGGGAAAATGACAGTAACCTACTAATTTCAGACAGCCCATTACGGACTGACAGACATGCCAGCCGAACTCCAAAAGGCAGTCGACCTTACACTATCAAGCTGCAAGAACACATTTGCATTCCTGGACATCTTGATTGTTAGAAAAAGGAAAAAATGGAGCAAATAAGCGGCGCTCGAAACCGTACTAGATGATTTAGATACGAAAAAATTGGCCATATCCTGACCAAAATGTAGCTTCGCCTGCCAACAAGTCGAATGGTTGGGATTCACCATAATCGCAAATGGAGCCAGACCCTTAATAAGGGAAACGAAAACCTAGGCCCCCGAAAACAGACAAACACCTGAGAAGTTTCATGGGTTCAATAGGTCACTTATTGAATATATACTCAATGTGGCCGCAGAAAAAGCCCCACTACCTCCACTGCTGAAAAATAGTGGAAGACATAGTTTTTAATGGTTGGACTGCCACGAGGTCACATTCAAAAAGATAATTAAATTGGTCGCACACATAACAGGAAACCGCCACTCTGACCTATCAATTGACACAAGAATCGTATGCGATGCATCAAGGGCCGGCCTGGGAGTGGAATTTGAACAATGCTCCTTTGAAGGATGAATACCGGTATTGTTTTGATTTTTGAACTACCCGGAAGAGAAGTATTCTTCTAACGAGTTTGAATTTTTAGGGGTAATTTGGGTAGTGGAACAATTCAAATATTATCACCAGGGCAAGTTTTTACAGTACTTACCAATCACTAAACCTTTTTGAGTGCCCTAAATCCATCGGAAAAATCAAATGGGAACGATCCATTCAAAATTAATCCTCGATTTTAATTTAAAAAAACATCGGTGGGATAAAACAAATGACGGCTTTCAGTTCAAAGCTGGAAACCGTAGTCACTGTAGTGCTAAATGAAATGACCAAGCGATACACATGCCTTAAACGAATTGATTTCGTCCTAAACAAGAATTCAAAACAGCTGCCTTCTAATTTCACAATTCGCAAAGTTCAAGTTAAAAGCCAGATGAAAATCCACATAAACTCATTTGCCTAACAATTGTATTTAAAGAGATGAACACACAAGACAAAATCGGCCTCGAAATTGTACAATTGGCTCAGGAGAACGATAAGGAAGAACTTTGTCACAAAACGAAGGGACAGTACACTCGAAAAGACTGCTCACAAAGCGCGAGCAATTACCAGGGAATTTACCAAAATCCTGAGAAAGAGCAAACAAAAAGGAGCAGGAAAGAAAAGAAAATGATGCACCAACAAAAAAAACAGGAAGCACAACGCACCCAATCAATAGAGGAAGCGTCCACGCCATAATAGCACACTGCATATCATACTTGAAATCGCACAGCACATGTAAAGAACACTTGCGGATGGATCGGTCACACGGAAGAAATGTGGATTCAAGAGAACCAGAAACCAAAGAAATAACAAGAAAATAGAAAACGATAGTATTCGATCTGGAACTAACGACACAGAAAAACAGGACGTTCTATCACCAAACGAATTGAAATACCAATACATTAGAGCACAGTCGAAAACAGAGAGTCAATAGCTAGAAATCCAAACAGAGGAAACGGAAACAAGGGCCGCGAAAAATATGGATCAAAATCCCACAGAATCAGATAGAAACGTGTCGAGATATATGCAAAAGGAGATGGAGACGCACCAACTGGTTCTGTCAATCGACAACCAAAACCATAACAGTGGGGAAAATCAATACAGAGCTCGATGACGGAGTAGGATGACACACCGCTTTGCAGGAAAAAGCTGAACAAGGTGATGGGGCTTCGTTTCACCACAGCGGCAAACCAAAAAAAAATAAAAACCTGAGACCTCTGGAAACAGCGACACTGGAAAACCATAAAACGATCGCATGGCCAAAATTTCTACAACATCCCTCACAGACTCAAAGTGCGCGACGAATGCCTGATACTGGACGACCAGTGGTCATAACAATCCAACTGAGAGACATGGTGCTAAAGAGCATTCACCTTACACACCGGGTTCCCTGCATACACAAAGCCATCTTTACCATGGGACAGAACTAAAAGGGTTGCAGAACAAGGTGAAAACCTTAAGATGATAATAGAAAGAAGACTCTACGCAAATTTAAATAGGGCGGTTGAAACAAACGATGAAGTCCTATTGGACTACGCAGGCCCAATGCCAGATGATTTAACTAACGACCCATATAAATTTGTAGCTATCGATAGGTTCGTAAAGTACACAACAACAAATTCAGTATCCAATACCACTGACGAAATTGCAAATCACATTATGCAAAGGTTAATGAACATTGGGAATTGTCAAAAAGGGTCAAGTTTGAGCCAGCAAAACATTTAGAGAAAAAAAAAACCAATTATCTTGTAAGTATAGCAAATAAAATTACTGTTTGCACCAGTAGACGACCATAGACCAATAGGCCTCTGGTAGAATGCTTTATCCAAACATTAAAAATTTGATTAGTGGTGAAGAGAGTTGATCCAAACAACAAACCATAAATACTGCCACGGACATAGCACAACTAATCAAAACACTAAGAATAACACCACACGCAGGGACTAATTAATCACCATTCGAGAGACATATGGGTAGAAGACCCGACACCATAACGCCGAACCTAGCCACAACAAGCAACCAAAACAACCTCAGCTGGGATAACGTCGAACTGTCTATTATTTTAGATAAGACGAATCTGGAGAGTGCACCACTCACACTGGAACAGATACACAACACGGACTATTGTTCCAAAAACGAAGTGACCATTTAACGCAGGACACCAAGGGGTTGACACCCCGAAATAATCAACCTAGACAGCGACATGACAGAAAATTCAAAAACTAAATTACTGAAATTGGAAATCCGCGGAAAGCTAAAGAAGACAGAATCAGTACCAAATCAAAGCTTAAAAGAAAAATTCCACAGGTAGTTCATAAAACGGTTAGGATAGCTCAAAATATAAGTATCCAAATCAGTTCCAACAAAAGTATTAAACACTGGAGAGGAAAATCCCAATATTCACACAACAAACAGCGTGGGTACAAACATTTGGCAAGCAACCAAAACTATTTAGAAACAGTAAGTTTGCATTTGTACCTAATCAAAAGTCATATTAAAACTGTAGACCAGCACAAATAAGCAATTTTAAAGCGCTACATATTAAGAGCTACCGGTTTTGATACATCGAGAATTCAGAGGCACCCGCACACCCTGTTTGCAGAAATATCTGAGGTACAATACAAGAGAGTAGGCAACAAGAAGCACAAACAACAGAAACCGGTCAAAGCAGCAGAATTGGTACAAGGCACCAGTAGAAATCGGTACACTTTTTTTCAGAAATTAGGATTTCCATTTTCTGTACCTGCATTAACAACAAAAGAGACAATTTTTTTGAAAAATGTAATAAAATGATTAAAAATAAAGAAAACATAAATTACAAAACAGTCTAGCTGCTCTAAATGATAGCAATAAAAATAACAAAACAAAATCATATATTGGTTAGATTAACCGCAGACTCCGCGTTTTTGTGATAAAAAAGATGTAACAAAAAATACTGTTAATCAATTTCATAAAAACAGATTCATTTAGTGCACGGTTTTTTTGAAATACGGTGCGTTTTAGTTTTCAACTGGTTTTTGCTTAGCTTCTTTTACCTCAGGAGTGATATAGTCTGGCAGCTTGCAGGCTTGTGTTTATTGTCCAACTAGTTTCAAGTTTTCGCGTTTTGTACTGAAATCATTTGACAAGATGTTTGAAATTTTTCAAATCATCCTCTTTGTTGCTATTGAAAAAGCAATCTGATCATTGCTTTTTCAGTCACACCCGATACGACACAGTTGCACATCAAATTAAACAATCAGATTTGATCATTACCTTTTGTAACCATACCGACAAAACACAGCTGCAAGTCTGCTTTGTTTTTAGTAATCTCACAATAAAAAGATGGATCTTTTGTTTCGAGGACTAGAACCTCTAGTACGTTGTTTCTGAGATACGTATATCTATTTTTTATTCAAAACACGAACTAACCTTAGAAAAAATACAAGATACTCCTCTGGCAATCCATGGCAAGCTTTACTCTTTTTTGGCGCTAGACATTCTTACACAAATTCCAAAAAACAGATAAACATATTACATAAGAACTTGTGCTAACCTATAAACGCAGCTGACTAGGATGTGTTCAGCAGAAAAATAAGTCATTTTGGCTGCTGGATTTTAAAAATTGATACACGAAAAAAAAACGAACATAAAAATCTAACATCTCCAACTTTTTTTTCTTGTAAAATAGAGTGATTCAATTCAACAAAAACATGTTTTTTATAAGTTTTTTTTTACAAATTCAATTTTCTGTTAATTAGCAAATGGCGCGTTTTTAAGGGTTTCAACTGCTTGAAATTAGCAGGCAAAAATACGAAAAATCAAATGTGTTGTAGAAGAAAAGCCAAAATAAAAAGTTTATCGCTTGGTTGTAAATCATCTTTTCTAATTATACAGAAAAAAATTAGGATTTCTTTTTTCTATACTTGCATTAACAACAAAAGAGACAATTTATTTGAAAAATAAAATTATATAATTAAAAATAAAGAAAACTTAAGTTAAAAACCAGTCTAGCTGCTCTAAATGATAGCAACAAAAATAACAAAATAAAATCATGGATTAGTTAGATTTACCGCAGACTCCCTGTTTTTCTGATAAAAATGATGTAACAAAAAAACTGTTAATCAATTTCATAAAAACAGATTCATTTAGTGCACGGTTTTTTTGAAATACGGTGCATTTTAGTTTTCAGCTGGTTTTTGCTTAGCTTCTTTTACCTCAGGAGTAATATAGTCTGGCAGCTTGCAGGCTTGTGTTTATTGTCCGACTAGTTTCAAGTTTTCGCGTTTTGTACTGAAATTATTTGACAAGATGTTTGAAATTTTTCAAATCATCCTCTTTGTTGCTATTGAAAAAGCAATCTGATCATCGCTTTTTCAGTCATACCCGATACGACACAGTTGCACATCAAATTAAACATTCAGATTTGATCATAACCTTTTGTAACCATACCGACAAAACACAGCTGCAAGTCTGCTTTGTCTTTAATGATCTCACAATAAAAAGATGGATCTTTTATTAAAAACACAGAAAACTTAAGTTAAAAAACAGTCTAGCTGCTCTAAATGATAGCAATAAAAATAACAAAACAAAATCATGGATTACTTAGATTAACCGCAGACTCCGCGTTTTTGTGATAAAAATGATGTAACAAAAAAACTGTTAATCAATTTCATAAAAACAGATTCATTTAGTGCACGGTTTTTTTGAAATACGGTGCATTTTAGTTTTCAGCTGGTTTTTGCTTAGCTTCTTTTACCTCAGGAGTAATATAGTCTGGCAGCTTGCAGGCTTGTGTTTATTGTCCGACTAGTTTCAAGTTTTCGCGTTTTGTACTGAAATTATTTGACAAGATGTTTGAAATTTTTCAAATCATCCTCTTTGTTGCTATTGAAAAAGCAATCTGATCATCGCTTTTTCAGTCATACCCGATACGACACAGTTGCACATCAAATTAAACATTCAGATTTGATCATAACCTTTTGTAACCATACCGACAAAACACAGCTGCAAGTCTGCTTTGTCTTTAATGATCTCACAATAAAAAGATGGATCTTTTATTAAAAACACTGAAAACTTAAGTTACAAAACAGTCTAGCTGCTCTAAATGATAGCAATAAAAATAACAAAACAAAATCATGGATTACTTAGATTAACCGCAGACTCCGCGTTTTTGTGATAAAAATGATGTAACAAAAAAACTGTTAATCAATTTCATAAAAACAGATTCATTTAGTGCACGGTTTTTTTGAAATACGGTGCATTTTAGTTTTCAGCTGGTTTTTGCTTAGCTTCTTTTACCTCAGGAGTAATATAGTCTGGCAGCTTGCAGGCTTGTGTTTATTGTCCGACTAGTTTCAAGTTTTCGCGTTTTGTACTGAAATTATTTGACAAGATGTTTGAAATTTTTCAAATCATCCTCTTTGTTGCTATTGAAAAAGCAATCTGATCATCGCTTTTTCAGTCATACCCGATACGACACAGTTGCACATCAAATTAAACATTCAGATTTGATCATAACCTTTTGTAACCATACCGACAAAACACAGCTGCAAGTCTGCTTTGTCTTTAATGATCTCACAATAAAAAGATGGATCTTTTATTAAAAACACAGAAAACTTAAGTTAAAAAACAGTCTAGCTGCTCTAAATGATAGCAATAAAAATAACAAAACAAAATCATGGATTACTTAGATTAACCGCAGACTCCGCGTTTTTGTGATAAAAATGATGTAACAAAAATACTGTTAATCAATTTCATAAAAACAGATTCATTTAGTGCACGGTTTTTTTGAAATACGGTGCGTTTTAGTTTTCAGCTGGTTTTTCTTAGCTTCTTTTACCTCAGGAGTAATATAGTCTGGCGGCTTGCAGGCTTGTGTTTATTGTCCGACTAGTTTCAAGTTTTTGCGTTTTGTACTGAAAATGTTTGACAAGATGTTTGAAACTTTTCAAATCATCCTCTTTGTTACTATTGAAAAACCAATCTGATCATCGCCTTTTTCAGTCATACCCGATACGACACAGTTGCACATCAAATTAAACAATCAGATTTGATCATTACCTTTTGTAACCATACCGACAAAACACAGCTGCAAGTCTGCTTTGTCTTTAATGATCTCACAATAAAAAGATGGATCTTTTATTAAAAATACAGAAAACTTAAGTTAAAAAACAGTCTAGCTGCTCTAAATGATAGCAATAAAAATAACAAAACAAAATCATGGAAAACTTAGATTAACCGCAGACTCCGCGTTTTTGTGATAAAAATGATGTAACAAAAATACTGTTAATCAATTTCATAAAAACAGATTCATTTAGTGCACGGTTTTTTGACATACGGTGCGTTTTAGTTTTCAGCTGGTTTTTCTTAGCTTCTTTTACCTCAGGAGTAATATAGTCTGGTAGCTTGCAGGCTTGTGTTTATTGTCCGACTAGTTTCAAGTTTTTGCGTTTTTTACTGAAAATGTTTGACAAGATGTTTGAAACTTTTCAAATCATCCTCTTTGTTACTATTGAAAAACCAATCTGATCATCGCCTTTTTCAGTCATACCCGATACGACACAGTTGCACATCAAATTAAACAATCAGATTTGATCATTACCTTTTGTAACCATACCGATAAAACACAGCTGCAAGTCTGCTTTGTTTTTAATAATCTCACAATAAAAAATTTCACACTGCTTTGTTTCGAGGACTAGAACCTCTAGTACGTTGTTTCTGAGATACGTATATCTATTTCTTATTCAAAACACGAATTTACCTTAGAAAAAATACAAGATAGTCCTTTGGCAATCCATGGCAAGCTTTGCTATTTTTTGGCGCTAGATTTTCTTGCAAAAATTCCAAAAAACAGATGAACATCAATGAATAAATTAGTGCCCGAAATTTCAAGGGCGCTTTCGGCACCAAAATATACAAAATTTGTGCGGTGAGCGCCCTCCGAAAGGCGATTTATTGGCCAAACTCTCCAAAAATTGTCCAAAACAAAACTTATAGAGTATTTTTTTCATCATTAGCACGAAGCCCAAAAAAATCTTGAAAAAGTATGGTGTTCATACTGATATATAGGGCTCGAAAAATCAACTTGGTCGACCTAAAAAAAGCAGATAAAATTGTCATTGGAATATGAATTTTTTGGTTCACCCCTGCTCTACTAAAGTGGATTTTATTGCTTTTCTTTTATTTGAAGGTTTTCAGAGCACAATTTTTTGCTGTAGGTAAATATGATAAAATAAGAAATACATGCCTTAAAAAAGATGAAATAAAAAAACTTAAAATGAACTCGACGAGACGATATATTTTTTTTAAACCGCAATTTTTGAGCTTTATCAATTTCTGTTTCAAAGTCTAAAACGATTCATTTGATTATCAGTTTTTTTATGAGGAGATTTTTTGATAGATGGTTCAAGCTCAGGGTTGGGAGTTTTGCATGTTTTGGATGACTTTTTTTGAGGTTTTTGCAATTATCTATTAGGATTTTTTTTGAAGTGATTTAATTTATTAGATTTCATTAGGAATACTCAATATGGCGTGAGAATACATATTATTACGTTTGATGCCAATAGAATCAACAAAACCTTTTTCTAGCGATAGTCAGTGGTTCTTCTCGTTTCGCGAAATTCGACTTTTCAAATAACCATTTTTAACAAATTTTTTAAAATGTCAGAAAGATATTATTACTTTGAAAATAAAACGAAGTTTTTTTTCATCTGCAACATTTTTGAGAAATTACGAACTTGAAAATTTTGCTACCGGTTTTTATACATCGAGAACTCAGAGGCACCCGCACACCCTGTTTGCAGAAATATCTGAGGTACAATACAAGAGAGTAGGCAACAAGAAGCACAAACAACAGAAACCGGTCAAAGCAGCAGAATTGGTACAAGGCACCAGTAGAAATCGGTACACTTTTTTTTAACATAAAGTGCCAGTTAGTTTGTGACTAGTGAAAGCGATGAATTATGTGGTTGTATTTATCGGAACTGTTTTCTATCTGATTTTTGAAAGCGAAACCGAAATCAAGGGTATTTGTTTACTTCGTTGGTATGGCTGATTGTTTTTGCAAAACAAACTAAACTAATGACAGTGTCAAACGTTTTTTTAAGTCTATGAAAACTCAAAGAAAAGTTTTACATTTCGTTTTGTATCCGTTTTCCAGTTTTTATAGGAGTTTGATTAAAGCGTCGGTTTTTCAATTTTTGGTCCGGAATCCAAATCAAGTCTACTCTGATATATTGATCTTTTTTTGACAAAACTTGCAACCTATGCAAAAAGTGCGATCAAAACTTTTTGTTAAAACAAGTAACAGTAGTAAATCTCCATGTCAAAATGAATCATCAAAGGATTATCATTTTTTTTCTTGTACATTTAAAAGTTTACTGAATCAGGGAGAACATTTAGAGTTTGCAGTTGACACAAAAATTGTTAAAACAAAACAATTCCTGCGAGAAAAAAAATCCAACCAAAACTATCTAATCTAAAGTTATGTTGAAACTTACCGTTCGTTACTGTTTTTTGCTTATCAGTGGTTTGAATTAAAAAGCTTGAAAAAATGTTTTCATTTTCAATTTTTTTTCTGATAGTTTTTTTTTGCTTTATTTGGATCCGAGAGTAAAAATTTTGAATAAATTTCTTACAATGTAGTGATGTTTTACCAACAAGTTTAAACATATGATTCGTTTCTTCATCTTATTATTTTTTATTGAATTTCATTTAGTTTTCTGTTTGCAAAAATTTGCTAATAAAATTGGATTTAACAGTTTTCTATAATAACAACTGACTTGTTTCTTTGGTTTTGATTGCCTTATTCAACTTTTTCTTTGAACTTTAAAAATATCATTCTGTATTTTGATTGCGCTTCTTCAGTTTTTCTTGCCCATGACTTTTTTGGATTCTTTTTGACTGGTATCATTTTGTTCTTCTTTTTTCAAAAAAATTGCTATTTGAAAAAAAAATGCGCTCCAGTTTTCAGTTTATTTTGAGCTTATCAAGCTCAGAAGTCCAAATGAAGAATGACTTTTTTACGATTTGTGTTAATTTTCAGTTTGTTTGAAACTTTTTGGTAGTTTTCTGTGTTTGATTGGTGGTTATTGATGTATTTTTAGCAAATGATTTTCATAATTTCTTAATGATCAATTATCGTCGTTTCAAAAGCATCAAATTCAGTGATTGCGCGTTTTTGTGATTGCTCCAAGAACATCAACATTAAACTTGTGGATGTTTCGTTCTCGAGTAGATCAATTTGCTTCGAAAAACTCGATATTAGAACTTGTGAATATTTCAGTTGAAATTAATCAACGAAATATGTTTCTTGTGCTGGTCATTATTGATATCACAGCAAAATATGTGCTATACGAACTGTTCAAATTCCACTTGTTTAAGTGGTCAGCCAAAAGTCTTACATAATATTAAATAGGAACTTGTGCTAACCTAGAAACGCAGCTGACTAGGATGTGTTCAACAGAAAAATAGGTCATTTTGGCTGCTGGATTTTAAGTATTGATACACAAAAAAAAAACGAACATAAAATTTAACATCTCCAACTTTTTTTCTTGTAAAATAGAGTGATTCAATTCAATAAAAAACATGTTTTTTATTAGTTTTTTTTACAAATCCAATTTTTTGTTAATTAGCAAATAGCGCGTTTTTAAGGGTTTCAACTGCTTGAAATTAGCACGCAAAAATACGAAAAATCAAATGTGTTTTAGAAAAAAAAAGCCAAAATAAAAAATTTATCGCTTGGTTGTAGATCGTCTGTTCTAATTATACAGAAAAAAATTAGGATTTCCATTTTCTGTACCTGCATTAACAACAAAAGAGACAATTTTTTTGAAAAATGTAATAAAATGATTAAAAATAAAGAAAACATAAATTACAAAACAGTCTAGCTGCTCTAATTGATAGCAATAAAAATAACAAAACAAAATCATATATTAGTTAGATTAACTGCAGACTCCGCGTTTTTGTGATAAAAATGATGCAACAAAAATACTGTTAATCAATTTCATAAAAACAGATTCATTTAGTGCACGGTTTTTTGAAATACGGTGCGTTTTAGTTTTCAGCTGGTTTTTGCTTAGCTTCTTTTACCTCAGGAGTAATTTAGTCTAGCAGCTTGCAGGCTTGTGTTTATTGTCCGACTAGTTTCAAGTTTTCGCGTTTTGTACTGAAATTGTTTGACAAGATGTTTGAAACTTTTCAAATCATCCTCTTTGTTACTATTGAAAAAACAATCTGATCATCGCCTTTTTCAGTCATACCCGATACGACACAGTTGCATATCAAATTAAACAATCAGATTTGATCATTACCTTTTGTAACCATACCGATAAAACACAGCTGCAAGTCTGCTTTGTCTTTAATGATCTCACAAAAAAAAATTTTGTTTCGAGGACTAGAACCTCTAGTACGTTGTTTCTGAGATACGTATATCTATTTTTTATTCAAAACACGAATTCACCTTAGAAAAAATACAAGATACTCCTCTGGCAATCCATGGCAAGCTTTGCTACATTTTGGCGCTAGAGTTTCTTACAAAAATTCCAAAAAACAGATGAACATCAATGAAAAAATTAGTGCCCAAAATTTCAAGGGCGCTTTCGGCACCAAAACATACAAAATTTGTGCGGGGAGCGCCCTCCGAAAGGCGATTTATTGGCCAAAACTCTCCAAAAATTGTCCAAAACAAAACTTATAGAGTATTTTTTTCATCAATAGCACGAAGCCCAAAAAAATCTTGAAAAAGTATGGTGTTCATACTGATATATAGGGCTCGAAAAATCAACTGGGTCGACCTAAAAAAAGCAGATGAAATTGTCATTGGAATATGAATTTTTTGGTTCACCCCTGCTCTACTAATGTGGATTTTATTGCTTCTTCTTTTATTTGAAGGTTTTCAGAGCACAATTTTTTGCTGTAGGTAAATATGATAAAATAAGAAATACATGCCTTAAAAAAGATGAAATAAAAAAACTTAAAATGAACTCGACGAGACGATATTTTTTTTAAACCGCAATTTTTGAGCTTAATCAATTTCTGTTTCAAAATCTAAAACGATTCATTTGATTATCAGTTTTCTTATGAGGAGATTTTTTGATAGATGGTTCAAGCTCAGGGTTGGGAGTTTTGCATGTTTTGGATGAATTTTTTTGAGGTTTTTGCAATTATCTATTAGGATTTTTTTTGAAGTCATTTAATTTATTAGATTTCATTAGGAATGCTCAATATGGCGTGAGAATACATATTATTACGTTTGATGCCAATAGAATTAACAAAATCTTTTTCTAGCGATAGTCAGTGGTTCTTCTCGTTTCGCGAAATTCGACTTTTCAAATAACCATTTTTAACAAATTTTTTAAAATGTCAGAAAGATATTATTACTTTGAAATTAAAACGAAGTTTTTTTTCATCGACAACATTTTTGAAAAATTACGAACTTTAAAATTTTGCTACCGGTTTTTATACATCGAGAACTCAGAGGCACCCAAACACCCTGTTTGCAGAAATATCTGAGGTACAATACAAGAGAGTAGGCAACAAGAAGCACAAACAACAGAAACCGGTCAAAGCAGCAGAATTGGTACAAGGCACCAGTAGAAATCGGTACACTTTTTTTCAACATAAAGTGCCAGTTAGTTTGTGACTAGTGAAAGCGATGAATTATGCGGTTCTATTTATCGGAACTGTTTTCTATCTGATTTTCGAAAGCAAAACCGAAATCAAGGGTATTTGTTTACTTCGTTGGTACGGCTGATTGTTTTTGCAAAACAAACTAAACTAATGACAGTGTCAAACGTGTTTATAAGTCTATGAAAACTCAGTGAAAAGTTTTACATTTCGTTTTGTATCCGTTTTCCAGTTTTTATAGGAGTTTGATTAAAGCGTCGGTTTTTCAATTTTTGGTCCAGAATCCAAATCAAGTCTACTCTGATATATTGATCTTTTTTTGACAAAACTTGCAACCTATGCAAAAAGTGCGTTCAAAACTTTTTGTTAAAACGAGTAACAGTAGTAAATCTCCGTGTCAAAATGAATCATCAAAGGATTATCATTTTTTTCTCTTGTAGATTTAAAAATTTGCTGAATCAGGGAGAACATTTAGAGTTTGCAGTTGTCACAAAAATTGTTAAAATATAACAATTCCTGCGAGAAAAAAAAATCCAACCAAAACTATCTAATCTAAAGTTGTGTTGAAACTTACCGTTCGTTACTGTTTTTTGCTTATCAGTGGTTTGAATTAAAAAGCTTGAAAAAATGTTTTCATTTTCAATTTTTTTTCTGATAGTTTTTTTGCTTAATTTGGATCCGTGAGTAAAAATTTTGAATAAATTTCTTACAATGTAGTGATGTTTTACCACCAAGTTTAAACATATGATTCGTTTCTTCATCTAATTATTTTTTTTTGAATTTCATTTAGTTTTCTGTTAGCAAAATTTTGCTGATAAAATTGGGTTTAACAGTTTTCTATAATAACAACTGACTTGTTTCTTTGGTTTTGATTGCCTTATTCAACTTTTTCGATGAACTTTAAAAATATCATTCTTTATTTTGATTGCGCTTCTTCAGTGTTTCTTGCCCATGACTTTTTTGGATTCTTTTTGACTGGTATCATTTTGTTCTTCTTTTTTCAAAGAAATAGCTATTTGAAAAAAAAATGCACTCCAGTTTTCAATTTATTTTGAGCTTATCAAACTCAGAAGTCCAAATGAAGAATGACTTTTCTTGATTTGTGGTAATTTTCAGTTTGTTTGAATCTTTTTGGTAGTTTTCTGTGTTTGATTTGTGGTAATTGATGTATTTGTAGCAACTGATTTTCATGAATTCTTAATGATCAATTATCGTCGTTTCAAAAGCATCAATTTCGGTGATTGCGCGTTTTTGTGATTGCTCTAAGAACATCAACATTAAACTTGTGGATGTTTCGTTCTCGAGTAGATCAATTTGCTTCGAAAAACTCGATGTCAAAACTTGTGAATATTTCAGTTAAAATTAATCAACGAAAGTTGTTTCTTGTGTTGGTCATTATTGATATCACAGCAAAATATGAGCTCTACGAACTGTTCAAATTCAACTTGCTTAAGTGGTCAGCCAAAAGTCTTACATAATATTAGATAGGAACTTGTGCTAACCAATAAACGCAGCTGACTAGGGTGTGTTCAACAAAAAAATAAGTCATTTTGGCTGCTGGATTTCAAGTATTGATACACAAAAAAAAACGAACATAAAAATCTAACATCTCCAACTTTTTTTTCTTGTAAAATAGAGTGATTCAATTCATTAAAAAGATGTTTTTTAATGAGTTTTTTTTAGAAATCCAATTTTCTGTTAATTAGCAAATAGCGCGTTTTTAAGGGTTTCAACTGCTTGAAATTAGCACGCAAAAATACGAAAAATCAAATGTGTTTTAGAAAAAACAGCCAAAATAAAAAGTTTATCGCTTGGTTCTAAATCATCTATTCTAATTATACAGAAAAAAATAGGATTTCCTTTTTCTGTACCTGCATTAACAACAAAAGAGACAGTTTTTTTTGAAAAATGTAATTATATTATTATAATTAAAGAAAACATAAATTACAAAACAGTCTAGCTGCTCTAAATGATAGCAATAAAAATAACAAAACAAAATCATATATTAGTTAGATTAACCGCAGACTCCGTGTTTTTGTGATAAAAATGATTTAACAAAAATACTGTTAATCAATTTCATAAAAACAGATTCATTTAGGCACGGTTTTGGTTTTTTTGAAATACGGTGCGTTTTAGTTTTCAGCTGGTTTTTGCTTAGCTTCTTTTACCTCAGGAGTAATATAGCTTGCAGGCTTGTGTTTATTGTCCGACTAGTTTCAAGTTTTCGCGTTTTGTACTGAAATCATTTGACAAGATGTTTGAAATTTTTCAAATCATCGTCTTTGTTGCTATTGAAAAAGCAATCTGATAATCGCTTTTTCAGTCATACCCGATACGACACAGTTGCACATCAAATTAAACAATCAGATTTGATCATTACCTTTTGTAACCATACCGATAAAACACAGCTGCAAGTCAGCTTTGTTTTTAATAATCTCACAATAAAAAAGATGGATATTTTGTTTCGAGTACTAGGACCTCTAGTACGTTCTTTCTGAGATACGTATATCTATTTTTAATTCAAAACACGAACTTGCCTTAGAAAAAAATGCCAGATACTCCTCTGGCAATCCATGGCAAGCGTTGCTACTTTTTGGCGCTAGATTTTATTTCACAAATTCCAAGAAACTGAATAACATCAATGAATAAATTGGTACCCGAAATTTCAAGGGCGATTTTGGCACCAAAATATACAAAGTTTGTGCGGGGAGCGCCCTCCGAAAGCCGATTTATTGGCCAAAACTCTCCAAACTTTGTCCAAAACAAAACTTACAGAGTATTTTTTTCATCAATTATCACAAAGCGCAAAAAAAATTGAAAAAGTATGGTGTTCATACTGATATATAGGGGCTCGAAAAATCAACTTGGTCGACCTAAAAAAAGCTGATATAATTGTCAATAGATTTTGAAATTTTTGGTTCACGCCTGCTCTACTAAAGTGAGTTTTATTGCTTCTTCTTTTGTTGAAGGTTTTCAGAGCACAATTATTCGCTGTAGGTAAATATGATAAAATAAGAAATACATGCCTTAAAAAAGATGAAATAAAAAAAAGTTAAAATTAATTCGACGAGACGATATTTTAATTATACCGCAATTTTTGAGCATTTTCAATTTCTGTTTCAAAGTCTAAAACGATTAATTTGATTATCAGTTTTTTATGAGGAGAGTTTTTGATAGATGGTTCAAGCTCAGGGTTGGGAGTTTTGCATGTTTTGGAAGAATTTTTTTGAGGTTTTTGCAATTATCTATTAGGTTTTTTTTGAAATGATTTAATTGATCAGATTTTATTAGGAATAATCAATATGGCGTGAGAATACATAATTTTTTATTTGATGCCAATGGAGTAAACAAAACCTTTTTCTAGCGATAGACAGTGGTTCTTCTCGTTTGGCGAAGTTCGACTTTTCAAATGACCATTTTTGACTGATTTTTCAAGTCAGAAAGATATTAGTACTTTGAAATCAAAACAAAGATTTTTTTCCTCTGCAACGTTTTTCAGAAATTATGAACTTTAAAACTTTGGCCGCAAATTGGATAATCAATTCCAGTGAAATACCCGATTTTTTTGATCGCCTGGCAGTGGCGACGATTCACTCGTGTTCGAAAATTTTTCAATAATTGATAAAAACGATATAAATAATCGATATAATAGGCTAATAGACAAAAATTGTATTCATTCAGGAGAAAACTTTTTGTCAATTCTGTTTTTGCAAAAAAGAAGTTACCTCAAAAAATTAAAAACGCATTCGAAACAGTCGCGAATTGAATCGCATACTGTCAGCATTGTGTTTTATTTTATAGTTGCTTACAACTTATTACAACAAAAATTGGTTTAAAAAAGTTAACACTCACAATGACTTTTACTGTGAAATCCTGCATTTAAGAAAAGTGAAAAAAAATCATCATAATGAAATTTCGTGGTCTAAAAATTTCTCAATATAATTGATTCCCATAATAAGTTCAGACAAGCATGGATTCAAGTTGGAAATAAATCCATTTTTTCGCAAAAACAAAAAGCGTTATAATTCATTTGAAATCCATTATAGTGGATTATATAATAAATGGAAGATCACAATGAAACTGATTTTTTTCCAGTTTATTTTTGTTTCGCGTCGTGCAAAAATTTTGCAAAATATCTGCATTTATCAATTGAGTACTAAAGAAGCTTTGCACAGCAAAAATTTGACCTACTCCATTTCTAAACCTCAACTCAATAGCAAAAAAAAGTTCTGTTAGTTTTCCCCTCCCCGCACCTTAACCAACCCCCTTCCCCACACCTAAGCCAACCTAACCCCACCACACCTGATCCAACCACCCCACCGTCTCAGGTGTGAGGGGAGGGGTTGTGTCAGGTGGCGGTGGTGGTTGAGTTGTGGGGGGGGTTTCAGGTGGGGGTGGTTCGGTTGTAAGCGGGCAAAGGGACAAACGCTAGTAGGAGAGTAATGGAAAGGGAATTAGCCCACCTCCATTTTGCCCCCCCCCCCCCTCCCAAAGTGTCTTTTAATTTCAGAAAAATTTTGAAACGAATAAAATTCAGTTTTTGAGTCACAAAAAATTAACAAAAATAAAGAAGTTAAGCAGAAAACAATTAAGCAACAAGTAACCAACTATAGCTTAAAACGTAGAAAAAACTTTGAGATCGTCAAAATTTGCGTATCATTAAAGTTAAAAAACATCAATTATTATGGATTAAAAATGGATTTTGTTGCCTCGAAAAGTAATAATCATACAATACATTAATAATTGTTTATAATCGATTTTTTTTCTTTTTTGTTTTTGTGGACACTGACGATACAGCTCAAAAATTATCAATTTTTAATAATAAAACTCCAATGCGGAATGTGCTGTAAGAAAAAATTGAACACAAAAAAATCAAATTCAAGACGCTAAATGTAGCAAACTGAATGTTATTAGAAAAACAAGCACTAATTTAGCTGCTATTATAATTTCATTTGAAATATTAAGAGAAGTTTATAAAAAGCATACCCCTTGCTTGCACAAAAATAACAAAAGCCTGTTACCTACAAACTAGCTGGTTTTGATCAATTTACATGCCGAAAGATATATATCCCGTATGCGACTTAGAACTGATGTCATTGAGTGTTATACAAGTCACTGAAGCCTCGATTTTTTTTTGCCTCAGTGTGTCACATTCATCTTAATAACCGTCTATTTCATTAAATAGCAAATGCGAGTGCTGCCTCTGCATTATTCTAGTCGAAGACTTAAAATTTTTTTTATTTATTAGAAATTAACAAAAAAAAATTCACGCATTTTTATCTGAACGCCTATTTTGACTTGTTTTTTTTTTTTTAAATCTTGCAGTTTAAGTTTTCAAAAAATTGACAAAAAAAGCAAAAACGGCCATATCTTCTTTACAATAAAATACCTTGCACTTCTTCTATGAATTTGAAAAAACAACAACAGCTTAAATTCGCGAACTTTAACTTCGCAGTTTCTCTCTAGTTTTTGATTGTTTTACGTGAAGAAAGAAAGCAATAAAATCGTCATTTTTTCATTTTTGTATTTTTCAGCTATGGTTTTGAAAAAAAAAACATTTTTGGCACCCAAAAAAACGGTTCAGATGCGAACAATTTTATTTCGTTAGATCCATTTATTTTCAATTTACAAACCTTAAATACACAAACCTTGAAATCAACTAGAAATCATTCTGCCCAGATGGGGTTTGTAAGGAGGCAAAAGGACAAACGCTAGGAGGAGGGTAATGGAAGGGGAGTTAGTCCACCTCCATTTTACCCCCCCCCCCCCAAGTTTCTTTTAGCTTAAGATAATTGTTGAAAGGAACAAAATTCAGTTATTGAGTCACATAAAAAGTAACAAAAATCTCAATTTAAGCAGAAAAAAAAATGAGCAACAAGTAACCAACTATAGCTTAAAACGTAGAAAAAGTTTTGAATGCGTTGAAATTCGCATCTCAATAAAGTGAAAAAAAAATCAATTATATTGGATTAAAAATGGATTTTGTTGCCTCCAAAAATCTTAAAATACAATCCATTAATAATTGATTATAATCGCTGTTTTTTTCTTTTTTGTGGACACTGACAATGAAACTCAACTATAATTAATTTTCATTTATAGAACTGCAATGCGGGATGCGTTTAGGAAAAAATTGAGTAAAAATGAATTCAAACTTAAAAATGAATTCAAAATGAATTGAGTAAAAAAGAATTCTTTACAATAAAATACATTGCACTTCTTCTATGAATTTGAAGAACCAACAACAGCTGAAAATCGCGAACTTTAAGTTCGCAGTTTCTCTCTAGTTTTTGATTGTTTTACGTGAAGAAAGAAAGCAATAAAATCGTCATTTTTTAGTTTTTGGTATTTCTTAGCTATGGTTTTGAAAAAAAATTTTCGGCACCCAAAAAAAGCGGTTCAGATGCCAACAATTTTATTTCGTTAGATCCATTTATTTTCAATTTACAAACTTTAAATACACAAACCTTGAAATCAACTAGAAATTACTCTGCCCAAAATTGGGATGGGGTTTGTAAGGAGGCAAAGGGACAAACGCTAGGAGGAGGGTAATGGAAGGGGAATTAGTCCACCTCCATTTTACCCCCCCCCCCCCACGTTTCTTTTAGCTTAAGATAATTGCTGAAAGGAACAAAATTCAGATATTGAGTCACATAAAAAGTTTAAAAAAATCTCAAACTTAAGCAGAAAAAAAATGAGCAACAAGTAGCCAACTATAGCTTAAAACGTAGAAAAGGTTTCGAATGCGTTGAAATTCGCATCTCAATAAAGTGAAAAAAAATCAATTATATTGGATTTAAAATGGATTTTGTCTCAAAAAATCTTAACAATGCAATCCATTAATAATTGATTATAATCGCTGTTTTTTTCTTTTTTGTGGACACTGACAATGAAACTCAGTTATAATCAATTTTCATTCATAGAACTGCAATGCGGGATACGTTTAAGAAAAAAATGAGTAAAAATGAGTTCAAACTCAAGACGCTAAATGTAGCAAACGGAATTTTATCGGAAAAACAAGCACTACTTTAGCTGCAATTGTGTTTTCATTAGAAATAGTAAGAGAAGTTCATAAAAAGCAAACACACTTGCTTGCGCAAAAATAATTAAAAAAAATCCATTTTGGTCAAACACAGTACTTTGTCTGAATGCCTATTTTGACTTTTTTTTTCAAAATCCTGCTGTTTAATTTTTTCATAAAATTGACAAACGAAAAGCAAAAACGACCATATTTTCTTAACGATAAAATATTTTGCACTTCGTCTATTAATTTGGAGAAGCAACAACAGCTTAAAATCTTTAAGTTTGCGGTTTTTTTTCTAGTTTTTGATTGTTTTACGTGAAAAAAGAAAGAAAGCAATGAAAGCGTCATTTTCAGTTTTTCGTATTTTAGAGCTATGATTTTGAAGAAGTTATTTTACCACCCAAAAAAACGGTCCAGTTGCCAACGATTTTAATTCGTTAGATCAATTTATTTTTAATTTACAAACCTCAAATACACAAACCTTAAATTAAACTAGAAATTACTCTGCCCAAAGAAATACCGAAAGCCCGAAAGTTAAATTAGCCAATCAGGACTCAAAAATAAGAAAAAAGCGTGAAAATTTGCGCGTTCGGGCCTTTTGTCATGAGAATATCACCTGTGAAGTTAGGTTTTTTCTGATATGATATGTCTTGCGTAGAACATTCAAACAATACGTTTTTAAAAAATAGTTATTATATCCTCCAGTCAGGAGCGGATCTAGGATTTTCTCGAGGGCGACGAGCGTATTTTCATTTTTTGAAAATTTTGTTGACCCTCTTTTTAAAACAACCAAATGGATTTTACGAGCTAGAAAAAAAATATGTGAAATGAGCTGCAGATTGCAATCGAAATGTATTAATTCCTCGATTGGAATCATTTCAACCAATCAGATTCGATTTTTTTGAAATATTAAAAACAACAAAATTGCAGCCCCTCTGTTATTTCTATTTAGTTCATTTTGGGTGCTGTGACAGCGACTTTCAACTTGTATCTGATGTGTTGTTTCCTGCTAGTTTCTGATCTGAGAGAACTTGAGAAGGTTCCTCTGTTCCTCACAGCCACTATTGACTTCCTGGCCACCGGACCTGGCTTTTGTGGCCACTTTTTTGCTTACGAATTTGTTCGATTGGATAAATTTGGAGTCATTCCTGTCACATACGGTAATTGGTTCGTTGAAATGTATGAACTTTTGCGAAAGTACCTATCAAACCACATTCGAAGTTTCATCACGCAAAACTTCAACTGGTTTGTTTATGCTTGCTTGCCGGAACTTTTTCTGCAGCGACTGAACGAATACGGAAGTGGGATCTGCTCTCTATTGCTAGCGTTTGATCGATATGTGAACATCTGTCGGCCTACGGACGCGAAAGTGATTCTGGCTCGAGATAAGCGCCAAAAATGGTATTTTATATCGACTATTGTGATCATCTGTTCATTTGTTTGTGATGCAGTTATTCGCTATGCAACTCATGACTGGAACTGCCATTGGGGATTTATCCTCACCTATCAAAACAATTATCTTCTCAGAGGGGGGCCAAATTTGTTCACAATTAGTTTGAATGGTATGAAATCATGAACTAGATTCTTTAAAAAATCTGGAACGCCAAAAATTACAAAATCAAAGCTCAAATATTACATTCAGAGTGGGAAAAAAAGAATCAATAAAACTGAGGCACATCAAGCGACTTTTTTCTGTCATATATGGAATTAGAAAAGTGCTGCGGAAAACATTTTTGGTCTTCAGATGCCAGGCTAGAGCACCAGCCTTCGTAACTCGCCTTCCTCGATGAGGCAATGGTCGCCCAAACAAAAAATTGCTTTTTCTTATAGGTTTCGGTTTTTTTCCTTTTGAAAATTGTTCTCGAAAAAGAAGCTTCATTCGGTCAATTGACTGCGTGCTATGAACCCATCAACCATCTACTTGCGTTTGCCTTTTGTAGCGTTTTACAGTTTTTGCTTGGGGTAGACAGCTCAGTTGATCATTAAAGAGGAAAGATATTACTCAATTGATCGAGACTTTTAATTAGCGCGCAGCAAATGAGGCGAATTGATCAAGCAAACTAGTTTTCTAAATAAGTTGTGGCACGCTATTTGATACAAGCTATTTATTAATACATGAAAAACGTGTTACTCTGTACTTTCATTTTTCCGACTATTTCCGAAGAAAATGACGGAATGTTTGTTCTCGTGTGATTTTTTTCCAGACCGTTTTCGATTTCTTAATTAGCGCATTTTTTGACAATTTTTTATATCATTCGAACAGTTTTGTAAGAGTTGAAATATTTTTTTTTGAAATTAAGCCCAGGATAAGTTGAGCACAGGACAACAAAATATTTCACCTCTTACATTAGGCACGAAGTGCGCATGAATAAGTGATTACCGACCAATTTGCTGTTAGGATTTCTCGCCTCTTACGAATTTTCGCCTGTTGAGCCTCAGAACATTTCATAAAACTTATACTAATGTTCAGAAAAAAGACTCATCACTGCTGCTTTTGTACAATAATTATGTACAAAAACCAACAAAAAAAACACCGTTTTTAAGGTTCAATTTAAAAAAGAAATTTCTGTGTTCCAGACAATATACCATACACAATATTTTTTATGCTTTGGGTTAGTTCCGAAAGTGAAATTTTTGAGCCAAAAGAAAGGAATGAGTTTTTCTTTTTCTTCTTAAAATCTAAAATACCGCTCCGCGAAATCCCTGAATCTGCTATCGAGACGCAAAAAGCGGCAATTTATTTACTTAGAGTTTCAACTAGGAATGAATGCAGCCGATATATTAAGTTTAAAGCGTACAATAATTCATGATTTTTATAAATGGAATCTATCGAAAAAAGAAGCTGTTAGGAAACAAGTTAAGCTGGGTCAGCCGATGAACTTAGTTAATTTAGGAAGCGCTCAGTTCATGCACTTAATCAATTGACTAATTACTCGAATAGTTGGTTGCAGACCAAATGGCACGGAATGCTCTACTTTTCTAATGCAAAAAAGCAATGAAACCGAATGAAAAACGAACAAGACTGCTGGTATCCATGCAAATATCTAATAAGTTTTGACTGGCCCTTAAGGGGTTTGAAATGAATACAAAGCTACTTTTAGTATCAGGTTAAAATCCGGAATGTTCCTACTGCATTTTAATTTCCATAGAGTATTTAAATTGAAAAAAGTTGATGAAATTTTCAAAAAAAAAATTAAAATTTTCTTTGATTTTTTTTAGTCACCTTCACGCGCTATGTTAAGTACAAAAAGATATATTTTACTGGAGTAGTTGGCTGTAGACCAAACGGCACGTAGTTTCCCTTTTTTTGATACAATAAAGCAAATGACTACGGATGAAAACGTCGACAAGGCTGCTGGCATCCAAGCAAATATCGAAAAGTTCCGACTGTTTTTGGTGGGTTTTAAATAAATTAAGATTAATCATTCGATAGTGCTTTCATAAAAACAATAATTATAAAAACTCATATTTGTTATTTATGAAAATCAACCCACTAACACCCAACAAAAATGGCCGTAGTATCAGGACAAAGGCCTGATTTTCACAACTGCAGTTTAAATTATATGGAGTTGCTTAAATTTTCACAACTGCAGTTTAAATTATATGGAGTTGCTTAAATTTTCAAACAAAAATGAAAATTTCGAGCACTTATTTTGGATTTTTAAACACTCCCGAACACGCTAAGTACAAAAGGATTTGTTTTGCATTTAGCAAAGTATTAAATAAACTGAAGAGCATGCCTCAACCCAATTTGGAACGATTTCGAAGACGTATTAAACCTCCGCTGTCGCACTATTAGCCGAGTTAAATCCAGAGTTAATTGTATCAAATGGCCAATTTGGCTATCTCTAAATCCTCAAAATTTTACGGAAAGTGATCAGAGGTGAAACTGTTTTTTAAAATGAGCCCAGGACCAGCTGAGCCCAAGACAACAATACCTCCGAATGATATAAGAAATGTCAAAAAAGAATAATTAAGAAATCGAAATCGGTCTGGAAAAAGATCACCCGAGCACAAACATTCCGTCATTTTCATCGAAAAAGTCGGAACAACGAAAGTACAGGGTAGCCTGTTTTTCATGTATTAATAAATTGCTTGTATCAATTAGCGTGCCTGGACTCATTTAGAAAACTAGTCTGCTTGATCAGTTCGACGCATTTGCTGCACGCTCATTAAAAGTATAATTGTCCACGCTTTATTTTTTTCATAAATTGTTCAAAGTTTCAAGCTATAATTCCAAAATTTAAAGAAAAAATCATACGCAAAATTTTTATTTGATTTTGCGCTCGGCCCAGATCATTTATTGTTTCGACCATCTCGACCGATAATCGGTATGTTTCGACCGTCTCGACCAAAACTTGGTATATTTTGACCGTGCTGGACCAAAATTTGGTATGTTTCGAACTTGCTCAACCGAATAAATGTGCTCGACCGTGCTCGACTTAAGCAAGATATGCTTCGACAGCGCTCTACCCATGCAAGATATGTTTCGACCGTTCTCGACCTTAAAAGTGCTCGACTGTGCTCAACCCAAGCAAGATATGTTTCAACAGTGCTCGACCGGTTTTGGGTGTGTTTTGACTTTCAAACAAAATATGTTATCCAAATTTTAACGTTATAGTTGATGCTTTTCGAGTGCCATTTTATGATGCTTTTTAACAAAAATGAAAAGATTATTTGCCCTTTAAAATTTTTGTAGATATGAACTATTTTTTAGCTGTTTTTTTCCTTCTTTTGGAATTTTGGTTTGCAACTTGAGTCAAAAATGTTAATATTTGAAAGGAAATTTTCTCTTTGACTCCGAATTATCGCGTAACAATCGGTATTTTTGACCGTGTTCGAGCAATCTTTCGACCGCGCTCGATGCTGCTCGAGTTGTGTTTCGACTGTGCCCCAGATACGTTTTGACAGTGCTCCACGTATGATTCGACCATGCTCGAGGCATGTTTTGACCGTGCTTGAGGTATATTTCGATTTTCTGCGCGAATCAATCCCCTCTAGCCTTGACTATTCTTTATCCATTCAGCACTGACATGGGCTCGACTTTGAAAGTCGAATTATAAGCAAGCACCTCGACCCCGGGGGCATCGATATCAATGAGTTGGTTTTAAAGAAAAAACGTCTATCCAACGTACCTAATTAAAGTATTCCAAACTTTTCTGCGAAAGACGGAACGAAAAAAAAAATTGTATCAGTTTGAAAAGGAAATCAATTTTTCAATGAAAGTAGTAGTTTTGATGTACAGTTTTCAAAATAAAAATTTGACAGACATGTTTCAAGCAATCTTAAACGTGATATATGAAATTCAAATTCCTAGATGCATTCGTTTGTCGTATGTTTTTTTTGCGATTTGTTTTTTTTAGTTTCTTAATTGCCCAAAGCTCACTTTTTTGGCCAAAGAAATTGAATTTGGCAATATAGACTAAATTCTAACTTGGAAAAAATTTTACCAAATTTAAATGAGGCAAGCAAATGATCACCTACTAGAACTACCATATACCATTGGGTAAAGAGACAGGGCGTTAAAAAAAGCAAAACATTTCTAAATAGATAATCTTTAACTAAAACAAGCATTCTTGTTTCAGTCTACTACAACACTAAAACTGACAACAAACTTGGCGAAAATCTGTTGGCAAATTATTTTTATTGCGGACTCCAGGAGTTTTTTTTTAACTATATATGCGGCCTTTAGAAGGAAAAATTAAAATACTGTAGTAAGAAATGTAAAAGTTTTGAGAGTTTTTTTTTGCAATTATTATTAGTTCTTTGACTACTCACCCATTGCAAAATAACCCTCCCTTTTCATATCTTAACACCAGAATAAAAGCTGTATGAACTTCTTGTCTTATTACCTATTACAGCAAAACTAATCCTGCAATTATCGCACGCATCGCTTTTAAATAATTCGTTTATCTCAGTTTTACTTGCTAAAATGAGGCTTCCTAAAAAATTTAAAATTCGACAACTTCGCAATTTATTTTCCAGCGGATACTTCATCAAACCAAATTGATTACTAAAAAGCATGTTTATGCTTACTAATTATGACATGTCTTTTCTTTCTAATAAAAAACTCTGACAATCATTTTATGCTGTACTCCAGTCATTAACAAACGCAAACGCTAAAATGAAATCATGAATGAGTCTTCGTATGAATTCACAGTTTCACTTAAAATTACACCAATTCTTATAGCGTCGGGCCACGAATTTTTTTAAGCAAAAAAAACACTTACCAAAAACTGAATTTGCTTGAAATATCCACTTCATAAACTTTCGAGCATCTGCAAACACGGAAAATAACGATAGGATCGAAACGCATGTAGAGCAAAATCATGACTTTTCAGCGGAAAAATTAGATGCTCGAAAATTCATCAAGCATTTAAAGAGCTGAACGAGAAACTCACACTAACTGTTGCAGTAGCCAGTGCAGTTTTGCCAGTAACAAATGCTAGGGCCACTCAGTTTTCCCTCTCAACTGAAGACAAACTGATTCAAACGGCTGCACGCACACGCATGCAGCTAGATGTAAACATGCCACCCATCTTCGTTGCGCAATATTTTGGGAATACCGCAGTTTTTGAAAATTTTATCCAGTATGACGATCAATCAAATAATCACAAGGGAATAATTTTGTGTGGTGATGCCGAAATGTTTAAAGTTTTTTAAAAATCATTCTTCTGGTTAGCCGATAAAATTTTTAAAATTATTCCAAAATTTTCTATCACTTATATTCAATTCATGTTACTGTATCCGGTGTCGCAACAGCTTGCGTAAACGCCTCCCTTCCAAACAAAACCCAAAAATCTACGATCGTTTTTTTTCAGGATTTATCTGATTTAGCACCAAACTGCCAACCTAAAAAATTTTGTAATTTGTTGGATTTTGAGCTAGCTGCTTCTCTGTCATTCCAACAAAAACTCCCCGAAGCGCGTTTATCGGTTTGTTTTTTCCATCTCTCAGAGTTACAAGAGAAAAAAAACTGGGTCTGAAAGTGACCTACGAAACAAATCACGATTCAGCGTTGGCCTTTAAAAGGCTCCCTTTCCTTGCATTTTCAAAAAAAGAGATAAAAAGTTGGCTAGACTTTCGATATGATCGTTCAGGAAATTTAAGAATTTATGCGACAGAAACTTTTTAGAACACAAAAAAAACGACGAAAAAATTTACGAACTGGTCTGAACTTTTGCTCAACCTATATTGAAAGCATGGTACCAAAATCACGCCATTCTTATTCCAAGAACGTTTAATTAATTGAGGGCCTCCTAATTTTTTTTAAATAGTGCTCGTTTGTTATTTGTATCCTTGCAACAATCCAAATTTATGTCAAGGTCGTTTTTGTTCACAACTTGCGCAACTTAAGTAGCGCTGCGCAATTTAAGCAGCGCAAAATTTTCTGGCTTTAAATTGCAAAAACGTTTCTTTCATTAATATTTAATCTTTACCGAAGTCCTCTTTAAAGTAAGTTTTTTCTTTTTGGGTTACAAATGGCCTTAAAATAAAGTGATTTTTAACAGCTAATGTAACAAAAATAGGCAGTGAAACTGTATGGTGTTAATTTGTTTAGTTTTAAAAAAGTGGGAACCACCTGAGTTAACATGCAACCCGAGTATGAAGTTCCGAATGTTTGTTCGGAAGTTAAATAGTAGTTTTTTGCACAAACTTGGCCCTTTGAAGTATTGTCATCGCTCATATCAGCGTCAATCTACTCTGTCGCACCTGCAGCCATTTGTACATATTTGTACATTCGAATTGGATTAGTCTTAATTCGACGAAAACGAAAAATTACAAGAAACCTGCACTTAGCTGTATCATTCGGATTAATAAGCGCTGTTTGGATCTTGATTATGGCTCTCAGAATGACATATTTTATTTACATATACATTATTTCGGTAACGATTCCAGTTAGGAAATATTACAAAATGCCGCTGGCTCTGAACAAAAATACAGAACTTATTCTTATATCTAATGGTTTCACTTCAATGATGAACCCGTTCATAGTTTTGTTGTGCCATAAAGACTATCGGAAACCTTTCGTAGCAATCTGCAATCAGATCCGCGATAAATGCAGGAAAACAATTCCCTCGAAAAATTAACGTTCAAGCATACCCGTACCCAGCTGATTCTCAATACAAGATCTGAAATTCTCTATTTCTTACATAAGTTGAGTTCCAAATCTGAAATTCGTTATTTCAGATCTTGATAAAAAGAAGCTCTTTGTTATCATAAGATGATTGCATTTCATGCATTGAATTTTTTTTTTTGCTGTATAATATGCCATACGCAATTCTATTTAGATTATTTGGCGGTGAAAAAAACTATCGAACAACTGCACTAACAGTTTTTCCAAGCTAAATTTCTTGTTCAACCTGTTTTTAAAAAACTTCAAAATTTATTAGAACTTATCAAATATTTCATTTTCATGCGCTACTTATGCGTTTCCGATGTTTATCTCATGCTCATGGGAAACATTTCCGCAGTCTCCGAATCGAGACTTTGCTGAGTAACTGCTAGCATCTAGCAGAAGCTATAAAATCCAGAGGAAAAGCAAAAACTGAGTCAGAATATTTGATTTCCAGATCAAATATAACCCAGAAAAACAAAAATTTAGATCAAAAATTGGATCTGAAATAGACTTTTTTGATCTGAATGATCCAAAAAAATCAAATCTGAACTTAAATTTGAAATAACCCTTGAAGTATCCAACCTTTTTTTAACATTTCACAACCAAATTCAGATCTGAAATTTAGATCTGAAACAGATTATTTCAGATCTGAACTAGAACATTTACTGCGTACGAGTATTCATTTATAAACACTCTTTGTCCTTATAACTTTCCCTACTGTTAAAAGACTATTTCGCCCCTGGTTGCAAAAAAAATCTCATTTGATTAAATATTTTGCGACAAGACGGAGGAAAATTGAGCGGAGTGCACGTTTCAGTATAGTGCGCTTTCAACGCCGCTAGACGTAAAATCGTTTATTAGGTGTGCTGCTGAGATCACCCGAAATGGGGTCATCAATCTTTTCTTTGTAGTTTAGTTTTGCATTCAGGAGTGGAGAGCAGCGATCTGTCCAGTTTATGATTTCAAGGTCGGGCATACCTAGTACACGATTGCGCTGTTAGATTCTATTTTAAAGTTTTTAGTTCGATTTTGCTTTTTTTCTTGGTCAATTAAATGTTGGAGTAAAGTGAATTAACACTGATGAGTCGTTGAACACAGTGGAATAAACTTTGAATGATCTGGAAACTGAAATGAAGATAAAGTGAAATGAAGATAAAGATTTGTAATTAGTTTTTTATGGTAAATTTTTAGGTTTAGAGAAGGCATCGTCACCAATGGTCATCAGACAACTTTTACGCGATGACTAAGTTATGTTAGAAGGAATTTGAAAGTTTGAATTATTTCAAAAAAAAGATGAGAAAGGTTTAATGATTTTGTTCGTGGATTTCCAGAAAAAATCATGAAGTTGAAGAAACGTGACTGAGTTTTACAAAAGTTGATTATTGAAAAAAAAACTGATTGCAGATCTTAACCAACTTTATGTCTCTAAAAGTCTAAAAGTCTCAATTGATATAAGTTCAATTACAGTGCTGATTTAAATTAACCGGACAAAACGCGTTAAAATTGAAATTTAAAACGCGTTTTTCTCAAATTGGATTGAGTTTAGGTGAAAACTTATGAAGACAAAACTTGCTTAAAATTTTAGCAGGATTAATATGGCGTAATTTGTTTAGCGAAATTCGCGCCCAACATTTTACCCCAAAAATGGGTCATTTTAAATCTACTTGGTAAATCAGCTTAATTATCAGTTAAATAAATTTTATATCAATTATTCATATCAATAATACAGTGCTGATTTAAATTAACCGGACAAAACGAGCTAAACTTCAAATTTGAAACGCGTTTATCTCTAATAGGATTGAATTTAGGTGAAAACTTATGATGACAAAACTTGCTGAAAATTTTAGCAGGATTATTATGGTGTAATTTGTTTTGCGAAATTCGGGCCCAAAGTTTTACCCCAAAAATGGGTCATTTTGGCTTTTCTTAGTTAATCAAAAACTACGCCGAAAATACCCACTCGATCACAGACATAATTATATCAAAGTGAGCCCCTTACGTAGCTTAACAAACTTTAAGAGGGTATAATCTCCAAAATACTGTATAAGTTAATTTATTTTTGTTTGATAGACAAAAAAGGTCGTTTTTACTATATAAAATACCAATTTTTTATTTAAAAACAATTTTTAAACAATTTGTAGTTTTTTTTGGAGAAAATACCCTGTTTAAAGTTTGTTGGGCTACGTAAGGGGCTCACTTTGATATAATTATGTCTGTGATCGACTGGGTATTTTCGGCGTAATTTTTGATTAACTAAGAAAAGCCAAAATGACCCATTTTTGGGGTAAAACTTTGGGCCCGAATTTCGCAAAACAAATTACACCATAATAATCCTGCTAAAATTTTAAGCAAGTTTTGTCATCATAAGTTTTCACCTAAACTCAATCCTATTAGAGATAAACGCGTTTTAAATTTGAAGTTTAGCTCGTTTTGTCCGGTTAATTTAAATCAGCACTGTATTATTGATATGAATAATTGATATAAAATTTATTTAACTGAAAATTAAGCTGATTTACCAAGTAGATTTATACAGTAATAAGGGATTTCAGCAATTTTTCCCAAATAATCATTTTTTATCCGAGAGGGTTCATCCATAAGTTTTGAATTATTAACCCGTCTGTTCGTCACGCTATCATATTTCGAACTGATGAATTCGAGCAAATCTTCAGTTGTCTGGATCCTGATTCGTTAGTTTTAAGTACCTCACAGAGGCAAAACCCAATTAAAACATATCAAAAGCTAGAAGCTGAACAAAAGTGAAGTTTCTATCAAGTTGCAAATTACTCACAAGAGTAAATATCGGCTTAAAGTAATTTTTAATCAGCAGAGGTCACCCTCATCGCATCAGGGCGAATCCCTGCGTTTTCCGAACGCACTTTTACCCAGCTCGAATTTTTTGACATTTCCGTAGCCCATGAGCAAAATGAATCACAAAATTAGTCTGGAACTGAAAAGAAAAAAGCCAAGATAACGTACAAGTGCACTTCATAATTTTTCGACTACATTTCATTCGACCTCCTCTAGCTTAACTTGATGCCTAGGTTACTAAAATAGAACACAGAGGCAAAGCTGAGCATTGCACCACTTGCTGATACAACACAAAAAAAACATACAGAAAAAAGTATAAATGGTGAAAAAAAACAAGACACAAAACTTTCGTATGTCTCGATAAAACATAAATAGGGACCCAGATAAAGCAGGATGTAGGTGATTTTATAAATTTTTTATATTGATTTGAGATGAAATGGCTAATTTCAAAAATTGGACAGCCCAAAACCTTAGTTGTTTCTCTACTAAAATAAAAGAGAAGGGTGAAATTGAAAACTTACCAAAGACAATTATTTTAAGGATATCCCGCTTCTACGAGAAAAATCTCGCAACCGGTTCATTCGATTGAAACCTTCATCTCAGATTTGACGGTAGTTTAAAAGAAAAGCCAAAAGTTTCTTTAAAAAAATGGTCAAAATTCAAAAAGTTGAATTTCCGAAATCATTAACTTCTTTTCTGCAAAAATAAGATCGTGGTTGCTTAAGCAGAAAAAATTCACATAACCTGTTATTTCGATTGAACGCAAAAACTCAGATTTCAGAGCGTAGTTTTTGAGAAAAGTGAAATAGTTTCAAAAAACGGTAGAAAAAACAATTATTTGAGCTTAGTTGATTATGCAGGGGCACTTCCAAATCGGTTTATTTTGGTTGAACTAAAAAACCCAGATTTGGAAGTGTAGTTTGTGAGCAACAATAAAAATTCAAAAAACGGTCGAAAAATCCATTTTTGCAGGGGACTGTCCCACAAACCATTGTTTCCATTGAATGAAAAATCTCAGATTTGGGCGGGTAGTTTTCGAGAAAGGTAAAAAAATCAGATAATGGTCAGCAAAAAATAATTGTTTTTTTTTATCCGAGAAACCTAACTTTTGGGTGAAAAAAAATTGACATAATTGATCACGCAGGGGAGCGTTGCACAACCAATTGTTTCGATTGAACCCAAAACCTCACCTTGTGTTTGAATTTATTACGAAGCAATTTAGAGAAATTATTTAAAAATTTAATAATTCAGGCAAGTAAGCTGAAAAAATTGGGACGAAATCCATGAAGCCGACAAAACAATCAATCTAATTCTGAACAAGTTCCAGAAACAAACATTGCACCCAGTAGTTAAATTTACATTTTAATTGAATTGAGCACGTCAGCAGCATAGCAGCAATTCATTCAACTGATTTTGTTAAGCTAGTTGTTAACCCGAAAAAAGTCTACATTCTGGTTTGATAATGCTTGCTAATGGCAAGCGTTATAAACCAGTTTCAGAAGAATAAAACAGCCCAGTCTTAAAACCAAAAAGAAAAATATTTATAAAAATCATTGAATAATAAAGCAAAAAAAGTTTTTCCTTAAAAAACTTTAACTCTTTTTAAACACCGTGGCCAACAACAATAATTTTTAAAAGGAAACAATAATTATCACAATAAAGCCAAAAGTATTCGACTAAAAACATTTTTGAGAACCTAGAGAAGCTTTAAATTTTAAAACTTGCTGCGCTTGATAACGGATTTCTCCAAGACATGGGAAAATTTTTTTTACTTCTTCTATCATGACAACAGAAAACAGCATTAAATCGGCTCGGTTCTTTCAAAACTTTCCGATACGAAATAACAATTTAGAAGAAATGATTGTGTAGAAAAATTGATTGTCAGAAAAATCAATAGAATAAAAACCGAGCATTAAATCGAGTATAAACTGCAACTAGCAAAATTAAATAAATGTAAATTAATTTGAAAAAAGACAACAATGGTAAATACGGTTTCAAACACACAAAAATTCAGAAAAAAATTACATTGTATGCGTATATTTAAAATTATTTTAAGAAACTCCTAGAGCCATAAAACTTGTATGGCTCTAGGAGGAATAATTGTCTAAACTACGCTGACAATTATTCCTCCAAAAAAGAAAACAGAAAATTAAGATTTAAACAAGATCTAAGAAATTAATCTAAGAAATGCGGTAATACGGTAGCAAAATAATCGTTTACCAGTAGGTCCAGATAAATGCAGATTGTTAATAAGTTTTCAATTCAGAAAAAAATATATATTGTCTGCATATATGTAAAATTATTTTAAGAAACTCCTAGAGCCATACAACTTGTACTGACTAAGAAATCAACTACACTGACAAATATTCCTCCAAACAAAGAAAACAGAAAATTAAGATCTAAACGAAGATCTAAGAAATTAATCTAAGAAATGCGGTAACACGGTCCCAAAATAATCGTTTACCAGTAGGTCCAGATAAATGCAGATTGTTAATAAGTTTTTTTTAGAAAAAAACTCAGAAGAAAAAAGTGGTTGTTACACTTTCCAGATCACTTTTTGGTTGTAACAAAGTGTTTATCATTATCTTGGAGTTGTATATTGCATTAGGCAAAAAATGAGTTTCTTAGAATAGAGAGACTTTGATAGAGACCACTATAAAGAAATCTTGATAGTGGTTTGAAAAGGTTTTTAAAAGCTGAGTTTTTGTCGGCAAAAATCAGGCAATTCAATTTTACTTGACCCATGGAAATAAAATTAGCAAGTATAGAAATATAGCTCATAAAACTGCTTCCAAAACAGATTTTCAAAAAGTTTTTGAGTAAAGATAAAAGTTGCTAGGTTCACAAAAAAAAACATTAAGAGTCTTCCCAACAAATAAAGGTTTTATTTCCTATTTTCTCAACTTATGAAAGTTTTACAGCAAATTTTTCAAAATTACCTCTTGATGAACTGCGATAAATTTTCTTCGTCTTTTTTGAAAATGATTGACACTAGCCAGCGGATAAACCTTTTCTCTCATTAGTGTTTACATGGAGCCAATTTGGCGCTCAGCCTATTAGAATCTAGTCCAAAATTTCGTCTGAGTTTGCTCAAAAAAACTAATTGTCTCCTCATATACAATCCCTGAATTAACAGAACTTCTGACGTTTTTTCAAACTTTTTTCTAAACTAAATTTTTCAAAAAAAAATTGTTTGAGTTATTTTTTAAAAAGAAATCTCCCTTTTCCACATAATCTTCTTACGTTTAGTTTTCAGGGACAGTTAAACGAGTCAAAATACTCCTCATATTGTTCTCTCCAGGGGCAGTGTTTTTACTGTCGCATTGCTACCGGTAAATTACAAATTAGTACACTAGCTTTTTCACTTAAAAATTGGAAAGGTGAAAAAACAGGTATCACATTCTAGCTTACGAAAAATAGCATTTTGAAAAGTTCAGATCATATTTAAAATAATTAACTGTCTTAGGGTTGAAAATTTGAATTGCCACTTTGAATTAGCGAGCACGTAAATTGTAATATATTTCACTTCAAGCCCACTTTACTGAAAAAAATGGCAATTAGGCAACTTGTAAGATAGGGAGCCAGTTTAAATTACAGGGCATGTAAATTGTAACTAATTTGAAATCCCCTTTGCTTTTAAAATGGCAAAGAGCAACAAACACTTCCTTAACATGAAATAAACGGTCTCAAATTAAAAACAAAACTTATCCGTAATGGAACTGAACAGGAGCGACTTTAGGGAGGGGGGATTCGACTTTCTCATTAACCGCCAAAAGGCACCTCTTTGGTATTATTTTATGAAACTCATTTTCGGCCGACCAACACTTCAATGTTTCTTGAGACGCCTTCGACACCAAACTAAACGAATTTTGAGGGGAATTGCGCCAAAAAACGCAATTTTTTGGTCAAAAATGTCCAAAGTGTCTGAGAACCTGTTTTGACCTGTTTGCAGGTCAACAATGAGGGATTTTTTTCTCAGGTCAAAAATTGCATTCGCGCAAAATTTTTTTGTCGAATTAGGGTCTAAATAGTGTTCTGTAAGCGCTCGGAAAATCATTTTGGTCAAACCAAAACAAAAACGATGGCAAAATTTTGGAAAAAAACTGAGAATCCACCCCCTCAAGAAAATTTTATGTAGCGATAGAGAAGCTTTATGTAGCGTTTCATTAGAGTAAAAATAAGTTTTAATACCACTTAAATTTGTTTTATTAGTTCGAAATTATAATAAAACTCCATAAAAAAATTCAAACCAGCTTTTTTCGACACAGATCTTAAGTGTTGATTTTTCATATTTCGTTCGGATCACGACAGAAAGGTTTTTCAAATGATATATTGCTATTCTCTTCTCCACAACAATCATAAACACAGAGGCGAAGCTAGGTTTCGTAAGCAATAGCGAGAACACGACAAAACAGCAGCTCTATAAAGTGCAATAAAAAAACAAGAAAAAGGCCTCGAAATAGTATAAATTTGGCTACGTCTTAGATTTGATCTGCGACTTTGAGATAATGATTCTCGCACAGTAATCACTCAGCCACTTACTCTTAATACATCACAAATACTAGCCACAAATAAAGCAGAGAACAGATGCTATGAAATTTCCAATGCTAGATCGTTATTATAATAAAAGTACCCTCAAATAATTGAACATTTTCCACTTTCAATGAATACTTTTATTTGTGAGTTAGGTTATAAAAAAGAAAGTTCGCACTAATACACTACACTACGCTGGACGCTAGAGTAATAACGTTAAAGTTTCTTCAAAAATTTAGATGTCAGTGTCACATGAAACTGTCAGCTATTAGTGTCAGGTGTGAAAAACGGAAAAATTCAGACCCATTTATTCGACCAAGACAACTTTTTGATATTTTTGTAATCCAAGCTACGGCTGAACGGCTTTTTATAATGTCCCTCGACGAGCTTCACTTGAGGTAATCAAAATGAGGCCCGAATAGTTACTCTTTAACTACCAAGAAAAATAGTTACTAAAAATGTAGCCTGATTACACATAAATAGTCTTGTATTTTATAGGTTTTTGGATTGAATAAATTGACGTGGGTCGTAGTCATCATCATTGTTTGTGCAATATTTGCAACTGTGTCTATGATTACTTCAACACCAACTGATAACAATCATTTCCTACTCATCGCAGAAACTACCGGATAAATTTGCAGACTTGATCATCTTTATGGACAATTACTCTCAAGAGATCTCAAATGACAGTCTCGTTCGTAAAATTTGTATGTCACAAAACCTACACTTTCCAAACGAAACTCAAAATACCGTTACATTTATCATTTTTCAAGCTTTCTTTTGCCACCAACAGTTCAAAAAAGGAAAAGGCAAAAACAACCTGATCTAACATTTTATAGATAGTGAAGATTTCAGAAATGTTCTCCTTGAACTTCTTAGCTCTTCGGTACGGACAGTACTTCTCGAACTGACTCAAATGTAGCCAACAAAAACCCTGAACAAAAAACAAACATACAATTTTCTCCTGCAGTATCTTCTCTTCTAATAAGCGATAAAAGACTTCGGAAACATTTTTGACTGTTTTTTATAAATAAATCAGATGAAAAACTTATAAAATTCAATTCATAAACTCCATATCAAAATTTAAGAAACGGATGAAATTTATCAAAACTTATCGAGCACTGTGTCGGTGTAATGCTAATGCTAGCATCCCCTCTTGATAAAATATAGCAACCTTATTATGTTGCTGTCTATTTTAAATAGAAAATATTTGTTTTCTCAGCGCCATATTTAGTTCACACAACCGCACCCGAAATGACCAAAAATGATACTTTTTAGGCCAGAAATAATCCGTAAACAATAAGGTTCTTGGGAAGGACCAGGGCCCGTTTTAAGCAACTGCTAATGAAGCATAATCAAAATTACTGCTCAAAAAGTTCATAATTGAGAAAATTGGGTCAAATAGTAAGTTACTCGAGAAACGCTGTGACTTTTCATCAAGGCTCATCAATAGCATTTTCAAAAACCTCACAGCTCATCGAGAGTTTTCCGTTTAACTGAGTCATTGCAGCGTGATCGTTAGCGTCGTTCTGAGCAGTTTTGGGCAACAGTGGCATTTCCAGTTCTGGTTTGGTCTTGTTTGTGTCGTTAATTATCCGAGAGGTATTGCGGGAGTTGCCCAATTCTGGGTTTTCGGAAGCAATGACGTCATCTAGTGATGGTGGCTGTACCAGAATGAGTGGAACACTTTCTCGCGTCCAACCATTTCTAATCGTCACAGTTAGAGGCAAGAATACGAGTAATAAGAGAATAAGAAGCATGAAGATTCCTGCAGAATAAATCCAGATTCCATAATACTGCATTATGAAATCAGTCGCATCAGTCGTTATTTCACCATCCGCTATTGTGCCAACTGTAGAATTGAAATTCATTATTACAGAAGTTGGTTAAAACAACTGAACTTATTTTTTTAAATCTCAATTTTATCGACACTAGAGGAAATACAAATTCAATTAAATTTTTAATGCAAGGATAATAATAATTGGTTCAGTGAACCATTGGAAAATGATCACTTCATAAGTCTTGAAATAGTGAACGAGGTTTACTACGAGAGATCTATTGTGTGAAAAAACTCCAACCAAGGTAAAAACCCCTAAATTAATTCATACAACTCGGTGCAAAAAATAATATTGTCAAGACTGTCATCAGAAGACTCAGACAATAGAAGATTAAATAAGTAGTTTCTGAGCCTGGATTCAATAGCATTTACTGCGAAACAATGAATAGGTTAACTTTTTCAATAGCCGCCCTTTAGACACAATTAAAATTAGTCTCAGTGCAAAGGCAAGTTCGAAAAAAGATTTTTAAACTGATCAAATCTAATTCGAGTGCACTTTTAATCATAAGTTCACAACCCAAAAATCTTGCAACACTTCCAAAAGAACAAAGTTTGTGACGTCAATCGATTAAATGTTAATTAGATAAAAACGGAAAGCAGGGGAATCCATTTATTTTTCAGTTGGCGTTGATTTACGGGCCATTTAAGCGTATTTAGGGACCATTATTTTGGCAATTAAACGTCCGTTTTTGATATTTGCATTAATTTATTCAAATAGCTTGTATCCAGGTGCGGTTTTTTTAAGGTCGAAAAAACTGATTTGCTGATATTTCCACCAAACATTATAAAGATCCAACTTTGACCAAATGTAGAAAAGAATAGGCGGCCAAAAAAGAGCACTTGTGGAAGGTTTTGACCAACAAAATCTAGTTTTTTGGCGCTCGGCTACCCTTTTAGAACAACTATATATTGGCCCTGAAGGCGCCTAAGGACAAATTTCAGCCAACAGAGGGTCGGTCAGTCAAAAATGGGTGCAAAAAATTATCAAAGGGGAGGGACGCTGTAAGTGGACAATGCCCTTAAACCCGCTGCTTGGTGGAAGGGGGTTTCGACCAACTCGGGATTTCTATACTACTATCAACCAAGGTTCTACCCTTTTTACCACCAACCCTAAAATAGATTTGAAGGTGTCTACGATGCCAATAAATACCAATTTTCATGAGGACGCGCACCAAAAAAATAAATTTTTCGGTTAAAACCTTCTATAAGACAAAAACTTCATTTTTGGTACGTGGTACTTTTCCCCTAAATTGAGCCTGCTGATTTACGACGTGTTTTTTGTTCATACGACTAGCTAAAGCTTTCTGCGCAGGCGTATTTGGCACCAATAACCCAATTTTGAAGAAAAAGGAGTCTTTTGCCCAAAACGTATTTAAAACCAGCAATTTGGCTCGTTTCTCAAAATTTGTCAAAGGTGCAACTTTTGTAAGCTTCGAAAGAGCTCAGAAAATCAATTTTGTTGACCTGAAAAAGATCAACGACAATTTAAGGCAAGCTAAGTCACAAACTTCATTTTTGTTCAAAGTAATCTGGTGTGATTTGATTGATTCACAAAAAAATACACTAAACAGGTTCTTTGGCACAACTAAACACTGTACGCAATTCACTGCAACAGAAATGTGAATGGCTTGAATCGATCCACAATAATTTCATTATAAGCGATAACAATTTTGAAATTAGTTCAAACTAATTCGAAGGATTGGATCGGTTTAATTGCATGAAGATTGTTCAAAATTTGTTAAAACTGTCAACTTTATTATCCACTAGCAAGAAAATAGTTTTTTAAAGCAAGCTATTTAATCATGAAAGCAAACTATGAATCAAAACTAAATCAACTAATTCAAGTTAATTTTAATAGTTTGGATCAATTCAGAAACAGATGTGGCTTCACAGAGCTGGCTCCTTCTGGAAGTTGTAATAATTCTAAGGTTAAAAAAACAAAAACAGGGTTAAAAATTTAACTCGAGACAAGGCAAAATCATACATTTACTATATCATAAATAAAACTTTTTTGTAAGCTCGCGAAGGACGACTTTTCGTGCATCTCAATGCGGACATTAACAAGAGAAAACAATGAGAATCAACTGCGCATTATCCAGCAAGCAGAGGAAGATGCACTCATCGCGCACAAGCGAACAAAAGCCGAGAGGTTGCTTTAAAAATCGGAGGCAAAAAACCGGAGCTTCGCATCTTTTTCGATACAACACAAACATTATAAAAAGTATATCAAAAATGAAATATCTTGAAAAAACTATGTCTACCAAAAAATACGCAAAACTCGATACAAAATCATTCTATGCAAACTGCCAAGCAAAACATTTAAATATTAAATAAGCAAAGGAACAAAAGCTAAGAATAGAAAACAAGCCGATAAATAGACAAATTTATTATTTTATTTTTTAAATCCTGAAACTGCAATGAACAAGACTAACGCTGGCAACTACAATCAATGTTGCTGATAGCAGAAGTAAAATCCGTGATGTTACAACTAAGCAGTTAAAACTTGAGCAGACAAACGAAAAACTGATAAATCAATTTTTACCGGAAAAAAAATTTCATTGCATACAACCTAAAAAAACAAGGATTGGCCGGGACTCGAACCAGACCATAGGGCGCAAAGGCGACGTCTTTACATCTATATCAAAAGAGAAGAAACCTGGAAGTTGTTAACTTCAAAAAAAATGCAAGTTCAATTAATTGTAAAAAAAACTTTTACGGAAAAAAACCTAGTTCCCGATTACAACACACTTGCTCTCGGCAGTAAAAAAAAAACGAAACAAGTATGCAAATTTGACTATAATTTCATGTATATATGAATTATTTTTTAAAAACGTGGTGCCTTACAATGGAACTGCTGTGATACACAGCAAAAATCATGCTATGCATCTTGGCATGGTCTAACAAAAACTGAATCTAAACTAAATCAACTAACTCAAGTTAATTTTAATAGTTTGGATCAATTCAGAAACAGATGTGGCTTCACAGAGCTGGCTCCTTCTGAAGTTGTTACAATTTAAAGTTTAAAAAAACAAAAACAGGGTTAAAAATTCAACTCAAGACAAGGCAAAATCATACATTTACTATATCATAAATAAAACTTTTTTTAAGCTCGCGAAGGACGATTTTTCGTGCATCTCAGTGCGGACATTAACAAGAGAAAACAATGAGAATCAACTGCGCATTATCCAGCAAGCAGAGGAAGATGCACTCATCGCGCACAAGCGAACAAAAGCCGAAAGGTTGCTTTAAAAATCGGAGGCAAAAAACCGGAGCTTCGCATCTTTTTCGATACAACACAAACATTATTAAAAGTATATCAAAAATGAAATATCTTGAAAAAACTATGTCTACCAAAAAATACGCATAACTCGATACAAAATCATTCTATGCAAACTGCCTAGCAAAACATTTAAATATTAAATTAGCAAAGGAACAAAAGCTAAGAATAGAAAACAAAGCCGATAAATAGACAAATTTATGATTTTATTTTTAAAATCCTGAAACTGCAATGAACAAGACTAGCGCTCGCAACTACAATGAATGTTGCTGATAGCAGAAGCAAAATCCGTGATGTTACAACTAAGCAGTTAAAACTTGAGCAGACAAACGAAAAACTGACAATTCAATTTTTACCGGAAAAAAATTTCATTGCATACAACCTAAAAAAACAAGGATTGACCGGGACTCGAACCAGACCATAGGGCGCAAAGGCGACGTCTTTACATCTGTATCAAAAGAGAAGAAACCTGGAAGTTGTTAAGTTTCAAGAAAAAAAAGCAAGTTCAATTACTTGTAGAAAAAAAAACATTTACGGAAAAAAACCTAGTTCCCGATTAAAGACACTTGCTCTCGGTAGTAAAAAAAAAACGAAACAAGTATGCAAATTTGACTATAATGACGTGTATATATGAATTATTTTTTTAAAACGTGGTACCTTACAATGGAACTGCTGTGATACACAGCAAAAATCATGCTATGCAATTTGGCATGGTCTAACAAAAAGACAATGAAGCAATTTGGCGTAATGTATTAAAATGAACGAGCAATTTCCAAAATAATTTCAAAAAAAGCCTACGGGAATTGAACCAAGCCTCGAGCCACAAATATTAGCCACAAAAAATCTGATAAAACAAATGCGGATAAAATACATAAGTTTTACACAGATATTCAAAATGAGCAGTTTTATGTGGAATAGTTTAGAAAACGTAAACATTACACCAGATACTAAGGCGGCTTTTTAAGCAAGCAAATGAAGTGATGATAATTAAAAGGAGCTTAGAAATGAAACACAAGCAAAGCTGCGTTTGCCAAATACAAGCAAAAAACGGCAAAAATGGAGCTCTAAAAACAAAGCAATAAAAACATCAATAAACGACAAAAGAAATACGAGATTCGAACTCAGGCCTTTGCACCAAGAGTCACTTGCCTTAATTATTTAGCCATGGTACTTTGCCTTAAACTATTTTTACACATTCTCTAACCATAGACATCATGCAGCAAAAAATGCGCTTTGATAAAGCGGAAATATCTAGATCATGTGCTATAAAATCAACGCATCAGTTTTTACTAAACTTTGCACCAATCTGCCTGATCTGCGTTCAAAAAAGTTATCTAAGAACACAACACTAGGCTTATAACCCCTCGCTTGTGTAAAGCACGTCATCAATCGCAATAACCCTGAGCGACAGTAATTGAAAACCGGGTTGATTTGACGATTTGCTTCAAGCTAAATTTTAAATGATTGATAGACTTTACGTTTTTGCAATTGAATCAAGCCATTAAATTAAAATTGACAATTTAAAAATCCAGATCACGCACTGTAAAATTAACGCATCAGTTTATTCAAAACTTTGCACCAATCTGCCTGATCTGCGTTCAAAAAAGTTATCTAACAACACAACACTATGCTTATAACCCCTCGCTTGTGTAAAGCACGTCATCGATCGCAATAACCCTGAGCGACAGTAATTGAAAACCGGGTTGATTTGATTTGCTTCTAGCTAAATTTTAAATGATTGATAGACTTTACGTTTTTGCAATTGAATCAAGTCATTAAATTAAAATTGACAGTTTAAAAATCCAGATCACGCACTGTAAAATTAACGCATCAGTTTGTTCAAAACTTTGCACCAATCTGCCTGATCTGCGTTCAAAACAAGTTATCTAACAATGAACAATGCAACACTATGCTTATAACCCCTCGCATGTGTAAAGCACGTCATCGATCGCAAAACCCTTGAGCGACAGTAATTGAAAATCGGGTTGATTTGACTATTTGCTTCAAGCTAAATTTTTAAACGATTGATAGACTTTACGTTTTTTCAATTGAATCAAGCCATTAAATTAAAATTGACAATTTAAAAATCTCGCTTCACAAAACATGAAAAATGAATTCAGAGTTTTGCGTTCAAAGACAAGCGTTCTTCACAAAAATTAAATGGAATTTTTTTTAATTGCTTGCACGTTCACATTCCCACGCTTCAGCCAATTAAATTCAAGATTTTTCAGGGGTTTTATCGAAGAGCTGTAAAGCTCAATGGAAGCCCTTGCTGTGTTCTGCTCTTTACATATTTTGTAATGTATACAATAATTTTGTGCCAACACATCTAAATGAGCTCATGTTCAACGAATCGATTCAAATCATCTTTCTGAAAGGATCTTTTTCAGTTTCTTTCCTAATTTTGCTCGCATAAAAACTTTAAAATGATACCTTTTTATTTTTGAGTTCTTTGACCGCTTTGCAAATAGATAGAGTAACAATGAAAGAGCCGTTCAAATTATTCTTCAGCGTCTGGTTAACAGATGATCCAACCTTATGATATTTTTCATTTTCCCCACACAGCAACTTTTCTTTCTTGTACTAGTCTTACATGCTGATAAGGCTAAATGCGTAATATTACACCCTAAAGTATGTATAAAAATGGGCTCTCTAGTTCATCATGCTTAAAAATCATTACATTACGACAATAAAAAATTGGTTTCTGAAAATTCGAAGCAAAGATAGGCGCAGAAAGGAAAAGAGCCAAGCCGATTTTAAAACAAAACTAAATCGCAATTTATTCAAATTCATACAGTTTTTGTGATATCAACTCATAAATATGTTTACTTGCAGAAAAAAAAACACTTTCTGCTCAGTCGAAATTGCAAGCTATAGTTTTTGCACAACTGAACTGAATGGCGTCTCTCGTCATTTCTCCTTCCACAGCGTGATCTCTGTCGCCAAATCCGAAACAAGTCCAAGTGAGCATGAGTCAACCGTGAGGTGACTCCAGTTTCGAGGAGCGGTCTTCAATTCACAGAGATTGCTGCTACTAGTGCTTATTTAGTGCACTGATTTCTGGAGCGGACGATCTGCATTTCAGGGACTTGAGATGGAACTCTCTCAGCTCACTCCATAATTCACGCTGCATCGGATTCAAATGGACAGCTCTCGACAATGAATTTATAGCCAACTCTCTTTCGCCAAAATTGGCTTGAGATCTTGCCAACGTTTGATACACCACTGAACACTTCGGATCAATTTTCGCCGCTTTTTCACATGCTTCGATCGCTGCAAAAAATTGACCAACTTCGTTCAAAACTTGCGCATACATTTCGAATATCTTTGCATCTGCTGCAAGTTTAAGGCTTCTTTCGAACAGCGGAAGCGATCTTTCAAACTCGGCTGACTCGGCCAGAAATATAGCTTCGGAAGAAAGTTTTGCAGCCGTGTCACTCTTGCTTATCAGCTAAATGGCAACTTGAAAAACTTCGAGAATACATTGAGATTCATTTGTTTTCTAATTTTTACTATGATCAGACAGAACTAATAATTTTAAAATAAAAGCTTTTAAAATCATTGTTGAAAAAAATCAGTCTTTATACTTGAAAACACTTAATCGATTTATATCTGCGACCTGATATATATATGAAATTTACGTTTGCGGCCTGATATACATATGACTTTTTTCTGGTGTGCGGTGGGGTGGGGTTACTCGAACTGTATTCTTACAGAAGATCAAGCGTTGCCATCGGATAATATAGTTTTATACTATTCAAGTCTGAGTATGGGAACACAGCGTTGAGTGGCTACATTTTGCATCAAAAGAACATAATGTTTCAGGATTTTTGAAAAATTGTCTACAAAGGGCGCGTTATGCTACACAAATTTTTCGCGAGTTAACAGGTCCACTTTATTAGGAGGTGAATTATCAGTAAAAACAATATATTTTTTGTTTGTGTTGTTCCGACCATTGAAAATGGAGAGGAACTTTGTATTCGGGTGTTTTAGTTTTTTCCACGCAAAATCAGATAACGCAAATAATCATCAGACTGGACGGGTGATATTGAAGAACTTTCAGTCGTAACTCAAACATCAAAAAATTTCGAAAAAATGTTCCACGTTTCGAGAAAAACCGGTCTGAAATTTTTGATTTTTCGTCTAAATTCGATCTAGTAAAGCGAGTGAGCACGCTATTTTATGCTTAATTTAGGCCCTTTACAATGGCTTATTTATGCTTATTTTTTATTTGAGTCGAGTAATTTACTTTTTGATTATTTTTAATGCCATTTTTTTGAATGATTTTTTCGTTTTTCTTGTCATTTTTCCTCAAAATTTGTTGTCCTGTTTGTCTATAATACTATGACTGTCGAATATGACTAAATTATAGTTTGATGTCAGATCTTTTTTTAGCACCTTACAAAGCATAAAACTACACTAATTTGAAAAAAAAAACTGTTTTTCTAGTAGGTTTTTAAGACTATGGTCGGAACATTTTGTGCTACTTGCACGTAACTGGCTATCCTTGTTTTTATTTAGTTTTTCCTGTTATCAATTTCAAAATTGATAATAGCGTGTTCAATAAATTTGTTTGTCACCAGGGTACGCTCCAAGGGAGTTTCTATCAAACCTTTAGCGTATCCACACTCAACTTTCTGCAATTCATACGATTTGTCGATAAAACAAAATTTTTGTAATCTCTGAAATTGTTTTTTTTTCTGTCATGTTGAGTGAAAGAAATTCTTCCACTTTTTCTTCTTTTTTGAAACAACAAGTTTGAAAAAGTGAGTCTAGTTACCAAGACTGAAACGCGGAGAATACGAATGCTGACATTAATTTTCTATTACTTTCTAACTTTCCCCACTTTTCAAACAGACAATGTGAATTAGTCTTGAAACTGTCAATAAAAACGATAAAAATTATTATATCTAAATATTTCGGTATACTTCTTTCATTAGCTCCAAGTTGCTATTTACTGCATCTTTCGCAAGTAGAGGCATCTTTGAACTTGAGGTTCGTTGCTTCTTAGAAAAACTGGTTTTAATTTTTGAAGAACTACTTTGCTCTTGCTCCTCGTCTGAAGTCGATAATTGCTGCTCAGACTCATCAAACGCGCTAAATACATTCGGTCTCATGGCCAAGCAATTTTTGCGCTTCCATTTAAGTGAAGTCATGGTTCTAAAAGGGAAAAGAACACTTTCACACTCATAAACAGAGAGTTACGAATAGAATCATCATGCCAGATTATACAACAGTTAGACCAACTTTGAGGCAAAAATCAAGTGAAAAAGATAAGTCGCAGAAAGTATACCCATTTGTTGGACCAAAAAATTAGCTATAAAAATTTAAACACTCAATTTTTAAACCTTAACACTATCTGTCGAAACTTTTTTTCGTCAATTTAGTTTAAGGTTATTTGAATTGAGTTTCCGAGTCCGAGGTATCCTAAAACAATATAAAACCCCTATTTTACCAAACATTTTGAATTGCCGGCTAAATTTTGACAAACAAACAGGCCAAAATTCATATTTTAGGGAACTTTATGGAAGGTTTTGAACAGATTCGCGTTTTTCCGATGCACGCTCCTTATTCAAAATTACCAAATATTGGTACCAAAAAAAAAACTTTTACAAAATTGTTTAGCGGCCAGTAAGCCATACCTTCGCATTGCTAGAACATCGAAATATGTTTTTTCTTTTTCTGAAGATGATATTACAGATGATGGAAAACAACCGATAACATTTCTTTGAGTAATCACACAGTTCTGTTTTTGGATGGAGTTTTCTTCCTATCTGTTTCTTTTTCAGCACGTTGGTTACTTTTTCACTGAGCTTTTTTGGTTCCTTTTCTTCGATATTGATAATATTCAGTTTCTCGGATAAACTGTTTTACAAGGATAGCCGGTTACTGTGCAAGTAGCACAGAATGTTCCGACCATAGTCTTAAAAATACAAAAAAAAGTTTATTCTAGAAACAAGGCATATTCGACAGTCAAATTAAAATAGACGAATTGGAAAACAGTTTTTGTATAAAAATGAATAGAAAACGAAAAGAATCCTTAAAAATCAAAAACAAATTTTCAAAATTTTTTATAAACTTTTTTGATGAAACTTTTCAAATTTTGAAAAAAAAAGTTTGAAAGTTTTTGATTCACAAAATGGCGCGTTAACTCCAAAAACTAACTTTACTTGTGTAAAACTTAGTTTTCACGGCTTAATTAATGATACATTAGCTATTGCAGGCCTGCTTGCTCGAATTAAAACGAATCATTAAAAATTTTGAACAGATCTTTCTCGACACTGATTATTTGTGGTACCTGATTTTGCGTGGAAACAAAAAAGGAAAAAATTGAAACATACCCAAATACAAAGTTGCTCCTCATTTTCAATGGTCGGAACAATAAGAGATCTTTGCTGTCCCTTGAATCAGATATGTACAAATATTTTGCAGCTAGATTACATTTATGGATTATGAGCAAAATGGGTTAAATAGATCCAAAAAAAATCACAGACAAACTTTATTTCTTTGCAAACAGCTTGATATATTCAACGTGATATAAAAATTACAATAAGACTGATGCTTCGATAATTGAAAATTTAAGAGAAACATCACAAAGCTTTTCTTTTATTTCAGACACATTGCAGCGTCAAGATTGTAGTTTGAGAGGGAAATTTTGACAATGCAAGCCTTTTTACGTGCTGAGTCACAGAGAGGCGAAGCGGAACTGCGATAAACACAAATAAACAAAAATTTAAGTCGAAAAAAAATGTTGAAAAACAAATTGGTGAACCAAAAGTTCGTATGTCTCGATAAAAGATATTTGAGGCCAAGCTAAAGCTGGAGGAAGCTATTTGATCATTTTGTTTTGGTGATTAAGACACTGGTTAATTTCAAACAATGACTTAGCCCAAAACCTTGATTGTTTCTCTACTAAATAAGAGAGACGAGTAAATTTTTGAGAAAAAATTAAGGAGTTGCCGTTTCTGTAAGAAAACTCTCGCAAAAAGTTCTTTCGAATGAACTGATGATCTCAGATTTGATATGGTAGTTTCTTAGAAAGTTTCAACAACAAACGGCCAAAAATTCAAAAATCTGACTTTCCGAATCCATAACTAATAACTTTTTTCTGCAAAAAGAAGGTACTGGTCGCTTAAGCAAAGAAGATTCTCAAAACCGGGTTTCTCTATAGAATACTTGATCTAACAATTGGCAGGGTAGTTTTCGAGAAAAATCAAAAAGTTTCTAAAGAAGGTCAACAAACCAAAAATTCCGAGAATCATAGCATTTTTGATAAATAATTTTGGGCGTAACCCCTTATGCAGAAGACATTCACACAATCTGTTATTTCGATTGAACGCCAAAGCTCAGGTTTGTTAGGTTATTTTTCGAGAGAAGTCAAATATTTTTAAAAACGGTAAAGAAAATTATTGACTTTTCTGAGGGCCATAACTTAAGTGTAAGAAAAAATGGGCGGAGTCGATTTTGCAATAACCCGTTATTTCGATTGAACTCAGATTTGGTGGGGTAGGTGGGTGACACTTCTTTTGACCAATTTTGGCATTCGAAACAAAAGTTGAACAAAAAAGAATAGTCTAAATTACAAAGCTCGAACTAGAGTTTTGGGGCGGCGATAGTTCACATGGCACCTTCCCTTAAAAAGCACAAAAAATTGAACCGAAAAAATTTATCTGTGGTCGGAATAATCAGCAATAATTGGAAAGCAGTCGGCTCAACTTATTTAATCATGTTAACGTTTTACTGAGACAGTGAGACCGACTCAAAGATGGAAAAAAACACTCCAAAAACACCAAAACAAAAGTCATGAATCCTAAAACGACATTTTTCAGAAAAAAAGTTCAAATGAATATGTTAAAATTTTGATTTTCTCTGGGATTTAAAATCAGAAGCCAATCAAATGAACTACAATGCTTGGGTCGACTAGACTGCGGGAGGCTGATTTGTTCAGCTTAGTCGGGGGGTCTTGATTTAATTTGAAAACGGTCTCAACATTCGGCTGGGGAAATTACAGAGTGAAAAGGGAGGAATATCATAATAAATTTTCCGTCAGTCAGATTGAATCGAAAATATATTACAGATTCCCACTGTGATCGGTGCATTTGTAGCCACAGGGCTTGTATTGTGTTGTTGTTGTCCCTTTCAATCTAGAGGCTTTGTTTTCGATTAGAGCAATTTTGATTAAGTTAAAATCAATTTGCAAATTGGAAGAACAAGATTGTAAACAGTTGGATAATAAAAATCATTTTTTTGTTCTTAATATTTTTGGTCTATTGAACTACTTCCAAATATTAAAAAGGTCATTGAAAAAAGAATTGCATTTAAAGTTTTCAAATTTAGATTGCAAACAGCAAAAAATAGAAATATCCAATCAAAATTTAAAATGCGACCGATCAATGTCCATTCATGACATTTCATAGCCCAGCCTCCAAACCCCGCCCGGCATCCTTATCACCTATTCATGGAAATATTAATTTCCCGTATTTCATTGATTATAATGCGCATTTAATGAAGTTTGTTTCTAGCAAGGCTAATTTTCAATCCCTAAAAATATTTTGGGCGTAGCCAGAGAAGTCTATTGGGATATCAATTTCTGAATTAAACAACCAAAAAGCCATCTTTGTAATCATTTTTATACATTAACTGATTCTTATTTCAGTTTCCCCCAAATTGCCACAACAAAACCTTAGATAAGTTGCAGGTTACAACCAACTTCAAATTCATTTTGATGGGCGGGGAAGAGAGTTTAAACTATTAACTGATCAAAATTGATTTTTAGTTTGAAAATTTTCAAATTTACAATTGCACATAAAACAACAAAACTGCTCCAGCAAAATCTGAATTGGCTAACCCTTTTTTGATTTTCTCTCATAGTTTTTATGAAAAAGGATAGAGGTTTTCTAAAAAAATTTACAACCTTCATAAAATTTTCCTACCTAAGTTCTAGAACAGCTTCTGGTTGTAGGAACAATTTAATAGTATTCCCTAGAAGATGGGGCTTATTTGGACTAAACAAGGATATCTGGATTCAAGTTGAAATAATTTTTAAGCTGCAGAATACCACACGCTGCATAAGCATTATGATTTATAAAAAACTGCACATTAAACCCAAATTGGTACATCTAATCTTATGACAATATTCACAGGCCCATATCTTTATGGGGACTGAGCGACTATTAAAAGCCCTCCCAAACTTCTTGGCTGGACTCGGAATATTGACAATTTCGAGAAATCTGAGAAAAAAAGTTAATAAGATCACTGATAATATTTAGAACCAAAACCACCCGCGGTTTTATCTAAGAATTTATAGGCTTGAATTCATTACCAGTGACTACTCATGCCCGAATTCATCAAGCAGCATTTTAGAACACATGCAGCCGTCCAGGAAAACATCGATGCCACCTATTCTGAAGAGAGTTTCACACTCAATCGCTGCGCGTATTCGCTTCGATGCTTTTCAAGCAACTTGAATTCTAGTAGCCTGCAATAAATTTCGGTTGCAAAAGTGGCACCACGCGAACTGTCTTGATCGCAGCAAAGAGCTTCGCTCAGCAAAATAAAACAATATGGATGTTAGGGAAAAATACAAAAACAGATTCTCCCTAGACATAGGTCGAAACAGTAAGAGTGTGCACTGAAATATGCAGCCTACTTCGAAAAAAAAACGCATCGCATTAGAACAAAAACGCCGCTGTAATGAATATGACCAATCAATTTTCAAAACGCTTTAGCACTTAGAAAAATTATCTGTTAACCAGTCTATTACAACTGGTAACAAAAAAAGAAAGGTAAGCAAAGCAAAACTTTAAAAATTATAAGCAAAGAAAAACGCCGTAAACACACACTCACGATATTTTTACAGAGAAATGACCATCCATGTGACCTATTAAAACCCAAAAACTGATAAGAATTGAACAAAATCAAAAAAAAACAGCTGGTAACATAACGATGAACAAGAAAACCAGAAAATATATAGATTTCATCAAAAAAAAATCATGTTCAATCACTTTTCATTTCAAAGATCTTCTATAACTGACTTTTCACACAGAAGCGAAGCAAATCTTCGCACCACTTGCGATTCAGCAAAGCTATCTCAGCATGAACAGATAGCAGACAGAAATAGAGACTAAAGCAGCAAAGCAGTATTTTTTTTGAAAAAGTCGAGAAAAATTATATGTACCGAAAGTTCCATATCTTTGTCTCACTTTGTCTTGTCTTGAATAAAATTTATTTTTCAAAAGCATGCCAAAAAAGACAATTGAAATATATATAGCATATATATAGAAGTATATATATCAAAACATAGCTTAGGAAGCAAACAAAAACAAGAAAAACGAAAACAGAAATTATACAGAACCGAAGTTGATAAATTAACGCCGAAACAAACAAAGGATAGTCTTCTACTGTGCGAAAAAAAAAACAGAATGTTCCAACTAGTCTTAAAAATATTTTAAAAATTAGTGTCATTTTTTCTGTGTGGTGTGATAAAAGTATCTAAACGAAAAAGTAGAACTTAGGCATATTCGATTGTCATAGTAAAACAGGCAAATTAGACAAAAAGTTTTGTAGAACTTGACAGGAAAAGCAAAAAACTCATTAAAAAAATTTAAATTAAAAAAAAAACTTTTTTTTGCAGAAGTTTTTTGAAAATTTAACTCCCAAAATGGCGCTAAAAATTCCAAACACTAATTTTACACGAGTAAAACTAAGTTTTCACGCCTTCAAACAAACATAAATTAGCTATTTTATTAACAAGCTCGTTTTATTCGCTCGAATTTAAACCAAAAACCAAAAAAAAATTAAGTTTTTCTCGATAGCAGGCTAATAAAATTTTTAGGTCGTTCGAATCAAGACTGAAATGGCTATAATATGGAAAATCACTCAATCCATTCCGATGATTATTTGTAGTAGCTGATTTTACGAGGAAAACAATAAAAGAAAAAACTAAAACACATGAATACAAAGTTCTTCTCCATTTCAAAGGTCGGAATGAAAAACATTGAAAAGAACGGGTATTTAAAATGCAAACATGCTCAAGCTATGTCTGTTGAATTACGAAAGTGCAGATTTGATGGAGCAAAAAATTTTAAATTAAAAAAAAAATCCGCTTTAAAATCTAATAACTCAAAGACACCTACCAACGGGGCGTTAGAACAGGTATTTAGAATTTTCAACCATAGAAAAGAGTCCGTGCTTCGAGAACTAAGCCGACAAAAAGAAACAGACCGAAGAAGGTCCAAAAAAACTGAAATTTTCTTGTTTGCAAAAACAGGTCCCGGCCGGATTCGAACCACAAGCCTCTGACGTCTATTCAAGCAAGTGTCTTATTATGCAGTAAGTTGAAACAATTTGACGTGCGAAATCTTGTGAACAAAATTATCTACATCAAATGAACATGATGCATCACTTGAAGGCATACGACGTGTATCTGGGTAGCTAATTTTCCCAGAAAAAAAACTGAATAGGGGCTGCTACGGACCACAGATCTAGGGCAATTCAATATTGCGCAAACAACGACATGTGTAAAGCACTGACAGAAAATTCAGCCTTTAGGAACCCTTTTAACCCGCTACTGTTTCGTAGCATCTGCAATATCTGCTTTACAACTCTTCCAAAATAGCCCAAAACGCCATTAAATACAATTTTGAAACCTACTAGCGCATCAGATGACCCCAAACAAATGAAAAATTGAAAAGATTTTTAAAATCATTAAATAAGCTGTCACAATTTCTTATCTTGACCGTGAAAAGTTGAAGAGATTTTTTTCATCAATAAATTAGCTGTCTTAATTTCTGAACTCAAAACTTTCAAACTTCTAAAAAACCAGCAACTTAAAATTTCTGGTAACCTGCCAAAAATTTTCAAAGAATAAAAGACTATAGGGCTACTATAAGTTTTAAGCAGAAATCTCCATATCAACCGAAACCTGTTCATAAATCAGCAATAAACTTCGCAAAAACATGGAGACCCAAAAATATTTGACTTATGAAGAAGGCGGCGTGGATTATCTAGCGTTTCACGAGAGCTCAAAAAATATCTTTGTCGACCCGACCTGTTGTATTTTTTCGAAAAACTGCTCTCTCCCAACTGGAAATCCTATATTCGCTCTTGATAAAAAAGGGTTACATTTGATTTCGGGGCCAACCAAACGCTTTAAATTGGGTCAGTCAACCAGAAGTCTTTTAGAGGATATTTTCGAAGTAACCCAGTCATTTTAAACTATGAATCAATGTACAGAATTAATTCGGGTATCTTATTTAAAAAAAAAACAACAAAGAGTTTTTTCAGCACTCAAATCTTCGACAATCACTCAAATTATGAATCGACACATGTTTGCAAATTGAGAAGCAATTTTAAAGCTGAGAAAAACAATTTCAAGCAGGGGGAATCTAATTAAATAACGTATACTTGTTGCTTTTGAAACCAAAGCAACTTTTCCCAGGCGATGATCGATGAAATTGGAAAAGCAGAAAAGTAAATTAAAATTGCAAATTTAACATATGGACTTCAATGGTTTTAAAAGCTGGAGGAGTAATGAATGAAAAGAAGCTATTCTCTTTATTATCAAAAAAAACTCAGCTCCTCTCAATTGATTTTCATTTACTGTCCATATTAATTTTCTAATTCAACCCCCCACAACACATCACAACAAAACACTCGTATGCAATCTTAGCCCAGTCGAGTCGAGGAAAATGAAAACAATTCCAAAAACAATACTCTGTTCAAAGACTAAAAAGAGGGCAGATTAATTTGAACAGCAGTTGATTACCCAGCTAATTTAGTCGCCCAAAAGACTTATTTTAAATCCCCAAAAAATGAAACAAAAATTTAATTCTAGCATCAACAACTCAATTATCTTTGGGATAAATTTGGCTTCAAAACTTGAATTCATTTTTGAAAAAAAAAAATCAAAACTTACTAAAATTTTTATAACATATAAATAAATTGCAAATAAAAAGATGCAATTAATTGCAACACTAGTTGACCCGGATGTTCTATTGACTTTGATTTCCTTTCTTACATATGTTATTCCCATTCGTTGCATCTCTACAGATCTGCCACTTGACTACAGCTTGTTTCCTCCTCTAATATTCTCCGCTACTCTGATTGGCTAATCGCAGTCTTCAAAGCGACCCTCCACCTTTTCAACGGGATCAAATCTTGAGGAAGAAAAACTTTTTCCCAGTTCACTTCATTCGCAAGATCAATTTTATTGGCCATTAGCTGTTAGCAATCGAGCAAAAGTCATAAATCTATTAACTACAAATACCGGGCAATCGGGACTTAAAAATTTTATTGCAAACTTCAAAAGAGAGCTCGCACCTCTAGTAAATAAAATAATTAAATTATTTTGTTTTTAAAGCTTTTCAAAACAATCAAAAACTAATAAGATTGAACAATTTGAAAATCGGCAGAAAACGCGGAAATTTTTACACCATGGACCTGACTTCTAAAAGTAAGTACAAGTTTTTGTTGTTAATGTTCAACTAATAGAATGATTCACCCTCAAATAAGAAAAGTTTTTTTTTTCGTCGGCCAATTACATTGATTTTCCGCGCTATTGACTTTTTTGCGCACAGATCCTGTTCGTTCACAGTTAGTTTATATTGTCCCTGAAGGCGCATTTGGAAACTTTTTAAGGTCATTCAGTCAAAAACTGATGTTGTAACATAGAACCAAAAAGGGGAGCGGGGTCGAATCCCTGGGGGGGAGGGGGGGGGGGGGGAGTGAGGGGGGCTAAGCAACGCCTCTCAAACCCGCCAATAACCTGATGAAAGCAAACAAGCTTGAGAAAAACACTCAAAAATTCCTCGATCCTTATTGAGGATCCTTATCAACAAAACGATCCTCGAGCCCTATTGAACAAAACATATTTTGTTATTTTTCCTCTGATATACAATTGTACGTAGACAAAAATAAAACCTATTAGTCCATAAAATTATCTTTATCTGATATTCTTTCAAAAATGAATTTGTTTTTCCATACAAAACTATTTAGTTTTTTGTACATCGGTTTTAATTCATGTTTTATGCTCTTTGGAACACCTTCAAGTTTTTCCGCAACTAATTCTGTCGATTTGGCAATTATTTCGTCAATTTTTGAAGGCACTTGGTCGGAAAAATCATCCGATTTGTTAGCACTTTGAACAGACGAGTGGTCGGTCGCTTCCGTGATGAACATTTTACTCCTGAAATCATTTCCTCCGCGTGGTTTTGATTTACTTTCATCTTTCCTTTTTCGGAAATTTCTGCGAACTTGTGGGTCAATCGAATACTCTTCGTACGCCTCAATGCAGGACTGTTTGTCTGAGGCAAAAACAACTTTGGCAGCCGTTCCTAACTGGTTCATGAGACGCGGAATCCCGTCTGAAGTGGCCATGGTAACAATTTTATTCGGCAGCACTATTTGAGGATCGTCCACATAGCACAACACATACTCGAACCCCAAATCAGAAGTCGATTTTGCTCCATCAATTGGGCTGATGACAAATGAGGAGTAGTATGTCTTCACATGGACTGCGTCTTTGGGACAACTCGCTTCTAGTGATTTGGGGTCTGAGTGGTGTTGCTGATGGTGATTGTTGTTGTTTTTGCTGATGATGACAAAGACTTCGTCTTCTGGTATATAGGCTCCTCTTCGGAAGTACCTAAAAACAATTCAGATATGATTAACTTTTAGAAATTATCAGGGTCTTCTCTTTCAAACATTTCTGCTTAATCTCAAATTCATTCGCAATTGTTGTATTCAAAATGCATTTGTTGAAACCTTTTTTCAACGCTATGGATCTTGCTCGTTTGAGATTTAAGTCCATTACTGATTTAGAACTGGATTGATTCAAATGTAGCAGATTACGTCATAATAATATGCTTCTCTCATGTAATCTCACAATCTACATGTAATTTCGAAAGATAGCCCTAGTTGTAATGATTCAAAGATTTCGGCCGACAAAACCTGCATAATTGACCCTGTTTTTCAATCAGAGCAATTAACACTATTTCTGTGTAGTTTGAAATTCAAATTTTATCACTACTAGACATCTGACCCAGTTTAAAAGTAGAACAACCTTCCAATCTGCCCACACCGACAAAGACAACCTCGTGGAAAATAATTATACGATATTCCCCCCCCCCCCCCTAAAGAGTTTCCCCAAAAAATCGCACGCAATTCTTAAGCAGGAGACCAACAGTAGTTCTCCAAGAAGCGCTGAGCAGCTCGTACGCAATTCCTTTCCCTCTTCGATAAATCGTCATAGCTCAAAATCTCAACTCAATTTAAAGTCAAAGATTGGGAAGTCAAATTTTTGGGATCCAGCAGTATGATTAAGCTAATCATTTCGTTTTTGAGAAGCGGTTGCTTCGGCACTAGTTCGGGGCTCCTTCAAAAATATTGAGATACAATATTTCAACAAGGATAACCGGTTGGCACAGTATGTTCCGACCGACCAAACTGATTTAAAAGAAATTCAAAAATTCGAAAAAAAAAATTTAAAGCGAAAAGTATTTTTTAAGCAAATTTGTCTACATTTCCGGTTATTTATTTATCTCGAAAAGGCAACTGATTAAGATAATAAACTCAAGAAGCAGCGGTAACTGTAGCTTGAATAGCATTAAAAATGTAGTAGAACTTTAGGATGTTAGCCTCTCTTCAAATTTCGTCTAATTTAGTCTTAAATAGAAAAAATTTCTCACTAGTTATTCTCGAAACTGAGACAACTGTTTTGATTATATACTTATAGAAACCGAATCACGACTGAAAGGTCGGTAATATTATATTATAGCACATTCGAGCCATTTGCTGGAATCTCGTTCGCAGCCCTGAGTTCTTTATTTGTTTCCTGAGTTTAACCAACCTGTAGAGCCTGCACTTGAGAGGAAAAGGGAATGAATGGACCCACAACACATCGTCGAACCCCTTAATGCAATTGGTCTCCGTTTCCACGTCCACTTCCACTTCTTCACAAGAAGCCTCCTCGTTGTTCTCTACCCTGAGTGGTGGTTTTGGAGAGGAGTTCGGGAATGAGTGGTTTAGACAGACTGGGTTCGAAGTGAGAACTTTGACGTATTTGTCCGACTGTTTCCTCATTTCGTCCTCGAACTGCACTTTGAAGAAGGCAGATGAGGCGATGTTTTCTATCCTCCCGTAGCATCTAGATACAGCATAACATACATTAAACAATTTTTAAAACAAAGCTCACAATCTTGAAAAAACACACAAACATAACTAATCAATACAGGAGTAGCCGGTAGCTGTGTAGCATTTAGCGCAAAATGTTCCAACCATATTTAACAAAAATATATATAATTCAAGAGTCAAATATTTTTCAAATTTAGGCCGTTTTCATTTCATTATCACTGAGGATGTAGGACCTAAAAACGCTCAGAGCATTAGTATCTGTTCTTCATTGACATTTGTCTTTGAATCACAAAACAAAAAATACAAAAATGTCAAACGCAATGTTGAATTGTTTCATTTTTTACAATATTTCTTTGATTTTTTTTTGTTTATTGAAAACCAAGGAATATCTACACGAAAAATTTAATGAGAAATAATAAGATATACATGAGAAATAATAGAAGCTCGTTTTCCCATTAAATTTCTATTTTCTTATCAGTTTTTCTCGACACTGGGAAAACTTTTAGAAAAAATTTTTATGTCGCTCGAATCACGACAGAGAGGGATTTATTATGACATATCACTCAACTTATTGTGATAGTTATTTGGGGAACCTGATTTTGCGTGGGAAACAAAGACATAAAAATACTAAACACACCCAAAAGTGGTAGAAACTTTATTGACTGACATGCCATCATAACGTCAGAATAGCTGCGTAAGATTTTTATACAGCAAGACTGTTTGTAAGTATTGAAATCGAGCACATTTTTTCTTCGAAACGCTCTTTTGACATCCTAGATCAATTTCTAACCTGTAGTAGATCAATGAAGAATCAGGCACTTGTTTTCTCCAAATTTTCATATCTTCTTTGTCCATTATCAAGTCCCAGTCGTCGTCTTTTCCTTTTTTCTCTTTGACTGCTTTTCCAGAATCCGCATCATTCTCCTCTCCCCCCTTTTTTCTCATCGTATCCTTCACTTCTTGAAAAGTATTCACACACGCTTTCATTTCTTCAACCGACAGCAACTCATCTGCCAATCTCATTTTCAACGTTTCAAGGTCACTTTCTGCAAGTTCTTCGGCGTGCACAAAACCAGTTGGCAAGAAAGGAGTTGTTGCAGTTAGGGCGATCAACTGTCTTTTCGGAGGTAGAAACTTTGAAATGGGAATTCTTCGAAAGTGGCTCCAGGCTAAAGTCGAGCGTCGGTATAAAATCTTGAAAATAGTCGGCCATTTAGAGCATCTCCTTGCCGAATTTTGTGCAAGTTTATGGAGGCGAAAACCAGCAGCTAGATACTCTCGTATCATACGGTCTAGCATCTCTCACATTCTTTCTTAAAAACAAAGTTAGCTCATTCTAAGAAATACAAGAGAGAGACTGCTGTCTTCTGGGAGTCTGCAATCATAATACATTCGCTGCATTTCCATTCACAATTAATACAACTACTTACCTCCCCCATCCTCCTATTATTATGATGATCACCGAATCAGAAGGAAAAAGGAGGGTATTTTTAGTCAAATAATCACGCATTTTTCCACTATCAACCATCATTATCAAATCATTTTAATTCAACATCCAATTTTGTTTAGGAAGTGGAATTTGGCAGCCTCATATCGATGAATCTGAAGGCGTGCAAACTAAATCGGATCCAGCAGCGCAAGATAAAGCACACAGCTTGGAAGTTTCGGCGAAAATGGACACGCTTCGATTGATATCCAAACTCGGCACTGGCACGCTACTCAAATCCACAGATGATTCCACATTGATTCCGAATAAGAACTCAGATGACTCGGCGAGGAAAGTTAATTCACAGTTGGAAAGAGGATCAATAACAGATGCAATGAGAAGTAATCTGACGGGGGCAAATCAATGCAAAAGCAGCTTCAATAATTGTCCCCAACTATTTTCGCCACACATCAGACAAGAACAAATGATTCAGCAGCTTCTAAAAGGTTTATAACATTTTCAATTTCTTGTCATTCTCATTATTCTTATTTTGCCACAAATCCGATAATTAAGGCCAATTTTTGACATCAAGTCGCAGAACTTAGATTGTAAATAACTTTTTTTTCACCAAAAAAAACTTCAGCTTTTTGATTGTTTTTCAGCAAATAACGCCCTGGGAACCCTCGGTGGTTTCAACAAACCATCCCTAGCTCAATCAGCATCCCAACAGTCTTTGAAAACTAAGTGTGCAGACATGCAAATGAATAATCATCCATCAAGCATTACGCATAACCACAGAAGCCGACAGTCAACAGCAGAAAACAGTAGTCAACTTCGTTTAACCGCTGAACTGTTTAAACTCAACTCCAGTATAAGCAACAACCAGCTAACGAGCATTCCTCAAGCACCTCTGAGTTTCCCCCAAATCAAATCTTTCAACCACTTGCACCAATGGCAACAACTTCTTTCATCCAATGCCATCAAACCCTCGAATCATATTCAAAACCAATTGACACTAACCGAGATAGCAAACCTCAATTCGCAGCAGATGAATAATCAGAACATTCTGGCTCAAATTCAGAGAAACCAGTTCGTAAATGCCGAAGTTCAGAGACAATTATACGCATTAAACAAATCAGTTCTAGATCGTTCGAAGATGCAGACAAGGCAGCCAGTACTAGGCAGCCAGTTTTTGCATCCTGAAATCGCATCATTTCTGATGCTTCAGAACTTAAGCGCCAACAATAGATCAGATTCATTGCAACAGTTGGAACAAAACAGTCGGAAACGGAGTTTTGACGACCTGATTGGTGCTGCATCATCAATGACATCTGCTTCCCACAATGAAATCAGTCCATCAGGCAGTGAGACTTCCTCAAAGTCCGGGGGATCCGTGGTGGGAGAGGTAGGGGGTGCGCTGAACCTCGTGATCGGAGGGGGAGGAGCAGGAGGTGGAAGCGGGGGCTATGACTGCAAAGAGTGCGGCAAGTGTTTTCGGAGGTCCTCGACCTTGTCCACTCATATGATGATCCACTCCAACACTAGGCCATACCCGTGTCCATACTGTGGGAAAAGATTCCACCAGAAGTCAGACATGAAGAAACACACATACACGCACACAGGTAACATAAAAAATAACAATGCTCCACAATTTAGATGTTGAAAGGCTCATGCGTGCAAAACAAATTGCACAAATAATTTAAAAAAATTGATTCCATCATTGTTTTCCTTCATCCCTATATACATGTATTAACTAAACCAAAGATGCAATGTAACCAAGGAAGGGAGGATGGCTTACTGAAAAGTTGATCTTTCAATCTTAGCTTCAAATATTTTCAACATCAGTCAAATACATCAACCCATTTGCTGTTTTTCAGAACAAGTGCAAAACAAATTTTTCTAAATGTTAATTTTTTCTAAATGTTAATTTTTTCTAAATGTTTATTCTCGTTGTGACTAAAAAGTGAACTGAAGTTATAAAATAAACAAAGCAGCAAAACAAATGGAAAATATTTAATTATAGAAAAATTAGTAGCTTTCTTATTTCATTGGGTTATAATATTCATCTATTAATAGGTAAAGAAGGAACAATCTGCACAAATAAGTGTGGTTCAAATTAATCAAGAAAACAGCTACAATACAAACAAAAGAATTGCTGGAACAACAAATAATCACACACATTTATAGGGTCTAAATAGGGTCTTTTCAGTGTTTTGGGTGAGCTAGGAAAATCAATTTAGCCGACCAAAGAGACGAATTTTTTTATAACTCCGGCCCTAAATCAACTGAATCTCAACGCAAGTCTCTGCTACAAAATCATCAAAATAATGATATTTTTTATTCAGGCGAGAAGCCTCATAAATGCAGTGTGTGTGGGAAAGCATTCAGTCAGTCCAGCAATTTGATCACACATGCTCGCAAACACACTGGCTACAAACCGTTCCAATGTTCGTTATGTCAGCGTGCATTCCAGCGGAAGGTGGATTTGAAACGACACGTAGACACCCAACATAATGGCATCAATGTGAAATTGGAACTAAATGCTGCAACCACTAATTGAGATAAAAAGGTCAACGGCTGCAGTTTTTCGAATCAAACTCAATGTGAACACGATTCGATTTCCCCTCAAATGATTTATTATAGATGACATGTATTTATTCAATTCAAAAAATATATTTATTCATGAAAGTTTTCACCTATGCACAAAAAAAAAACAGAAACATGAAGGTAACGTATTCTTGTATGAGTAAACTCTGTTCTGTTGAACACATATACTGCATTTGCATAATAGTCGATATTGTTTTCTATTAAGCCCCTGCCCAGCTCCAACCTTTCAACCTTGGACCTTTTATTCAGTCAGAGCGAGGGAAGTCATCCATTTTCCGCAGCCCGTACCACCTTGAGGAGGCGGATGACACTGGGACCCCTCCAACCATGATCGAAGCCTGATTCAAACCTACGACGTTTGTGTTAAAAGCCGCCCATCTTAACCACTCGGTCACGGCTGCTCTCAAATTATTGTTCTGAACTTACTCAAAAAATTGAAAGTAATTATATCTTAGGTTGGGTGCTTCCCACTCCAATTTGACAATTTGACACAGAAGGGTGAGGCCAGTATGTCGGAAAAAACCTGCCTGACCAAAAGCCAAAAGCAATGTCCATAAAAACTTCTCACGTTTGTCTTAGATGATGTGATGTTCAATTTTAGCAACACATTCCGAGAAACACAGTGGACAGCATTAAATTACCATACAGAGAAAATTATCAAACGTCACTTATGACGACAAAACGTGGGTAGACTATCGTTGAACTCAAGCAGCCGTGGCCGAGTGAGTATGACGCACGGCCTTTAACACGAAGGTTGCTGGTTCGCATCAGACTTCGGTCACGGTTGGAGGAGTCGAAGTTTAATCCGCCTCCTCAAGGTGGGACCGGCTAGGACAAAATGGCAACAAATCACTCTCTTCCACAGAAATAAAGCCCGAAGTAGAAATAAGAGAAAATAGAGTAAGATGAATCAAGCAAAAAATTTTGACCTATGAAGTTCAGCAAGTCCAGATTTACCACCCTCCGGAAATTAACAAAAAAAACCATTTGCCCCTGAAACGATGCAATATATGGTGACTGTGTCGATATCACCTTCGCCCACACCAATTTAGCTGAATAACCTTTTAAGCAAAAAAGACGTGAATAAGCAACAATAAAAAAGACACGTATAGAAAATCAGAAATGTCAAACTTACAAATTACAGGAATGAATCAAAAGTCTTCCAATTCTGGCAAAACTTGCTCCAGCCGGAAAAAAATTATAAGTTTCGGAAGAAAAGCTGACGAAAAAGCAGACAAACAAGTCCGATAATAAAATTCTCCCAGAAAAAAAAAACATTTTAAAAGAAAATCAACTGCTGGCCCGTACGCAACCCACAAATTTTGTGGTCTCAAGCATGAACGTAACCTTCAAACTAAACAGGCCAAATCGGTGCTTTAAAAAACTTTAAAAGCAAAAACAAACTGCAAAAAAATAGCAGATTGCGCAACTAAAAACTACAAAAATTTCTACCAAAGTCGTTAATTGACCTAAATTGCCAAAAATACATTAAAAAACTGTTTTCCAAGAATATTGACAACTTTTTATGCTTATTTTCCCCAAAATATTCCGGAGGGCTCAATAAGTTGATTAAAACTTTTCAAAAAAAAATCTCGTTAGAGCTCAACCGGTCTCATATAAAAGAATGAAGATATTAGGAAAATAAGCCGACACAATTCAAGGCGACCGAACTCAGCTCCGAAAATTTTCGCACAGATCACAGTTACATTGTAACCCTATGTAACATGCACCCATGGCATATATGCAGGTAATACACTAACCATGCTTGTGATTCACAGGTAATGAAATATACTGATTCCCATTTGATTCTTTCAGTGAAAAAAAAATCTTTACGGGCAAAAAGTGTAGTAGCCGGTTGCAACACTTTCATATCGCAAGGGTAAAAAGACACAACAGAACCAAGTTCTCTAGCTTATTAAAATTTTTCAGTCGCAACTCCAATTCCTACAAAAATTCAAAAACCTCGCACCGCGTCGAGAAAAACTGCTCCTCGAATGATTTTAAGGTTATGGTGACATTAATCTATATTCGGCCAAACTCCATTTATGGTAATTTTCACTCCCTATGTGGTACGATTTATTATTTAGTGTTTACGATATGAAAACAGTGGAAAAAAATGAAATTAGCAAAAGTGGAAAATAAAAAATCTTGTTTGCTTAAAAACACTCGATTATCTATGCTGACTTGATAAACGAGTAAATTAATCAAAATATAATTACATTAGCCTTTATCAGTATATTTAGTTAATATATCATAGACGCTGCGTCTCGCTCTATCCTCGTGTAATTGCGAGTATTTTCTTCAGCTTTTGGGGCTGCTTTCGTACTTAGCATAGTTGGGACGGTTAATTGTATCGTTGACGGCGGCGTTAATTGTAGATTTGAATCGCACGTAAGCTGTTAGTCTCATCTGGTATAGGTCGGTTAAATCCTCATCTGATTGTAGAGCTATACCGTAGAACTCTTGACCGAATCCACTGGAGGCATGGCCGTTCGGTCTAAGGTGCAACCGCTGTTCGGTATAAGAGTTCGTGTTTCTTATTGTCCAGATATGTTATAGTTATTGTATGAACAAGATCAAATATCTACCAGATCAAACCGAAAGAGATGTAGAGCCCGAAACTGGATCATGACGCTCAAAAACCCTACAAGTGACTCATCCTACTACGCTGACTTACTATCGAAAACCACTGATGGCTACACCTCGCTGATCTGAGAAAACCGAGTCCGACGCAAATCACTTCCAAGCGTTCTTTCCATTCACCGTAGCCGTCTTGGGAGCGAAAGAATTATTCAAGCCTGAATAACCACATATCAAATTTGCCAAAAACCCAAATCGAGCAGGAGCTTACTGCAGAAAAGAAGAAACTAGGGTGGTGGGTCCAAAAAATTCAATCGATCCGACGACTTTTCGTGGGAACAACGCCACAGAACGGATCTCAGGCAAGTCGCGACAGCGTGCAAGGAAAGAAAGGCGGCGGAACCGCTGTTCGGTCAACGGAGAGTCAATTGTTTAGGAAATACGTCTCTTAGTCACTTACTACAGCACTGGTGAAGTTGGAAAAAGTTGTTTAAAAATGGAAAGTTGTTTAAAATTGTTAGAATTAAAAGCTGTTTTTAGAATTGAATTTGTTCTACGTTGTCATGACAAAAACAGAATGAAGCAGAACACAAAGACAGGAAATATTCTTCGAAAAAAAAACTTTTGAAAACTTCAAAATCAGAACACAAAGACAGAAAATATTCTCCGAAAAAAAAACTTTTGAAAACTTCAAAATCAGAATTTTTAAAAGCAAAGAGGGGCAATTAATCAAAAAACGCTGTTGGTCGATATAATCAAGCATTTTGACGGATATATCATCAAAAGATTAGCAATATGTTACAATTGGCTAAAATTGCTTTGAAACCGATATTCATCCAGAATTTTTTAAAATATGTTAGGTGTTCTTCGATATTTAGAGTATTCGATATTATAAAAATGAACCGCAATTTTTCTTTTAATCATCGATCTTCTATTTTTTTTATCTGACGTTTTAACGCTTGAATTAACCACCTTGAATTATGTTGAGACAAATTATCAGAAAACTTCGAAAGTTTTTAGCAAACAGCAAATCTTGTACTTTTTTTGTTAAATCATTGTCGCAATGCTGTACTTTAGTGCATCTGCCATTAGATTCAATTGCTTCGCTAATGCTTCAATTTTTTGCCTGAATTTGCTTTGGAACTAAAAACTAAATTATTTTTGTACTGATAGTTTTGACTTAATTCATGGTCACAATGCTCATGTCTTGATAATCAATTGATTTGCTACTGCCGCATTTTGTTTTGAAACTAACAATCATCAGCAAGTTTTCAGAAAACTTTCAATCAAAAATTCAGTTTTGTATTGATGATTGTTAGTTAGTTCATGGTCGCAATGCTTCATTTTATAGCTCTTAATTATCGATTCAAAAAATTTAGGTCTTGTTTTATAAGCGCTCGCAGCGCCAAATTTTTTTTAAAAAATCTTTGTAATAACTTCAAGATCCTTTGCAATCTCTGTTTTTTTGTCTTCAAGATTCTTGGACTTTTCTGAAAGATCTTGACACAATCTTGACAAGTTTTCACAGATTTTTATTCGCGATTAGACAAAGATCGCAAAAATTGTTGGGCTTGAGAACCTATTTCTGCGCTCATACCTTTTTATCGAATGTCAAAATTAGGAAAACGCGTGCAGTTTCAAAATTTGCGTCTTTTGACCGGATAGTTTAAACACAGAGGCGAAGTTGCATGTTGCATACAAACGCAAAAATATGACCGATAACGCTACTGGGAAAAACTGAATGAGTAAAAGTTTGAGTCTTTAAAAGTTCATAAGTGACACGCGCCATCTAATTGCTAAGTGACGCAAGCCAATTATGACGCATTAGCAATACCAGTCAATTTGAAAAAAGTACTACTTTACCAACTAACATGCCTCAATTTATAGAGCGGACGCATTTTAACTAGTATACGAAAAATTTCATTAAAAAAACATCCGACCCTACCCAGAATCGAACCCTCTTATTTTCATGCGGGTCTCCTTTCCTTTCTCTAAACTACAGATCCATGATACCTTGCAGCTAAATGGCTATTTGTAATATAATAGTCTGTGTTAATATCCTCAGCATTGGCTGTACTTAAGAGCTGGATCAAAATGGAACACTTTCAAAATTAACACATTTTGTCGCAACCATTGCATCGCAACAATATTTGCGACTTAGGTTGGAAAAAAAGGATGTTCATACTACAACACAAGCTATGCTTGTGTAATAAGCTCTGTGGAAGAAAACTGCATTTACCATGTTTTTCTCTACAGTCTCGATTTAAATTATCCTGACAAAATGCATAAATTATCTCATTTTCGTGGCAATTTGGAACCAAATAATTCTTAGAAACTGCTGTGGGTCCTGTACTTAAGAAAGAAATGAGCAAGGATAATTACAGAAACAATTGTTGAGCTTCAGTTGATATAAAATAACCAGTAAACAGAAGTTATATTTTCTACATAATAGCTGTGGGTCCTAGTCCTTTTGCAAGAAATGCGCAAGATAATTACAGAAACAAGTGTTGAGTTTCAGTTGACATGAAACTTACAGTAAACAGAAGTTATACATTTTCTACATAATAGCTGTACAATTTTAAATAGACGAGCAAGACAATTGAATCATGGCATACGAAGCAGGCTAGTCAAGTTGCCCAATGGGAGCATTCTGCAACCACTGATCGTGCATGAAATCGAATAATTTGTTAGACAGAGAAACCTTGTAAGGAGTTGGATTTAGTTTTCTTTTCACGTCTGCTCGAAGAGATTTCAGTGATTCCAGAACAAACTCTCTTACTTCTTGCAGCGTCTGTACTGGTTCTACGCAACCGTTTTCATCCCAAACTGGAACCAGAAGTTCTTGAATCGACGAAGGTTTGCAGTATGCTCGTTTAGTAGCAGTGAATGGATCTCGGCACAAAACGGGCTGATTTATTTCAGGCTTTGGTTCATGCTCAGTTGATATCAAATCCAAAATTGCGGTTCCCTGGGATCCCTGAAGCCTGTAAACTTTTTTGTTTCCAGGGAAAGTCATTTTTCCAACTTCTTGGGCTAATTTCATGCAGGGCCGACCTTCGATTTCTACTATTTTGTACACACACCCGAGAGCAGGTTGATTGAGACATGTTACCAAGTTGGTTCCGATTCCAAATGCATTGATTTTGTGGTCTTGATTGCGAAATGAGTAAAGCGTCTCCTCGTCAAGGTCATTGCTGGCTACGATTGTTAATCCTGTTTTGAACCACTCAACACCTAGTCGATCGGCAACCAGGCACATTTTGTCGTGCACCACATGACTCTGATACGCTAAGTCTCCAGAATCAATTCGGACTCCCGTGGCACGATACCCTATATGGTCCAAGGCTAGCGCAACTGCTAGAAAACTAGCAATGCCGGATCCTAGCGTCGCATAAGTGTCTATTAGCACAAGAAAGTTTTCCGGGAAGGCGCATGCATATGCTATAAACGAAGCTAGCTCTCCTTCGTGTATTTCTGGGATCTCTAGAACATTTTTCACGTCTTCTAGATATTTTATAGTCAGGTCAACGAGATCGCATTCTTGTGCGCCATTTTTGGACTTGAGCGTTGTTTTTTGCTCTTTCAGCTCTGAGATTTTTGAGAACGACGTGACGAATGAATGAGCTTGGGTTCCCTTGATAGGAATTCCGTACATCTTTCCCGCCAGAACGTTACTTGTTGCGTTAAATCCACCAACATAGCAGTATTTACTTGCTGTTAGTCCTCCATCTGGACCTTGGGCTCTTCGAAGACCGAATTCTAGCAGAATTTTGTCATCGCCAGCTGCCAGTCTGTATCTCACTGCATTCGTCGCCACAAGACTGGCAAAGTTGACTGGAAAGACGAAACCAATCGTTACTTGTTTATATAAACTTGTTCTGATACCATATCGCAACAATTGCCGAATGTCTAATGAGCAAGAATTTTAGTTCCGCATTCACAATTTGCCTACCAAACCGAAAAAAATTGCATCCAGTTTTCAACTACGGCGGAACAGCGGTTCTCAGCAGGGAGCCGACAAAAAAATTAATTTAATTTTTTATTCACTCTTTCTTAAGTGAACGAAAAAAGCCAGCAAAAACATAAAAATTCGTGTTAATTTGCTCATAAAACAGCATCAAATTTTTCGGGTTGTGATGAAAAATTTTGCCAAATTCATTCATGCGCGCGTAAAAAATCCTGGTAAGTCGAAAAAGTTTTCAGTATTTTAAAGCAAAAACTGCAAGTTTGTCAGAAAATAGAGATGGAAACGTTTGTAAGACGAAATTTAAGTTTTTGTACTTAATTTTTTTCTTAATTTTTTGGCCGCTAAAAAAAATAGTAAGTACTTTTTACGACCAAAAATTTATTTTTTCCCCTCCCTGATTCTTATTAGAATTCTGATCCCTTTTTACGTTGATATTTCTGCTCGTAGACAGATAGTCTCAACTGATCTGCAAAAATGCTACCATTTAGAACTTCACTTCTAGTAAGTTTTTTTTGCATTGACATTTGAAAAGATAAACAATTAAAATGAAACGGCGCCAATTAAGGCACCAACCTAATGTTAGCAAAGTAGTCTCCACCAATTGACATAGAGCCAATGGACCCTCGAGAGTAATGAGAGGCACTCTTGGGAAACACACCGAGCCCTCTTTCTGGGCCCGGATCTTCATCTGCTTTGGATCCAAACTCTGCATGTAGTGGAAGAACTCCGGCTCTGCGTCTGGCATCACACTCTTCAAGTACTGCACGTCCTCGTCTGTGATAGTAAAGTTTTCCAGGAACACTATGACGTCGCGAAGGCCACAGAAGATAGTAAACTCTCCCTGGACAAAAAATTTTCTTATAAAACATGATATTTTTTGTACATACTTTTTTCGTATAAAACATGATTTTTTGATCTGTGTATCGAGTTGCATCCCATGCAGAAAAATAGGTTGATAAGCAATTTGAAAACAAAAAAAAAACAAGAGAAAAAACCGGAACAATCGAAGGCTTTGAGGAAACATAATTATCACATATCTAATCGATCCCCTCCACTTTCGACTTGAACGCGAAGCAAAGTAATTCAAACGGAAAAATCAAATTTCGCAAAGTAGTAGCCGTATACCCTGCGTGAATCCACGATCTTTGCAGAAGACTATATTCAATTTTATCTTATGAACTTCGACAAGTTTTTTTTGATAGCTAGAATTCCTTCGAGAATTGATGAATGATCTTGGCCATGATTTTGATTGGCTGAAAATTCCCAACTTGGAACCAAGTTAACATCCTCCCAAATGTGTTTAGGGGGGAGGATGTTAACTTGGTCCGGGGATTGTTAACAAGATCCACCACATTTTTTTAAATAACAAGATCCACCACATTTATCTTAACAAGAGTTCAATCAAACTAAAAACAAAAGTATTTTTCCAACTGGAGGAACGAGGAGTTTGCTGGGCAGTCCACTGGATATCCACGGTAAAAAATACTAGTTGCAAGTTTTACAATTTTCAATGGGGGTATATTTTTCGATTTGTGAGCGTGACCTGTTTGAATGAAGGATAGTAGTACCTTGAATGGGTTTTTGCGGAAGAACAGTTCAAAGACTGAGTTCTGGTTGTGCTTGTTTGACCTCCAGTAGCCATAGCACATGGTGATTTGGTAGAGGTCAGTAAGCAGGGGCTGCACCACAGACCCATACATGCCCGAATCTGAAAGAAAAGGAGGAAGAAATAAAATAAAATCTAAATCAACGTCCGAAGAACCAAACATGCTGCAACACTTCCTAAATAATTAAGTAGCTGCAAAGTTGAACCGAATCAAGATGCAGAATAGTGACCGCCGCAGCCGCGCCAACCTGTTGCGAGCTTGCCACCTAAGGGTAGGACTCTATACGAAATTTAGAGCCGGTTATCGCGCGCGCCCACCGGTGACCTTAAGCCGAAACTCGGCTAATTTAGTCTTTTGACCAATAGAAAAGATTTGGGACTTATGCGACTGCTTTTTTATTTTTGGGACCTATCGGACTGATTATTCATTTTGGGAGTTACTGCCTCTACTAAGTGTGCTTTATCCCCTAGGGTCCCCTGAAACATTAAAAGAATTGATTGAGGGCTAACTGATCATTAGATATCCAACATGAAGCGGCTAGAAAACTAAAAATTAGTGGAAAGAAAAAAAGATAAGCTTAATATGAGAATAGTATCGTTGCATTTAACTTAACTTATTAAATGCAATCAATTAAATCGCAAAGATAATTTAAATCAGATCTTCAATACTCAAACCAAAAAATCTCGTATATCATGAGCAAGGTTCTGGACATCCGAATAAGAAAAACTACCAATGAAAAACCATTCGCAACCGAAGGTAGCGAAATAAAATTTAAAAGAACACCATCCCCTTAAAAAAGCATCACAGAACTCGAAAACTAAGTCAATATGGCAGCTCCATCCCAGAGAAACAGTTTTTGCATTTGCGAGATTTCAGCCGGAGATGAACAAAGAAATGGTGATCTAAAACCGGTACAGCTATGATATATGGGTCCGTCAAACGTATACAGGTCTTTAAATAGGTCTTTTAAGCAAAAGAGTTAATTTCTCGAGTATAACAAAAGTTTTCACGGCTTAGTTTAAGTTTAAATAAACTATTGCATGTCAGCATGCCCACTTTATTAAATCGAAATTAGACCAAAAATCTAAAATTTCAAACCAGTTTTTTTTCGTCACTGAAAATTTTTTTTTTCAAAAATTTTTAACGTCGTTTCAATCACAACTGAAAAGTCTTTAAGATGAGATATCACTCAGCCCACTCCAATGATTATTTGTGGTACCTGATTTTGTGTGTAAAACAAAAACGGTCGGAACAAAACGAACTGATATTACCTTTACGTTGGGAAGTTTGCATTTCTTGAGGACAAAACTGTGTTACAATAATTTTTACGGCAGTCGTTGTTTGATAAAGAACACGTTAATCTGATTTTCTCTTTGCACATAAATCAACAGACAAAAGAGACGTCAAACGAAAAAGTAGAACACTTCATTTAACTCAGCAAGAGCATATTCGCGATGAGTGACCAACAGATACCAAAAGCAACATCATCAAAGTTTAATAGCCAAGCAGCAAAAAGCAACATTGAATTATTGCACGAAAAATTAAAATTGAAAAGTATTCAAAAATGAAACGTTCTGATGTCCGTGCAGCAGCGTATCCAGCAACATTCACTCCCATAAATTTTTAATCGAAAGACGGAAACTTGAAGAAGAGGAAAACAAATTAAAATCTATTTGAATGCAGAGTAACCGAAAATTCATTCAACCGTTTCGACATAAGTGAAGAAAAATATATTAAGAAAAACGCCCAATCCAAGCATACTGGGACTCGAATAAGCATGTCGAGAGTTCTTACGAGTATAGCGGAGCTAATGCCGTACAATTGAAAAAAAAATCTACTTTCGTGTTTCGACTGCCATTCGACTGTCTGGAACGATTCTAATAATGGTAGTTAAGGTAGTTAACTTTTCGTATACTATCATCCCAAACGTTCGTATACTGTCATCCCAAACTTAAAGTGAAAGAAATGTTATAAAAATCGCGCCAAATAAGGACTTATTTGGACGAATCAAAACATTCCTCAATTCAATTCGCAATGATTTTCAGCTTTAACTTATTCGTCGTTACGAATTAGACCCTATTGAAAATGGCACGGCATTTAATAGAAAATTGGAAAAACGCGCGCGTCAAATTGTCCACATTGGTCAAATTCGCAACCCCAGAGTTTTTTTCACGAAAAAAGAGCCCTTAAAATTTACATTTTATTTTGAACTGGGAGCAACAATAATTTTACAATAGTAATTTATTTGAAAAATCGGCCAATAACTGCTATTTTGAGAGCAAAAACTTGCGGGAGAAAAACCACAGTTCGCTAAAAATCCTGCTATTTCTTCTAGATTTGGAACATTCAATCAAAACAGTTAGAGGAAACTTATATAGAGGAGCCATAACTACAGAAAAACACAGAAACAAAAGTGCTTATGTTTTATAATTAAAACCTGAAATCAAGAAAGAATTTGTTTATGAGCATTCATACTAACAAGACTGCTCACCCGCAAAGCCTGTAGTCACCAGCAAAGCCCTGAATGTCTCGAAAATTTTTTGGTAACTTTAATTATTGGCAGAACTATTTAGGCTGATAATAGCAAGTTTTTTCAAAATTGAGTCTTGTATGGAATGAAAAAAAAACCAATTAGCTGCCTCAATTCAATTTGGAATCATTTTTTAGAGCCTCACGTGAATTATAAAAGCAGCAGTTTAGCGTTTAGCCAGAATCGTCGCAGGTTTCTATAGTGGTGTAGACACCAGTCAGGGTCCATTCATGACCGTTTAGGTACGGAAGCTCCCCCAAACCTGGTTTCTTGATTGAACACTTCACCTGAGAATTTACAGTGTAGTTTTCGAAAAAAAGTCAAAAAGTTTCCAAAAACCGGTCACAAAACTTTGACATTTTTGAAGACCGTAACTTTTTTCCAAACAAAATTGGGAGTGACCGCTTATGTGGGTAGGCTTTCAACCACGTGAAATTTCAATTAAATCCTCGATACCAGAATTGGCAGGATAATTATAGAGACAAAACAAAAAAGTTCCAAAAAACGGTCATCAAATCATAAATTTGACTTTTGAGTTCATCAGATCTTGTGGTGTAAAAAAGCTGGGCGTATCCGCTTAAACAGATCAGAATTGCGCAACCTGTTTTTTCGATTGAACGGAAAAAAACTCGCACGGAAATTCTCGAGAAAGGTCAAAAAATTTCAAAAAAGGGTAAAATAACAAAATTTTGACTTTGTCGAGGACCATAACTTTGGACGTAGCCACATTTAAAAAAAATTGGCGTGGCCGCTGATGCAGGGGAGCTGTTCCAATCCTTTTGACTTATTGAAACCCGAATCTTAGATTCGGGACAGTTTAAAAAAAATTTTAAAAAAATGGGTCAAATATTCGGCCACATACTTTTTCGAAGGCTGTAGACAAACAGGTAGAAGAGAAAGAGAATAGTGGAGTAAGCAGTGGCACAGGAGAGTAGGTGGTCTTCAAAAATTTTTTAATAGCTTAAATGTTCCCTACTAATGCAATGAAAAACACTAACAACAACCATGATACTTGCTTACTTTACAAGAACATCCTTGATATGCCAACTAAGCCGATAACACTTAAGCAGATGAACGAAAGTCATAGTTACTGAAAAAACAAGGACCGGGCGGGATCCTAAACCCGGACCTAAGGGCGTAGAGGCCGCGGCGTAACCTCTTGGCCAATTGCGAAGGATCTCAGAAGTTTAGGATTCAGTAATAAAGCAAGATGTGAAACAAAAGTTGTTTGCGGGAAAAAAGTATAGTTTCCGATCAAGTCTAGACAATGCTTGCGCAAGTGTAAAAAAACTATAAAGCCAAAAAACAAGATTTTTCTTCTATATAAAAAATTCAAAATTTTTTTACAGATTTTCAGGTTTAAGAGGCCTTAAGAGGGTGATTTATATATTTCAAAAGGTCTCGTGTGAGTTCAACCGTTTTCATTTAATAAAATTAATTTTTAAAAACATTAGGAAAAGAAGCCGACAAAAACAAAGTCAACCGACCTCGTTGCCGAAAACTTATTAAAATCTTTCGGCACAGATTAAACTTATTTTGCAACTCTCAAGGTTCACCCAAGGTACAAATGCAGTTACAAATCCGGCTATTAATTCAGCGGTTATAAAATTTGCCATTGGACTTTTCGATAAACAAATTTATTTACGGGAAAAAAGTCTAGTACCCGGCTGCAATATCCTTGCTTATCGGAAGGGTAACAAGTTATGGCTAGCTGAAAAATCCAATTTAGCATCAAGTTAACATTGTCTCCCTAAAACGCTTTGGGAGCATGTTTATTAGGTCGCAAATACATGTTGTATAGCACGGCACAAACAAACTAAGTTGATTTACCGTATAGAATGCTAGTGCTCCCCAATATCATCGTAAAAACAAAATATCGATTCCGTGATAATTTCGTCACCGGTCAAACTGCACAATCGGATAACACTACAAACTCAATCCAAATTTTATTGAACGAAATAGATGAACTGAATAGTTTGCAACATGAAGGCTAGTAATCGGGTAAATAATCGATCGAGTTACTTAAGAGGCCAACTCAAACATAGCCAAAATATGTGTTTAAACTATGCAAAGGGCTGAACCTATCGCTACCAATAACTACTGAAGTTCACGACGAAAATGTGGCTAATTTGAATCTGGACACAACAGAACTTCCGCTGTCTATTTTAATCTTTAGCCACCAAAATCAAATTAAGTCACACTTTAAAGCAAAACACATGATTTTCCCGCGCATCCAGTGATGTTATATAACTAAGTAATGGTGCTGCTCCTAGCCTGATTTCCTATAATCGCAACGATGGTGCGCTGTAATGAATGGTTAGCGGTTAAAAGAAAAGCAATTTGTTCAAAAGGGCAATACCCCCGTTCCATCGTATGTACGTTGGTAAGGCGTTAGAAAATAATTGCGCAGTTCGAAGATAACTGAAGGCGACGAATCAAATAGCACTAAGGCTGGAAAGTTGCGATCAAAAATTGAGACAAAAAATATGCAATTCAAACTTCGCCGTGTAAGAAAACGGCATTCTAGACAGGAAATACCTACCAAGGAAGGCATATAGTAGAATCTTCTCAACCTCAACTATCATCCTCCCTCATCATTTATGACTTATTTGTGTAACCCTACAAAATGACAAAAGTGCCTTCAGCTTTCATGCTACATCTGTTGGCATTCCGATCGCCCGAAAAATGAACATTAACCAAATTAGACTGGAAGTGATGCAATTCCATGTAGCCTTGGCGGTAAAATTAGATGGGGAAAAGTATTTTGGCTGCACTCAAAAACAGACCGATCCAGTATACAGCATCGTTTTTAAAATCAGCGCTGTATCAACTATGGTAAAGCTTAATTAGCATATGAAAAAAAAATCCAGGAAATTTAGCCCACAGGCTTAAAAATGGCGAAGTCCGACTTGTATTTAAATCGAAAATCGTGTAAAAACTGTAAAATATAGAATTGGTTGGCAAAACTGATTTTAAAAAGCGATGAACTTTGGAGAAGGGCAATAATTTTTGAACATTCCAAAACTCTTAAAAATTTGCAAGTTCTTTGAAAAAACACTTCATAGTAATTTGAATTCTGGTCAGATATCAAATGATTTTACAGATGCGGCAATCAAACTATCTGGAATGTCAATTCCAAACTCCTCGACTGTCGGGTTGTAGGAGCACTTTGGGAAGACACGTTTGTACAGATTCATCATAATCGTATCTTGAGACTTGAGATGCGAGTCAAACTTGCACTTCATGTGGCCATGGGTGCCTAGCGGCTCAATGATGTGTCCCTTTCGGCCCCATTTAGTCCTCAATTGAACCGGTTTAAACCACAGAATATCTTCACGACTGTGAAACATGTATCTGGCCACCACATATCGCTTGTTGATTTTACACGGATAACCACTCAACACTGACCGTTTCACCACAACTCTGTATGGATTTATACTGCTGAGAGTTCCAGTGGCAACCAATGTAGAAACGTCTTCTGAATCCGGATTATTCTGAAACACCAAAACTGGACAGGGTCCGAACGTGATTGGACAGATTACACTCGCAACTACTGGGCTACCATGATGAAAGAACCTTTCGAACTTGTGTTTATTTCCAACTGTATGTTCTGAGAAAATTGGCCGTGCACTAAACGTCCGCAAAGGTGTCCAAAAAATTAAACTGTCTTTCGATTTAACTTCATTTTGTGATGCCGGATGCCTGGTCAAGTAAAAGTTACAAACTGACATTTTCTGCTCGTGCTCCAACAGAGAAAAAACAATCAATGGTTTGTCTTTATCTATGTCATTGCAGTAACTAACGGGTACGTCAACTAACTCAATCTCAACATAAGTACCTGGCTGGCCTACAGCCCATACAGCCGCGCCAACTTGCAGGGAAGCTTTTTTTACTCGATCGATATTCTCAAACGTAAATATCCTCGCAAAATCACTTGGTAAGTTTTCTTTTGGATCCCACGGTGTATGTTTGAAACTTTGAAGACCTCGGTACTTCTGAAAGCGGTCTTTTGCCATAACACTCATTGGAGTATCAACCTCATCGGGAAAATGTTTATCGTCTCTCGCTGCTTTTTCGCGGGCAATGTCATCTAACTTCGCCTCTTGATCAATGATCGAGAAAGAATCATCAGCAATTGACGTTCCTCCGAACTCGGATAACGCATCTTCCATACCGTTATCATCATCGGAACTTTCGATTTCCGCTCCTTCAGGCACCAAATCCCCCTGATCAAGTAATGAATTGACGTCCGACTCACAATCTTCGAAATCATCATCTTCACTGTTATTATCATCGCCGCCATCTTGCGCCCTTTTGGCAGCATGTTTCAACTCCGCTTCTGTCGGCCACGTTTGTTCGCCTTCCATTGGGTCAACTTCGGCTTCAAACTGCAACTGCATCTGTTTTTCATCTGGGTAATCGATTTCGTCTTCCATTTGACCCTTGAAAGGTTTCACACTGTACGGATCGGGTAATTTCTTCACATACTTTATCTGATATGGTCCTAAGTTCGGCAAGTAGATGAGCGAATTGGCCGACAAAGGACGTCCACTTACAATACCTCGAAGTGCCAAATTTTGAGCCTGTGCTTTTTCTTCCGCTGGCGGCCTCGGAGTAAAGCTATCAACTACAATATTCGACCTGCACTCTCTAAATTTGATTCTTTTCACCTTCTGGTTAGTAATATCTCTCAGTACCAACTGCGCGTCTGCATTTGTGTCGAAAGAGTACACCTTCTCCAACTTTGGAAATCTTCTAGAAAGAATTTTCATCAGTTGACCTTTCGCTTCGTTCTTCTTTTTCAGTGTCAGATCTTCAGTTCCTGTTAAGGCGTACAGTACATTTGGCAATCCTTGTGCGCACAGACAGCTAAATGCATGCTCTGCAAACCTTGAAAACTTTTCATTCACATCCGCAACGAGTAGTAAAAAGTCGGCAACTTTCGCGATTTCAAGCAATGCAAACAGATCGCAATCTGGAACGAGGTTGAAGCATATTCTCTTCTGGAAATTTTCGAGAATAAGATACTGGAGGCTGCCTGACTTGACCATTCGTGAGTTTGGGTAGGCGGTCAATAGCAAGTCGAGACAACCGTGCAGGTCGACTCCTTCGGTCAGACTTACCATCGCCACTGTGAAAGGAGCAGCGTCAGTTCCACCACGTGATCGCTTCTCTGCTAAATGTTTCTCCCGTTGAAGCTTCCTCTGAAAAATAAATATGTTGTACAAAACTGGTGTTCAAGCTTTTTTCGAATTGAAAAGTTGAAATAACGTTAAAAAGTGGCTCCAAAAAATTAAAACAGGTTTATTATGCCAAAAACTAAGAGAAACAGACAGGGATAAAGGTCAGGCTATGGTAATTTTTATAATTTGTGATACTTTCAGGCGCGATTAATTTGAAAAATAATAAAAATGCTCGATTTAGAAAATCAACAGCACAAGGTTTCGGCCGAGCTTGAAAACCTCGAAACTTTTCCTAAATAATCGACAAAATAATTGACAATACACTACCCCCCCCCCCCCGTCAAAAATATGCAGCGTAAGCCACATCAGAAAAAATGTAACAATGATACACCTTCTCTTTGGCTTGATTTCTCCTCTCCACTTTAGCCAACAGTTTGTGCGACTGCTTAGTTATGGTCTTCACACTGTACATGGTCTTGCCTCTGGAGTCATTACTGATGGATCTCTTGCTTCTGTGTCTGCCCGTTTTGTGCAGTTTGTTCAGCTGTTTCAGCAGACCTGCCTCGTGACGGGCGGGCGGCTTCTCAGACTGCTCCATCGCAATATCTGAAGAGACAAAGCATGCATCACAGCAGGGTATTTTAATTTTTTTCTTTTTCTAATCAACCATTTACGACTTTTCAAGCAAGACCATAGCAATTTTTGACATTTCTTCAATTCATTCAATTGCCTCGATTAAAAAATGGGATTGCTTGTATCAAGCAAAAACCTTAAATTACCCAAAATATTCCGTCACGACTCATTTTGAATTAAAAGACTGATGAATAGATCAAAAATTGCATTGATGACAAAGTTTATTTATAAAGAAAAATTAATTTGTTCAACAGCATTTCGAAAAAATATCATTTTAAACATTTCTTAAATTATTCTGCCGCATAAAAAACCCTAAAACGCTCGGAGCTAATACTAAATTCCAGTCGAAACACACACTTAATGATCTGACAGTTCACAGCAACGTACCGTTCACTCCTCACAACGTATCCTCTACAGCGTACAGACATTTTTCCAAATAGTTGAAGCAGGACAAATCAAACAGCTTGTTTGTTCCCAGTTGTCAACTGGTCCCCGATAGATTCACATTCTGATATAGTTCAGATTAAGTTATCCAATTCATTCTTGTGACATCAGTTTAGGAAAATATCGTCTTGCTTATTGGGGCAAACGAACTCTTCATTGACAGTAGCCCATCCTCAAAACCCCCTCAAAATCTCAAGAGACCTCAAAATTAGAGCTAAATACCCTTGCCGAAAAACTATACGTTTTGAGCCTCCTTCAAGGCAATACACCAGGCAGATTTAAAGCAATTGGAGATTCATTAGAAATGAAAGAAAACGGTTAGACCTTCCGAACCATTTGCAATCTATATGCAACGAAAAGCATTTGCGAACTGATAGAGTCCATCTTAGCGAGAAAAATAAATTAAGAGGACTGAAGTCAATACTGAAAAAAAAACAAGGTGCTATACACCGAATACAGATCGATTTTGAAACGCTGTTAATTAAGCTACAATTAAGTGCAACACAAATTGCCAGTGCAGTAGTCGGTCAGGATTCCCTAATACTTCGCCGTTTCCTTTTAACGATTCATTGGAGCAAAAGTATTCTTTTGGTATAAAATTCGAGTGCATAAGCAATTGCTTGCGTGGAAGTTGATTTTAATACTCCAACAATTCCTGTTCAGGATTCATAGAAGCTATTTTTAAGCTATTCTTCGGTTAACTTATAAGTTAAAGAGATGGAAAAAATCAACATATAGTTCATGAACTCCATTCGACAGGATTCACGCAGGCATGAATTAGCCAATCCAGAAACAAAAAAGCTTGTTGAATGCCAAACGAAATTATTGAAGATCAAAAGAAAAATAGTCTGGAACAACTTGTTCCAGATTTTTTTCTTTTGAACTGCAATAATTTCGTTTGTCATTCTTGAAGATCAGGCTCAAACACTTTAGGAAAAGTTGTTTAGAGGGGGGGGGGGGGGGAATTATAAATCCCGTTTAGAAGTACACTTGCTCTCGCAAGTGAAAAGATCAATTGAACTGGAGCTAACGTACCGGATATGCTCGAATTGGGTTTGCCTTTGCGACCAGCAATTCGATATAAAACTCCGCACCACGAAATCAAACAAGGCCATTTTTAACACTGGATTAGAAAATGAGGCTGATCAACCGCCGCAAGATTTCATTTTTGCCATCCAACGGGTCCCTCTAGGCAGAATTCTACGTCATCGGTTTTTGAACAACTCACCCTAAAACTTTTTCTATTTGTATACTGTTTCAGAGCTGGAGCGATCCAAAAAACGCACTTTTTCGGTCAAACTGAATTAAGTACCAGACAATGGATTTTCGACACGTTATTTACAAATTTCGCCAGCTATGGCCTAAAATTTTAAGCAAACTAGTCCTCCATTTCTGACCTGTAAGTTTTAGTGGCATCTTTTCAGTTTTAAAGCCTAATACTTTTGTTACGATTTTCATAGCTATAGTAGTGATAATGGTCGAAGATAACTTGCCATATTCGCCATTGTCAAGCTGCCTAAGCTGTACTCCTTTCTCAGCCGCAGACTCAGAGCTCGGTCCCAGCAATGCCTCATCCAGAACCCCATAGGTCGAAACATTCCTGTCACTTTGGCTATGACCTCACTTTCACCACACTGCCTCGAACAGTAATGGTTATCTGCAGACGATAATGTGCTGAAGACAAATAATGCATCACGACTACGTTTTCATTGTGAAAATCTGCTACACCATTGCGAGGCCAACCTCGGTTATTTTGGTCCTGACCTGGATACCTGTTTGATTTTGGTCTAAGTTTCCAAAAGCGAAACGCAAGTACTAGTGGAGACAACAACGACAACATAGACAGTAGCCGTGACAGTAAATGGATAGCGGAAAAACAAAAGCTAGTTGAACTTTTCTTTTTGGAAGGTGGCGCGACCTAATTTGTCCCTGGATCAGATTTCTGAGAACAAACAGCCATTAAAGCACAATTCAAAATATCATTGGTCTTTGAATCAACTTCAAAATTATAACGGCATAGCAAAAAACAGAGCCAAAAGACAGTTGGAAAAGAATCAACAAACGCAAGTAATAACACAAAAAATACTGACTTGTTTTTTGAAAACTTGCAACTAAGCCGGCAAAGCATAAGCCGACAAGCAATAGGCCGGCAAGGCAATATTTCACGGAAAACAAGGTCCAGCCGGGACTCGAACCCCAGGCCTAAGTTGTTTATAGGAAAAAGTCAAGGAACAGATTACAAAACATTTGCTCTCACAAGTTTACGAAAACGTAAAACTACACTGTGAAAAAATTATGCATTTCAATAAATAACGAGAAAAATTGAGTTAGAAAATGTCTGAAATAGAGTTTTTATTATTGTATTGATATTATATTGGAAGCAAATGGCTTTTGTCGGTTCATTTGAACAATGAGAACTGCATCAACTGTGTTACCTTATAACTAATCGAATGTCCAAGCACATGCTGTCAAAAAGCTGTAAAGGTGCCCCAAAAGTGGCACCAATATTTGTGACTTAATTTAGAAAAAATAATAAGTCGTACTATAACACTACCTGTTCGCAAGTGTAATGATAGACGAAAACGACCAATTGATGAATGAAGTCCCCAAGTGTCCAAAAATAAAAAAAAAAGCCGGAAGCCAAAAAATCCCACGGCTGTTTGAGAGCAAATTGTTTTTGTCTCCAATTGAAGAATCACGGAAAATTTAATGACAAAAAAAATATTCTAAAATGAACTGTCTTCAAACCAATCTCAGAGAATCATTAATCACAAACATAGCTGGTTGCTCCAAGAGCTTATTTTAACAAAAATGCTGAGGGTAGCTTCAATAAGTTTCAAGTCCTTTATTTGACGCTTACCCGATATTTGACGCTTCCCCGATGGTCTACAAAGAAATTGATATCCAAAAGAAATCGACTGCAAAAAAATTGGACACAGCAGGATAAAGCAAATCTAAACATTTTAATTACGTTAGTATCAGTCCGTTTTAACAAAAGGCTTTTTATAATTAAAAATTGAATTATTGCATCGAAGATTCAAGACACACTTCAAGGATTCTTAATGATTAAAAAGGTAGATGATCAACCAAGTTTTTAATCACTATACTTGATTTTTGTTCAAGTGATGGGCACTTGCTTTCAAAAAAAGAAGTTCAATACAGACAAAGTTGCACTTCGCATATACAAGCAAAAATATGACAGATAACGCAACTGAAACTTTGAGTCTACAAAAATTCATGAGTGACACACGCCAATTATGACTCTACATAATTGCTAAGTGACGCAAGCCAATTATGACGCATTCGCAGTACCAGTCAATTTGAAAAAAGTACTTCTTTACCAAGTAACATGCCTCAATTTATAGAGCGTACGCATTTTAACTAGTATACGAAAAAGTTAATTAAAAATATCCGACCCTGCCCAGAATCAAACTCTCTTATTTTGATGCGGGCCTCCCTCCTTACCTCTACGCTTAAGATCCATGATACCTTGAAGCTCAAGTGCTATTTGTAATATAGTAGTCTGTGTTATTTTCCTTAGCATTGGCTGTGCTTAACAGCTGGTTATTGACCAAAATGAGCACTTTCAAAATGAACACTAATAGATTGAAAAAAAAAAGAGAGTTCATACTGAAACACAAGCTTTGCTTGTGTAATAAACGAATCAGTTTACAGAAACTCTTCTTTCTTTCTCTGAATAAAAGCACATCATGCAGTGGAACTTAACAAATATTAATCAGTTGCCAAACAAAATGTCATCTGGTGATATTATCTGTTTGATGAACTAATCGTTAAGGCAGGGAAAACTTTCCGCAGAACTCATGACGGCAAACGTGTTTCACTTGCTTTAAGATGCGTAAAGAAAAGAAAAATTGCCAAATTTCTCGATAGAATGAGAAACCTTCATAGCAAAATTGATAGAAGACCTATGCCTAAAAGACCATTTGGGCGTATTACAAGTAGTCACGGAACAGTCAGACATTAAAAACGAAGCTTTTGACTCTTTTACCATAAACTACTCTTGTTTGGCAAAACTTAATGATACAAAACAAAGGTTCCGATGAGTTCTCTTTGCAATCGTCAGCAGCGTGTTGAAACATCGGGAATTAGTCATTCCAGGAAACATGTTATCGATGGCGTTTCTGAGGGTTTTTTGGATCCGTTATTGTTTGTTTTAATTATAAATGACTCACCCAGTGTTCGTAAGAAAAATATACTTTTCTTGTTGATATAAACTTCAGTGCTCTAGGATGCTCTTCATCTCAGAATCGAGCTGGCTTAGAAAACTTAAGAATCTGGTTTAACAAAAATTAATTTTCTAGAACTTTCAAAACGTTCTTGATAAAAACAGTCAAACAAAACATAGGTTTAACTGCTTGGAAGAACGGGCTGACAAAGGGCTGGTGAATTACAATTTCGACGCTAATTTTTTCAATGTTCGATATGTGCCAAATTTATATGTATTGTATGGTTTGTGATATTGTAAAACTTGAAAGGGGAGTTTCAGTATGAAACTTGAAACAACATGATTTGAATACTCAATATATAGCAATCCCAAATCTTGATCGCTCCTGTAGAGTAGACAACGAGAATATTTGATGGGTTGCCACTTTACTGTTACGTTAAACATAGAAATAATAGAAAACACAACCGAATATGCATACAGAAGGGTACATAAAATTGGTTCTAAAACTGTTAAACACCCGTAATTACCCGATGGTGCCAAAGAACACTATCAAGGATTGGATTTAAAAACTAAAAACAGCTAACCAAGGTGCAGAAACAAACATCAGGCAGATCAGAGAATTGGCTCCATGAGATTCATTTGAACAATCATCTCGTTCGTCAACGTGTGATTTTTAATCTTTACATAGAGGCGAAGCTCCGCTTCGCAAGCACAAGCAAGGAAAATGCAAAAAAAGAGCACTCGAGCAGGTGATTAACAGCCTTCGTTAAAGAAAATTACTACTCGCTCTTTCAATTGAAGCCTTTATCTCAGACTTGACTGGGTAGATTTCGAGAAAAAAAGTGAAAAGAATTCCAAAAATCGATCAACTTTTTCTACATCCATTAAATTTTCTCTACTAAAGCATGGGAAAAGCCTCTGCTTTCCACATCCTGATTTCGTGGTTGAAGATTTCCGCGCCTGATGTTTTTTTATATTGAGTTCTTAATATAAAATTTAGCAAGTAGTTTTCGAGAAATTTCCAAAAAAAAAGTTAAAAAATTAATGCGGAATTTTATAATGCGGAGTCCATAATTAATGCGGAGTCCACAACAGCGTTTTTCAAAAAAATAATAAAAAAGGTTACGCCGAAAAAAAATCCAAGCGCCATGCTAGTTTTAATGAACTATCAACTTCAGAATGAACAGGTTAGTGTTTGAAAAATAAAAGGTTGGTAAAACGGGCAAAATTTCAAAAATTGGACATTTTCTAGGTTCATAATTTTTTTCAGAATTCAAGTCATAGCCGCTGGCGCAGGTAAGATTCGCATAAGTGATGTTCTTTTTCGGCGGTTGAACCCTTAATCTCCGATTTCGCAGGGTAGTTTTTGCGAAAAGCCAAGGTTAGAAACAAAATTAATCAAAATGTCAAAAAATTGGCTTGTTTGAGGCCATAACTTTTTTCTACCGAATTTAGGTGATAGCCACTTGAGAAGAGGATATCCCATTTTTGTTCTTTTGATTGAAACCTTCATCTCTAATTTGTGCATCTGATATTTGAAAAAAAAAGTTCAATACAAGCAGGCCAAAAATCCCCCGACTGAACCTTTCGAAGGCCGAAGAAAGTGAGGTAAAATTAAATGAGACTATCGAAATAAGCAGGCACATAGAAGAGCTCCGGTCTTAAGCTATCGTAACCTATCGTTCGAGTTTGAATGTAGTAAAAATTAACTGTCCTCTTTGATGAGTGCTCTTTGATGAGTCCTCTTTGATGAGTCGTAGAGTAGACAACGAGAATATTTGATGGGTTGCCACTTTACTGTTACGTTAAACATAGAAATAATAGAAAACACAACCGAATATACATACAGAAGGGTACATACAATTGGTTCTAAAACTGTTAAACACCCGTAATTACCCGATGGTGCCAAAGAACACTATCAAGGATTGGATTTAAAAAAACTAAAAACAGCTAACCAAGGTGCGGAAACAAACATCAGGCAGATCAGAGAATTGCCTCCATGAGATTCATTTGAACAATCATCTCGTTCGTCAACGTGTGATTTTTAATCTTTACATAGAGGCGAAGCTCCGCTTCGCAAGCACAAGCAAGGAAAATGCAAAAAAAGAGCACTCGAGCAGGTGATTAACCGCCTTCGTTAAAGAACATTACTACTCGCTCTTTCAATTGAAGCCTTTATCTCAGACTTGACTGGGTAGATTTCGAGAAAAAAGTGAAAAGAATTCCAAAAATCGATCAACTTTTTCTACATCCATTAAATTTTTTCTACTAAAGCATGGGAAAAGCCTCTGCTTTCCACATCCTGATTTCGTGGTTGAAGATTTCCGCGCCTGTTTTTTTTTATATTGACTTCTTAATATAAAATTTAGCAAGTAGTTTTCGAGAAATTTCCAAAAAAAAAGTTAAAAAATTAATGCGGAATTTTATAATGCGGAGTCCATAATTAATGCGGAGTCCACAACAGCGTTTTTCAAAAAAAAAATAAAAAAGGTTACGCCGAAAAAAATCCAAGCGCCATGCTAGTTTTAATGAACTATCAACTTCAGAATGAACAGGTTAGTGTTTGAAAAATAAAAGGTTGGTAAAACGGGCAAAATTTCAAAAATTGGACATTTTCTAGGTTCATAATTTTTTTCAGAATTCAGGTCATAGCCGCTGGCGCAGGTAAGATTCGCATAAGTGATGTTCTTTTTCGGCGGTTGAACCCTTAATCTCCGATTTCGCAGGGTAGTTTTTGCGAAAAGCCAAGGTTAGAAACAAAATTAATCAAAATGTCAAAAAATTGGCTTGTTTGAGGCCATAACTTTTTTCTACCGAATTTAGGTGATAGCCACTTGAGAAGAGGATATCCCATTTTTGTTCTTTTGATTGAAACCTTCATCTCTAATTTGTGCATCTGATATTTGAAAAAAAAAAGTTCAATACAAGCAGGCCAAAAATCCCCCGACTGAACCTTTCGAAAGCCGAAGAAAGTGAGGTAAAATTAAATGAGACTATCGAAATAAGCAGGCAAATAGAAGAGCTCCGGTCTTAAGCTATCGTAACCTATCGTTCGAGTTTGAATGTAGTAAAAATTAACTGTCCTCTTTGATGAGTCCTCTTTGATGAGTCGTAGAGTAGACAACGAGAATATTTGATGGGTTGCCACTTTACTGTTACGTTAAACATAGAAATAATAGAAAACACAACCGAATATACATACAGAAGGGTACATAAAATTGGTTCTAAAACTGTTAAACACCCGTAATTACCCGATGGTGCCAAAGAACACTATCAAGGATTGGATTTAAAAAAACTAAAAACAGCTAACCAAGGTGCGGAAACAAACATCAGGCAGATCAGAGAATTGGCTCCATGAGATTCATTTGAACAATCATCTCGTTCGTCAACGTGTGATTTTTAATCTTTACATAGAGGCGAAGCTCCGCTTCGCAAGCACAAGCAAGGAAAATGCAAAAAAAGAGCACTCGAGCAGGTGATTAACCGCCTTCGTTAAAGAACATTACTACTCGCTCTTTCAATTGAAGCCTTTATCTCAGACTTGACTGGGTAGATTTCGAGAAAAAAGTGAAAAGAATTCCAAAAATCGATCAACTTTTTCTACATCCATTAAATTTTTTCTACTAAAGCATGGGAAAAGCCTCTGCTTTCCACATCCTGATTTCGTGGTTGAAGATTTCCGCGCCTGTTTTTTTTATATTGACTTCTTAATATAAAATTTAGCAAGTAGTTTTCGAGAAATTTCCAAAAAAAAGTTAAAAAATTAATGCGGAATTTTATAATGCGGAGTCCATAATTAATGCGGAGTCCACAACAGCGTTTTTCAAAAAAAAAATAAAAAAGGTTACGCCGAAAAAAATCCAAGCGCCATGCTAGTTTTAATGAACTATCAACTTCAGAATCAACAGGTTAGTGTTTGAAAAATAAAAGATTGGTAAAACGGGCAAAATTTCAAAAATTGGACATTTTCTAGGTTCATAATTTTTTTTCAGAACTCAGGTCATAGCCGCTGGCGCAGGTGAGATTCTTATAAGTGATGTTCTTTTTCGGCGGTTGAACCCTTAATCTCCGATTTCGCAGGGTAGTTTTTGAGAAAAGCCAAGGTTAGAAACAAAATTAATCAAAATGTCAAAAAATTGGCTTGTTTGAGGCCATAACTTTTTTCTACCGAATTTAGGTGATAGCCACTTGAGAAGAGGATATCCCATTTTTGTTCTTTTGATTGAAACCTTCATCTCTAATTTGTGCATCTGATATTTGAAAAAAAAAGTTCAATACAAGCAGGCCAAAAATCCCCCGACTGAACCTTTCGAAGGCCGTAGAAAGTGAGGTAAAATTAAATGAGACTATCGAAATAAGCAGGCACATAGAAGAGCTCCGGTCTTAAGCTATCGTAACCTATCGTTCGAGTTTGAATGTAGTAAAAATTAACTGTCCTCTTTGATGAGTCTTAGGTTTCCTTCAATGAGGATAAAGTTTCTTCCAAAAAAATTTTGGTTCGTATTTCGGTTCGGATATCGGTTCGTATTCATGTGCAGTACAAGTACACTTTACAGATATCTCTATTGTAGTTATTTCAGCATATTTTGAAGATTTGCTTGTTCGGTATATGGTCTTTTGTAGTCTTGAAAAACAATTACAAGCGAAGAGATCTAATCTGTGTATATCTTCTTGAAAAAAATCACGTTTCACATGCATACGAAGTTAACTAAGGACACTGGATTTTAGAAAGTGAATTTTTATTTCAAAGCTGATATATTTTTCCACATAGTATTATATTGATCGAAAGCAATCCAGGTCAGATTTAGGCGCGTGTTATTGTCACAAGCAGCGGAGTACTTTTGAAATTTGGCTCCCTAAGTAACAAATCATGTCTACAACATTTCAATGACCTTATCAAAATACAAAATACAAAGGAGGTAAAGGGCTCAACGCTGCTAGGCGTGAAACTATTAAGAATGGTAAAAATGCGCTATTCTATGAAAAAAGTGGGCTGCTATTGCAACGCAAGGATAGTTATGGAACACAGACGCACAGTAGAGCTTCGCATCATTTGCGATGCAACACAAAACACTCAGCATAACGAAATATCTGGCAGGGAAAAAAGCCGCAAGGTGAAAAAAAAAGTTAAGAACAAAGTCAAGAAAAAATAGATTTTAATATCCTTGCCTCGATTTGTCTAGAGAAAAATTCATTTTAGAAAATAGGGCAGATAGAAGCAAAAAAATTTAACATCGACAGAAAGGCGTTTAAATTTTTTTTAAATCAATTGTTCAAAGGACTAACAAGCATAAAAAACCTATTTCGCTCCTCAATTGACGCAACATGAGGCCACTAAGCCTTTCATACTGGGGCAATACAAAATGACTAAGCCGATACAACAAATAAGAAAACCATTTAATCGAAATACAAAGAAAATTGAAGAAAATCATTCAAAATCAGATCTAAAAAACAGTAAATTTGTGTTATTTGTAACACTGTTATTTGTTAAAAAAAACTAGAAATTTCATTTTAGTATAAAAAAAATCCTTTTTATATTATAAAAAATTGGTCAATTAAAAACATTTTGCTCAATTACACCCCTATGGGGGTTTTGGAAGTGTTATTCAGAAATTACAAGAAAGCTGAACCTGTAAAAGGAGAGCAATGCTACAGATCGCGATTACGGCAAAAGTGCCACCACATAAGTTAACACTTTTTTTTGATCACTTACATTTGCGAGTTAGGTTAGAAAAAAGAAGGTTCGTATTAATACACCACGCTCGCAAGCTGGCTAGTGTACGCACGAGCAACATTTTGTGAGCAAATTTCTTGCCGAAAAAGTACAGTACCCGGTTGCAATACCCTTGCTCACACCAAAATTGCTTGTAATGTTTTTCGAGAAAAATGATCAAATTTTTAAAGCTGCTCAAAACGCGTAAGCTTCAAGCCAGAAATTCAAAAATCCGTTATTGAGGAAAATGTTCCAAATTTAAAGATATCTTTCATATTGAGCATAGCAAAATAATTCTCGCCATCGCTAGCGCAAATTCATGAACTTGCGCATTTCATCATGGCATTACCAGTATTTTGTTAAGTTTTGGTAAAGCCAAGACAGAAAAAAGAGAAAAACTTGAATTAAATCAAACCTGAGTTAGTAAATTTACAACCAACATTAAAGAATTTCAAATAGAACGGTAATTTAAAATGCAGCCATGTCAAAAAAAACTTCTGGTTGTCGAAAGGTTAGCGTTGACAAAGAGTTCTCTAGAAAGAACTGACTCAGTGATTTAGTTAAACAGCTTGTCCACATGAAAAAAAAACGTGTATGTTCCGCAAGCGTAACTATTTAATGAAATAATCACAAACAAAAACAAAGTGACATCATTACTCTAGGATCTATGAATACACAAAATCTGATTATGTCGAAGCCCAAGAAATCAATAACAAAACAAATGAAAACTAACCTTCTCAAAATTTTTGATAACTCTGTTTCTCGGCCTTGAAAACAGATTAGAAGGTAGCTAGAAGGTAGCTTTAGATGATTTATTCAAAACACTTCTCTTTCTGAACAAGAACGTATGAAAATCCCATTAATTAATACCAGCACTGTGTATCTTGTGCTAGAACTAAAATTTGCAAAAATCTGCCTCGACATATTTCATGCCATTTTGTTAGACATTAACTTCTTTGGGAAAAACGTGAGAACAAATTTGAATTGGAAAATAATGCGATTAAATCTAAAAATTACAGTTCATTTGATAAATTATAGAGAAACTCTCCAAAACAAGCCATTTTCAAAATTGGAACTAAACAAAGTTAACTTCAACTTGGTAGTATTCAATGCCAAATAAATAGAGTACAATTTTCATTTTCGGAACAAGTGAGAAAAATGCGGGAAAAGAAGCTGTACTAAAAGTGCTATTGCAACAGTGATGATAAAAGTGATGATGTTATGCGCTCTATTTCTCTCGCCTCGAACTGTTTTCAACTCGGTTTGGATCAAACGAAGTGTCTTCGTATTTTCTTCCACCAGTTCGGTCATCTGACGAGTTAGAGCTAGCGTCGCGGTGGCACTGTGAGTCGGGGATCCGACTGGAGTGCGGCTGACCGACAACGAATTGCGACTCCTCGTTCGTTGTTCCGCGGGCACAGCTCCGAGCGATATCTTTTTCGCAGCATCAGCATACCCGACCACCGGCTGAGTTTCTGAGACTGAGTCGGGCCATCTATCATCGCCCGAAGTTTCCTCGTCAGCTTCGACTGGAGTATCGAGTGAGTTGGTGAACCCAGCTCCAATAGGTGGACCTCGCGAGTTAATTCCATTAAGTGAGCTGGTAGATCGCACAAGCGGTGCAATTTTATGCTTAGTGAGCGTTCGGATTACGCCTTGGTTCTCATACTGACGCATGTCGTTCTCTTTATCCCATGGTCTGTAATCGTCGTACTTGTATATGAACTGAGCTGCATCTACCAAATCTTGTTTGAAAAACTTCGTCGCCCATAGTTGGCTTGTCTGCATACGTTCCTTTGCCTCTTTTCTCTGTCGTTCCTCAAGAACACATTTCTCCTCGGTTGCCGCATTTTGATCTCCTTTCAGAATCGCTTCTCCAACTTTGAACCACAATTTTTCAGACTCAAACTCCTCTTGGTCGGAAAAGTCAACGACATATCGAGGCAACCGTTTCCCTTTCACTTCAGGGGTGACCGCCCAAATTTTTGATCTTTCAGGCGTTTGATTTCTGAAGTCTGTCATAAAAATTTCATCGTCCCATTTTCCGTCGAGTGACGCAAGCTTTTTACCACCGAGTGAAATGCTACCCGAAATGGTATTGGTGGAATCCTTGCCGCCAAATAAATAAGGTTTCAGTTTGAACTCGATATCGGTATGATATCCCGTCTTGACACAGTTCACGTGTACTTTCCCACCAAGTTCCATGCTCAAAGTTCCAAACAGTATGCCTTTGCAAAACGCGTATGGGAAGGTTATGTCATAATCTTCGCCTTTGTTCAACAACGTTAGCTTTGCAGTTCCGTCGAAAAGGGCGCTGACGGAGTTTCCGTAAAAACGAGATTTGGCTAAAATAGTTCCGCTTATAGCGAAACCTTCTTGACGGTTTGAAACATGAAATGATGAGATTGGAGGGTGATGGGAAATCTGCTCAGCGATGTAAAAGGTTTTGGATCCGGAGGGATGTTGCCAATAGCAGCGGAAGTATTCGCCTAAAATAGGGTTGTAGGGTTTTTTGAGTCCCTTCGGCTTCTTGTAGAACCCTGCGAGGTAGAATGTGACGATGCCCTTCATTCGTTCGAAGGGGTCATCCTGGTTTATTGCACTTGTGAGCATGTCACAGTGGTAGTAGTAGTCGCTCAACTTGTCCAGAAAAGACCTACAACATCACAAAGCTCATTAAATTAACAAACCAGCGAAACAGAGAAAGAATTATTGCGCAAGAAAGCATCATTTACCAATCTGATGTCATAATAGCCCCCTTTTGCTTTTTATACACAGCAGTTTTGTATGCGTAACAGTTTATTGAGTTTAAACTGCCACCTCCACCCAATTGTTTAGATAAGTTCAGCAGAGACTTGATTTCAATTGAAAGCTCAGCTCAATTGAAGAAAGGTCTAGATTTTGGATTCTTTTAGAACAACACTGTTTTTTTTCATGACATCACACTCATCTCTGCAGTTCAACCAACAAATAAAAAAAAACTACCTTGGCTCTAAAATAAAAGTTGGCAGCACGACTTTTGACAGATCCATTCCTGGTTTCACTTGTTTCACCAGCGTCAAAATCAGACTCTTGTTCTCGCCGTGGACTGCTTCCTCTTGACCCCCTCCCGCCAAATCGCCCATCACTTCCGGTGGCGCCAACACGTATTGAGTTTCCACCGGGTTCCCAGGGGCTCCTGCGATGTCCACTTCCGGACTATTTGGGGCTGAAGTAGGTTCGTTTGGATCCACAGTCGAGGAGCTGTCGAGGTGAAGTCGAGCAATTCCATCGTCGTTTTCGGACTCTAGAACGTCCTCCTCGAGGTCATTCTGATAGACAGACTCTCGAAAGTGAATCTTCTCTATGTTATCCGGATCCTGATCATAGAAGTCTTCGTGGTCTTCTGGCTCAAGAAGACTGTCATTGTTGACGGTGTCTGAATACGAAAACAAGGCAAGATATTGCTCAGATCAAAATTTAGGTTTTGTAGAGTGTTACTCGTTAGTTTTCAGTTAACTTTGAAACATAGCCAACGGACAGTTGGAAAGAGTCAATGAACGCAATGAAACGGGAAAAATCTACAGAATTTCAAAGTAAGAAAAATTTCGATTTAAGCTGACTCTCTTTGAATTTCAAGGCGAAATTATGATTGACACTTTTTTGATAAAGTTATCTCAATTTAAGAAGACTGATCAATAGGTAAAGTTTTGATTTCGCTGGGAAATCTTAAAAAGAAAATCGACTTTCGAAACAAGACGGTTTTGCACCATTTCTTCACATATGTATTTGGAGTGCGCTATTTATAACTTTCAGCAGATGAATTTGAATTGAACAAAAAAGAGTGCATATATGAGGTAAGCGCATTCATAAATGCATTAATATGTATGAATACATATCTGTAATTATTAGAGCATATTATAAAGTTTTCCTGAAAAAAAAATCGGGGAAAAATTACCAAGACCTATATAAGAGTTTTCACTACGTTTATCGACTTTTAATGAAGGGCTCAAATTTATTTTATTCAACAGTTAAGTTACCGTTCATAGAACTCTTCAGTCTGGCAGGAGCTATTTTCATAGTCAGCTCCAGATGGTCCATCCAGCATTTTCCGTCCGAGTCAGACAACGCCCTGAATATGAGGTAACACGAGGGCAAATTCAGTCCCATCAGGGAGGTACTCTCGCCGTGGGGACCCCTCAGAGCCCAGATGGACTGCTCGAGGGGGTGGAATAACTTGAAGCAGAAGCCATCTTTCTTCGAGGGTCGTTCCATTAACTGACATGCACTTAGCAACACAGTTCCAACCCATTGGCTGCTTTTGTTCGTTTTCTGACTGCGATACAACACTAACAACCCTGGCTTCAACACGCAATAGAGTCTGATCCAAGTTTTCAAATTGGTCCTCACTTTCAGGAAATTCGAAATCATTTCAATCGAGGGATCATTTAATGTCGACATTATTTCCTGCGCAAATTTCTTCTTCTCTTGTCTGTAAAACTTTTTCTGTTCTCTCAAAGTATCTTTCTTCGAAGATTTCGCCGCTGAACTTTTCGATTGTGGGGTCGAATTGGATGCTAAGCCATCACTGCTTATCTCATTATTCGAGTCTAACTTTGTCTCTGACATGCTTTTTTGCATTGTCGATGAAGCTTGTGGTGTTCCAGCACCGACAAACGGGAAATCACTGTTCGAAAATTTTTCGGGATTCGATCCCAAATTTTGAGCACTATCGCCCGTGGCTGAAATTCCCGAATGTCCCAGAAACGTCACACTATCAGTAAATCCTCGACTACGATGTCGTGAATTTGGTGAAGTCGGCATATTCAGTTTCTCTGCTGCGTTTGAACTTTCACTGATCATCGTCATCTTCGCAGCTGAATAGTTGTTCAAAGATGGGCCATTTGTCATACTTGAAGAGGAGCTACTTGCTTTTTCCAATTGAGAACCAAGGTTGGTAGTGTTTGGTTGCGCGTTAGAAGTTGCGACAGATGAATTCGAAGGGTAGTTAGTGGAGTTATTAACCAGTGAGTTGGTGTTATTATTAGAGTTGGTTAAAGAATTGTTCAGGTCGCTATAACTTTGGGCTGCACTATTTGCTGATATGGTTGGTGTGTTGTATGTAGTATAGCTGCTTGTACTGCTGCTCCTAGAAAGACTACTACTACTACTAACAGCACTAGTCGCCATTATTTCCACCAACGATGAATCGCCGCTTGAAAACTCTTGTTGTTGACCTCGTGGACTTTGGTTATATTGACAGTCATCAAAGACTTTCGAATTCGCATCTGCGGCAGCGGCGAACTCAAAAGGATTGCTACCACCGAGAGTTCTGTTATTACTAACACTCACACTACTACTACTACTACTACTAATAACACAACTAGTTATGAATGAATTGGCGGTGGAGTTGCTGTTACTATACGTTCTCTTCGCCACACTAGATGGAACTGCTACTGGTGTGTTCTGTTGGGTATTATTTGAGGCGGCTGTAGTATATGTTTTATTCACACTAGAATAGCCTTGATCGATAGAAGACTCGCTATTTTTACCTTTGCAAGTGGATGATGAATGACAAGTGGTGTTATCTTTGCTAATAGTTCCACTGGTATCAAAAACACCAACACCACCAGCTACTCTACAACTATCCTGTTGCCAAGTTGAAAGTGGCGATCCTTTTATTATATTATTACCATTGAAGTCTTCGTCACGAGTAGCTTTGCTTCGCTTTCTTGTTTCATCCGTGTTGACACTTTTAGTGATGCTGTAGGTCAAGGGGTTATTTTTAGAAGAACTACACACTTGGGCGCCTTTCGCCGTTGTTGTTTTAATCTGGTGGCTGTTTGAAATTGAATTAGAATTTAGCTCTTCCCGATTTGAGATGCAATTAGATATTTCTAAGTCCAAATGAGGAGGAGGTGGATTAGAAGAAACGGAAGAAAGGGAGCTGAGTTGGAGCGTTGTTGAATGAGTTTGGTCGTTAGTTCCTTCCGAAGCGTTTGATCTGGCAGGAGTCATAATATTCTGACCGGTAAGCAAGTAGAATAGGAGAAGTCAGCGCCTCTCGTAGATAAACAATCGGGTTACATCTGAAAAACAAATCCTGGATCGTGGAAAATCAAATCAGAAATTCTGGATCAATTCCAGCGCTCGTTCTATTTTTTTTTCAAAGGTTTGATTTAAGCGTTCCTGAATTTAATGAAAACTGCTGTAAATATATTCCCGCTTATACTTTTTGACAATTCTACGACTCTTAATTAATACTGGGCGTAACGAAGGCACTCATCTTATTAGAGAAACATAGACTACGGGAAGCAGTATTACACTGATACCTCTTAATAAACGTGCAACTCATCAATTCGGCAAATTCTAGAAGAGAAAAAAGGATCCTGTTGCCGTGCAAGTAGCTTAGAAAGTCCAACTAGAAGTAGCACGGAAGAACAACAGAATTCATTTCAACTAAATTTCTGCCGTTTTCATCGAGGAAAGGGCGATGAAATTTGTTCAAAACACGGGCTAGAAACTGCAACTAAGCTCTACAAAGGCTAAAAAATTAATTAAGGAAAGAAAGAGTAAAAATAAGCCTTGAAAAAAAACAATTTACTATGTGCGGGAACCGCACCACAGACATGGAGATTTAAGAGTCTCACGTCCTCGCATCTCTGCTATTTTCGCTTGACACAACGTTCGTTAGCTCGTATGTGTATAAAAATTATATAATAGCTGAAGGAATATGTTAATCGCACGAAAATCAAATTGAGAGTTAATTAAAAGTAAATTTCGCGGTATTTAAAAATTTTGAGTCATTAAGTATGAAAAACGAAAAAAAAAACCAAAAAATTTTTAAAATTGCACTCATTTTCTTGCTCTTTATTGGAAAAAAAAAATAGTTATTTTACAAAAACACACGCCAGTTTCCTACATATCAGTTAAACTTTTAATTTTTCACTGAATCAAAACTCTGACTTATGACTGAAACTAGGCGAAATTCATGCGGGGCAATGAAATACTGTAATGAAAAGAAACGATCAATTTCCTACACATTTAAGAACAAAAACTGAGGCATTTTGGCATGCTGTAAATATATAAACGAGCAATTTCGACCATGATTTCAGAAGAAACAAAATTCTACTCAACACAAATTATTTCAAGTTATCAACACTTGCAAAAAATAAGGACAGCTAATTTTTGTTAAGGAAAATTTCTCTTCAAAAATTTTTTAGAAAGTTTCAGAACATACTTTCAGCAGAATTACATTGAGCTTCATGAAAAAAAAATGGGCAATTGCAACACAAGCTCTCGAAGGCCAAAACATTCGAACAATAGCAAAAAAAAAACTCAGCAATAAGGAAAACCAAACAACCTTACGAAATTTTGACACGATTTGAAATTAGTGCAAGGAAAACATGATTTTTCAAAACATTAATCTACCACTGAAAATTGATGGACAAAAAATATTCATTAACAGTAAATTCAATCGACGGAAATATGAAAGTAAGAAGGAAAAAAAACCACAAAAACCGACAGGGTTCGCATGGTTTAAAACAGGGTGCTTTAAATCCATTTAAAAAAACTGTTTTAAAACAAGGCCGTTTTTGTTGATTGTTTTAAAACATCAGAGCGGCAAAATCTTCAAACAAATGAATTTTTGAAATGGAAGATTTTGTTGTCGATGGCTCTTTCATCGGCTGAAATAGAGAGAGTTTTCTCATCGATGGGATACATCCATCGGATATACGGAAACGTCTCGAGCCAACTTGCTTTCTTTTTGCGGCTCCTCAACTCATCCAGATTTTGCTATGAAAACTTCCTGAAAAACTGTTCATAAACTTGCTTGTTGGGTCGCTTTTCAAATTTCAACAGATGCTGAATTAAAATTTGCCGAGGAAAAACTGTTTTAAACCAATTCAAAAGTATAAGAAAATACTCAAAAACATTTTTAAACCAACCCTGACGACTGATCTGAAACACATTCTTAAGACAAGACAATACCGCTCAGCTCGTACATCAGGGCGAGGCCCTGAATGCTTCGACTGATTTTTGAGGCCAATTAAAAAATTTTTATACCCTTGTCTCGAAAGATGATAATAAACGGCCTTAAAAAGCATTGAAAATCATTTACCGAGCGGCAACCAAGATGCTAATAATTGGCTCGAACCTCGTAAAGATGAAAACAAAACTGGTCATATTAAACTTTAAAGCCAAAACCGTATTGAAACTTGGAATAATTTTGTACGACCCATCCCTCCTGATACATGAATGATGTTCATAAGCTGCCTCAAAAAGCATTAAAAATCATTTGCCCAGTGGCACCTAAGGCGACAAACACTGGGTCGACCCTCGTTAAGCCGAAAACAAAAATGGCCATAAAAAAATGCAAGATAAAAAGTCTTTACGACCTATATCTCCTGAAACGCAAACACATTTTAAAATGTTTCTCATGAAACTACGCATATAAATTCACTAAGCTGATATGATATTTTATTGAAAATATACAATTATTAAAAATCGGAGTCCGTAAACTTACAAACTACAAAATCAATTTCAATTATAGTAAAAACTGTTTATATCAAATTAACAACCCAAGCTTGGGAAAGAAAATTGCTAAAAAAGCGTACAAGAAAATATACAATGCACTCGAACAAAAAAGTGAAAATGAGCCGACAGAAATTAAACGAAAACCACAAACCCGAAAAAAAACTATTTGAAAAAATTATGACGTAACATGAAAGTTTCATTTGATTTTGAAAAAACTGAACTTACCCATCAGCGCGTGAAAGTAACTGCATTAGCTGCACGTATTTCTTACACATTTTAATGAAAAGTTGTTTACGGAAAAAAAAACTTAGCTCCCGGTTACAGGTGCACTTGCTACAGCAAGTTAAATTACTAAGAAGACTTACAATTTTATTGTACAGACGGCCATTTTCTCCAGCGCCTCGACAATTTGTGGTGGAATGTTTAAATTGGAAATAAAGCTAGCAATTAAAAATTAAACACATTGCAAATGGAGAAAGGCCACCAAAGCACTTTTACGTGCATAGGACCGGTGGGTTGGAAAAGTAAGGGGGTAAGGACAAGCTAGCACAAATAGAAACAACATTTGCTTTCAAAGAGGAGCTGAAGAGAAAAAGAAAAATCTCGAACACACAATAGGAATGAGAAGAAGAAACAATTAAGAGTGAAAAGATTGGGAGAAGGCGAGAATAATCAACGGGGCAGCAGAATCTTCTCTCAAGCTCGCTGTGAAAACAACAACCGCCGTATACATACTAGTGCCATCCCGTTCTGTACCCATGCTCTGCGATAGAATTGTGAATTGAAGAGAAGCGAGGAGAAAATAGAAGAAGGATACAAATTGAACACTTTAAACTGGGACTGGGTGGTGGCTGTTGAATAAGCACACGAAAGATGGGACACATATTCGCCAAAGAACAAGTGTTTGGGCGATTTGCATGGGCGAACGGGTAAGAAGAGCACACAACTGCATTAATACATGCAGGTTAAGCGAAAAGAAAGAGAAAATAGGTACAAATTGAGCTCAATTCAATCCATTCAATTCAATTTAGTTAAGAAGGAAGATAAACGCTAAAGGATGAATTCGTAACACCATTAGACCCACCTAGTGTTCTCAAGAGTACCTAAAAAATCACTTTTTACGCAGAGTCAGGCAACCAAAGATAAAGTAAACGCTAGTCAATTTTAACACAATCAATTAGCTCACCAGAAGAATTTCCTTTAGATTTACTAAAATCTAAGAAAATCGAAGAAATATTTGGAAGAGACAAAACATGGAAAATATAAAGTTTCTCCTTTTTAATTAAAGTAACAGAAAATGAGAATCATAAGATTTTGAAGTTGAGCTAATATTGTCAGTTGAAACTGGAACAAAAAAATAGACTAATTGCAGCTAATACTTTCAGTTGAAGCTAAATAAAAACAGAAACAAAGAGATCATTGCAGAAATTAAACTTAAGACTGAACCAATTTGCTTTTAATGGTGCAAAATTACCGACATCAAATGGATTTCTGACGTATAGAGCTCAGGAAAATCTATTAAAAAACGAAATTCAATTAACTAAAAATAATTGAATTGAAAAGCCGCTTTCCTGAAGGAAAACAGCCGACTCTATATCATTTGCATCTTAACTTTTCAAAATTGACACAGCTCCTTTCATTTTTCAGCCGGCTTCATATCGTTTTTAACGCTAATGATTAAATATTGAATTAGGTTGCATAAAAAATGTTGAAAATTGGAGCGTATGTTGATAAAAGAACGATGATAAAACAAATGTAAAAAAATTAGTTGGAGCCTTTGAATACTTGATTATTGAAGAAATATTCACAAAAGCGCTCCTTCAATTAACCTAGCCACTTTAACTTTGGAAAAACTTCTGGTTCATGGCCAGCAAAAACTTCAGCTCAGTTTTGAAGCAGTGCTCTCTTTTTTCAGTCACACTTCACTGCACAAAAATCCGACGTTGAATCCAGATCTAGTTCAAAATATTTATACCACGGGAAAACTATAAATATATCAACTCTGGTATATATCACAGTTAAGTTTACGGCTTCTAACCACAAAATGCACCACAAAAAAGAAAAACTGTCCTCTGTTTACACTGTTGGTGAAATCAGATGGATGGTTCAACGGCTTCTGCGCGTTAGATGAATTACAATCACACTTAAGAAAAGAGAAATTAAACTATTATAAGCATAGAGCCGACAAAGTAAATAATGCCGAAATTATGCAAGTCTCAAATAGATTTTTTGAATTCAAATGCTGTAAACAATGAAAAAAAAACTGAATTTATTGGTTATGCGAAAAAATACGCAAGCTCAAACACACGCTCAGTTGAGTTTCGATCAAATGGACTATCTTTTTTTCAATATAAGGTCTCAAGTACTTAATATGTTAATCTTCATAACAAGCTCGATATAGGTAAAGAAAAAGAGCAATCGCCACACATCTAACGGTTAACATTGCAAGTAAGCCAGCCCACAGTAGCTGTTTTAATTCAGCAGGACTATGCTGTGTTATTTTCACAAATACGCCAATTCACCCATATGCCTCCATAGGTCATAATGGATTTCGTTGAAGCAGGATTTTTTCTCAATTACTTTCCAAGCCATAAAATTACCATGGCTAAGATAAGATAAAAACAGAACACGAATATTGTTTCCGCAGGGCTGTTTAAGCTTGAAATGGAAACAGTATCAAAATTTCTGAACATTATTAGCTTTATACATTTTATATCCATCCACCAGGTACAAGTAAATTCAGTCAAAAAGGGGAAATTCATTTGGAACTGTTAGCATGCTCCTATAATCAAGTTATCACAGCTGAATTAAAATACAGAGGCTATTCTAACTCAGACCAAGGGAGCTCAACTGACAATGGCGCGCGGGGAGAAATACGGTAAGAGGTAAGGCGGCCGCCAAGGGAGGAGATTTGAAAACTGAACCACTCTGGATTATCTGGTGAAATTAGGCAGCATACAGTCTCACAGTCACACATTTCACTGCAAATTAGACTGTTTTTGAAGCAGCATAAATTTTGACAACGCTGATTTACAAATGATCGCTAATCTTAGAGACAGACAGCCACAAAATAACAAACAAAAGAACATGAATTAAACCTGGATAGACAGGGAAGCAAAAATCACTGTTATTTAAGTGCAACTACAAAATAGAGTGCACTGGTCCCAGTGTTTTGTACTAATTATAGGATATAAAGATATAAAACGACGAGAAATAAGATTTATACGATGAATTAAACGATTATAAAAAACCAATAACTGGTGAATATTTATCGAAAGTGAACTGAGCAACTAACTACAAAAACCAAGCCAACAAATTACTATGCGATTTATGTAGAAAAAAATGAATATTTTCAAGATCTACAACGAAAGGAAGCAAAGCTTCTAACCACTTGCGATGCAGCACAAACATACCATCAAAAACCAACAGACATCAATTGAGTCAAAAAGTCATATATTTGTCTGAATTTGTCTTATATAAAGTTCATTAGAAAAAGTAAAATAAGAAAATTGAAAGAAAACATCTGACATCGAAACAAAACTTACGCAGCTGTAACAAAGCCAACAACTTTGAGCAGACACCAGTTGAGGAAAAAAAAGTAGTTTTCATAAAAACCTTTTTTACATTTTTACACAGACGCGAAGCTGAGCTTCGCACCACTTGCGATTCAAATATGATTGACTATGATTAAAATCAAACGGGAAAAATGAAAACAAAAACTTCAAAAATCGTGGCTGCCAATAAAAATTTGCACCAAAAGCCCAAAAAATCCGGAAGCAAATTGCTTGCATCATAGAAACTTGAAATAAAAATATTTTGGATGCTAAACTGAAACCAAACATTGAAAATATTTTGTCGTCTTAAGTAGGGGAGTTAAAGCAACTTGGAAGAAAACTGAACCTTAAAAAAACGGGAACTAATCCGACAAAAATAAACAGACGGGCGATAGCCCGAAAAAGCACAAAAACTCTAGTTTGTAAAAAAAAACGGTCTCGACAGGATACGAACCGCAACCCTTGGGTTACCTCTACTCCAGATGCGCCCGATGATTGATTAAATTTGAACTTATAATAAGCAAACGGTAACAAAGACAAAAATATTTGAGCAGAAAGCTTTGGCAACAAAAAAATTCTTAACTACTTTAAAAATGTTATGTCCCTTTCCCATGAGAACACACGCACGCAAACTAAGCTTTTTTTGATCCCCAAACGACGCAATAGGAGGTCACTAGCTCGATACAAATAAAACCGAAACTTATTAAGCCGATAAAACAAGGCAAAAATTAAAAAAGAATGCATTTTTCACATATCGAACTAGTAAAATTACAACCAATGTAAAAAACAAATTTCGATTCGGCCGGACTTTTAAAATGCTAAAACAATTTAAGCAAATACAGCGAAAACTGTAAGCAGCAAAAAAAAACAATTCTTAGACGTGGCAACTAAGCCGAAAAAACATCAGCAAACAACTAACAGACCGAAATTTTTTGAACCGGAATTTTTTTTTACTGTTTTTACTGTCAGAAAATGGTATTTGCATGAATTTTTTGTAAAGACGAAACTCCAACAAGTATAGTCAAGCTGCGACTCGGGAAAAAGACCTCTGCAAGTCAAAACTTCTGCGATCTTGTGGAACTCCATGAAAACTATCTTCAATTAGATACTACAATGTTAGATATTACACTGTCAGAAAAACCGCTGCAAAACCAACGAAGGACAACGCCCCCAAAATCATACTTGAATTTATTTAATAAAAGCGGGTGACAAATTTTATCGAACGCTTTCTTCATCTCTATTAGAAATGTTGCATCGAATATCGTTGCTACTATGAAATCTGATTTTTTCATGTGTTTCCGCTAAAGCATCGAGGGTAGCAAAGTTTTGTCGAAAATCCATTACGTCGGGTAAACCAATTCAATTTTTCAAAATAATTATATCAGCGAGAAAATTATGCTGCATATTTGTCAGAAAGCAATGGTTGGATCTAAACTGCTTCCATATTTGTGGAACGAAACGTTTACAATCTTTTTCGAGAAAACTTTTACCAAGCTAAAATTCATCAAACAAGTTAGATACGGAGCAATGATCTAAGCGGTTTTTATCGGACAGATGTTGCTACTTTCGTCGGCACCAGAAAAATTATTAGCTTGTAATATGAATATTGTACTGAGATCTTCATGAAAGGTACATTGAAATAAGTAAACTGAGTGTTGAACATCTTCTATCGAATTAATTGCTTTGGTTTTTGCGATACAAGGAGCAAGTTGTTCTCCTTATGTTGGAAAAAAACATTCAGCTGATTAGCGATATACATATATATTTTTATGTTATATCTTTCTCCGTATCTGTTTAGACAGCAACATGGTCCGAGGGAGTTTTTATCTTGATTTCATTAGGCAACTTAAAAATACGCATGGATGCTACAATTACTTATTAAACTTACAATAGTAGCAGTCACGTCGCGATATTTTTTCTGCGTTTAATCGCATTTTTAATGGAAAATTTGCGCAACACATCGGGTCAAAAATCGGAGAATCACCCATTACTAAGTACTTCAAAAAGATAGAGATACTTCACTAAACCTATTTCGTTTCGATTGCATAAATTCAAATCAAGAAGCTGTAATGGCATTCAAGTGACTCTGCGTTAGCTGGTTGCTTTCTAACTTATCATTGTGTACACTTAACATTGTGTCTCATGCTATAATTATCGGAAGTGTGAAAACATAGTTTTTTTAGCACTTCATCAAAAAAATTTTGTGGAAGTTAGCTTGTTTAACCATAGTGAAGTATAGCTGATTTCAAACTCTTTCACAAGGTTGACATCTTCGTCAAGTTATTGTATTGTGCCTCACCAAGAGTAGTACTGTATCAAGTAAAACCAAATAATGATCGTGGACAAATGAACGAATTTGAACAACTTTTTCACTAGCTACTTGTCGTATTACGATACGACTTTAAGCAATAAACCAGGAAAAGAGGAAAAGAACTATGAAAAGAAAGAATTCAAAACCAAAGAGTAGAAGCAAAAATCTTGATTAAAATAATAACCGGCAATCAAACTCCTAAGAACAAACTAACAAAAAAATCCAAAAACGCGAAAAATTGCCACGAAAAAATTTATAACATATATATCAAACAACCCATTTTAATTTGTTTCCAATCATCATAATGATGGAGAGAACACATGATAAATCCAGGGTATAAAAAATGAAACTGAACGATTACAAAATGAGCAGATATAATTTGCACTAGTTGTACAGCAAAACTTTGCTTTACTAAAATCATTCATTTTCAGCTAATTTTGCCTTCGATTTTGTGCAAAAGCCATCATACAAAAAACCACCATTTCATCACAAAACCATTAAACTTGTAACGGCCATCAAACAGTTAGAAAAGTGTCACGTTACAACTCTTCGAATTTCAATATTCTTTTATGGAAAATTTCTTCTTTGAGCTAACCTACTTGGTTGAAACTGGTAACATTCTTTAATGAATGCTTTTCTCTACAAGCTAACCTACTTGCACGAGTTCTCGCATACACAATTTAAAACCAAAAATCTAACCAAGACACTCGGAAAAAACCACGAAAAGACACTGTTTCAAATTAGACAAAGGCTTTTTTCAATTTTCAGAACATGTACTCCAGAACATGTACTTCAGAACATAAGCATTTTTCGAACTAAAAATAAAAACAAATGAGAATTTAAAAAAATTAACCTGAATTGGTCACAAAAAAGTCGGAACCTGAATTGGTCACAAAAATTTGTCACAAACCTGAATTGGTCACAAAAAAGTTACTTGTGATCAGCTACTGCTAATAAAAAAATTGTTACTAGCGTGTAACGCACCTTCGGTGCTTCGAATTTTCAACAACTCAAAAAAACTATTCTTTGAGTGTACTCTGACAGCACCTTATTACAGGGTTCGTTATTACAAATTTTGCAATGTTTTTTTACTCAAGTTTTTCATACAAACTTTGAAGAACCATAAAATTTTGTGAAGTTTTATCTAAGTTCTTCGAAAAATTTAGAATGAACTAAGAAACGACACATCTGGGAAACTGAAAGCAATTGAGCAGTCGCATTTGGACACAAGATTTTGCAACTCCTGAGAGTACTCTTACAGTACCCAACTACAACGGTGGGAAATTCGAATTGTGAGAAACTTCCCCTTAAGTTTTCTACAAAAAAGGTATTCACATCTCGAAAACTACCAAACTTTGAGCAATCATCCAAAAACTACAAAAAATCGTCGCATTCTTGACCACAAATGTTTTGGGCATTCTTAATTAAAGTCTAATTTTGCAACCCCTCAGATTACTCTGACAGCCCCCCAACTATTGGTTAGGAAACTCAAACAAACTAAGAAACTTTGAAAAAAAAAAAATTTAATTTCCATGAAAATGTTTTTGAAAAAATCACAAAAAACGTCATGTCTGGAAAACTACAAAAATTTGAGCAGTCAAATTGTGAGACAAAACTCGCAACTGCTGAGAATACCCTGACAGAGCCTCACTACAGAGATGAAAATTTCAAGTTTTGTGAAATTCTTTATACTTAAGTTTTCTCGAAAATTTTTCAAAAAAACCTAAAAAAACGTCATATCAAGAAAACTTCAAGAATTTGAGCACCCATATTCAGAGGCAAGTTTCGCAACCCCCTGAGAGTACCCTCACAGATTCTAAAACAGGATTTAGATCTTCAAACTTTTGGAATTTTTCAACATTCAAGTTTTTTTTTTTTGAAAATTTCGGAAAAAACCTCATATCTCGAAAAGTACAAGTGTTTGAGAAGTGAGAATTGGAGGCAAGATTCGCAACCCCTGAGAGTACCCTGACAGAGTCTCGCTACAGAGATGGTAATTTCTGAAATTTTGTGAAATTTTTTGTATCTGAAAAAAAAAGGTTTCTGAAAAATTTTGAAAAAACCAAAAAAAAACGTCATATCTCGAAAACTACAAGGATTTGAGCAGCCATAATCAGAGGCAAGATTCGCAACCCTTGAGAAAACACTCACAAAAGCCAACAACAGGATTGAGATCTTCAACGTTTTGTAAATTTTCAAAGTCTAAGTTTTTGAAAATTTTTTGAAAAAATCAAAAAAAATGTCATATCTCGAAAACTACAAGTGTTTGAGAAGTGAGAATTGAAGGCGAGATTCGCAACCCCTGAGAGCACCCTGACTGCACCCAACTACAGGGTGAGAAATTCAAAAATTGAGAAATTTTTCATAAATAAATTTTCTAGTAACTTTTGAAAAATCTCGTAAACTAAAACGATTTGGTTATTCATATATGGAGGCCAGAACCGCAAAACTTGGGAAAACTCTGGCATTATCCTACTAATAGGTTGCTTATTTCAAACTTGATGAAATAATCACTGAATTTAAACTGGAAAATCGAAAAAAACCTTAACCATTGCAATAAACGATATAGCTTAAACGTGAAAAAATTCTGTTGTTAAACATGCAAAAATAATACGTTGAAAAAGCTCAAACAAGGCGAAATAGTGAAGCCCGCATGTAAACATATAACAGATGAAAGCTAAAAAAATTAGGCGACGTGTAGACAGACATGATCAAATTAATTAAAAAAGCAGGTACACAGACAGACTGACATAATTTGACCTTGAAAAAAAAATACTTGGAAATTAATGACCTTGCGGAAAACTAATTGAAAAATTTTCTTAAGCATTGCAATATACGATATAGCTTAAACATGAAAAAATTCTTTCGTTAAACATGCAAAATTATTGTGCTTAAACATGGGAGATAGCTGTCACTCGCATTTAAATATAGTATAGATAAGACATGATTAGATGTCAGATGAGAAACCATCCAAACAATTTATCTCAGCAAACAAATTATCACAACGATCCTGTCGTTGAAGTCAAGGAAAACTAATGACAAAGGTTCAACTGAGAAAATTTGCAGAATTGAGTACTTGTCTATATTGTCAAATCAACCTCATTTTGAACGACGTCTACAGGCCTGGCAGTCTATATATCTACATCAACATAAAGTAGTTTTTGCCTATCGTGAACGTTTCCATCGTGAACACTTATATCAAACAACCCATTTTAATTTGTTTCCAATCATCCTACTGATGGAAGAACACATGATAAATCCAGGGTATAAAAAATGAAACTGAACGATTACAAAATGAGCAGATATAATTTGCACTAGTTGTACAGCAAAACTTTGCTTTACTAAAATCATTCATTTTCAGCTAATTTTGCCTTCGATTTTGTGCAAAAGCCATCATACAAAAAACCACCATTTCATCACAAAACCATTAAACTTGTAACGGCCATCAAACAGTTAGAAAAGTGTCACGTTACAACTCTTCGAATTTCAATATTCTTTTATGGAAAATTTCTTCTTTGAGCTAACCTACTTGGTTGAAACTGGTAACATTCTTTAATGAATGCTTTTCTCTACAAGCTAACCTACTTGCACGAGTTCTCGCATACACAATTTAAAACCAAAAATCTAACCAAGACACTCGGAAAAAACCACGAAAAGACACTGTTTCAAATTAGACAAAGGCTTTTTTCAATTTTCAGAACATGTACTCCAGAACATGTACTTCAGAACATAAGCATTTTTCGAACTAAAAATAAAAACAAATGAGAATTTAAAAAAATTAACCTGAATTGGTCACAAAAAAGTCGGAACCTGAATTGGTCACAAAAATTTGTCACAAACCTGAATTGGTCACAAAAAAGTTACTTGTGATCAGCTACTGCTAATAAAAAAATTGTTACTAGCGTGTAACGCACCTTCGGTGCTTCGAATTTTCAACAACTCAAAAAAACTATTCTTTGAGTGTACTCTGACAGCACCTTATTACAGGGTTCGTTATTACAAATTTTGCAATGTTTTTTTACTCAAGTTTTTCATACAAACTTTGAAGAACCATAAAATTTTGTGAAGTTTTATCTAAGTTCTTCGAAAAATTTAGAATGAACTAAGAAACGACACATCTGGGAAACTGAAAGCAATTGAGCAGTCGCATTTGGACACAAGATTTTGCTACTCCTGAGAGTACTCTTACAGTACCCAACTACAACGGTGGGAAATTCGAATTGTGAGAAACTTCCCCTTAAGTTTTCTACAAAAAAGGTATTCACATCTCGAAAACTACCAAACTTTGAGCAATCATCCAAAAACTACAAAAAATCGTCGCATCTCTTGACCACAAATGTTTTGGGCATTCTTAATTAAAGTCTAATTTTGCAACCCCTGAGATTACTCTGACAGCCCCCCAACTACAGGTTAGGAAACTCAAACAAACTAAGAAACTTTGAAAAAAAAAATTTAATTTCCATGAAAATGTTTTTGAAAAAATCACAAAAAACGTCATATCTGGAAAACTACAAGAATTTGAGCAGTCAAGTTGTGAGGCAAAACTCGCAACTCCTGAGAATACCCTGACAGAGCCTCACTACAGAGATGAAAATTTCAAGTTTTATGAAATTCTTTATACTTAAGTTTTCTCGAAAATTTTTCAAAAAAACCTAAAAAAACGTCATATCACGAAAACTTCAAGTATTTGAGAAGTGAGAATTGGAGGCAAGATTCGCAACCTCTGAGAGTACCCTGACAGAGTCTCACTACAGAGATTGTAATTTCTGAAATTTTTTATATCTGAAAAAAAAGTTTTCTGAAAAATTTTGAAAAAACCAAAAAATAATGTCATATCTCAAAAACTACAAGGATTTGAGCAGCCACAATCAGACGCAAGATTCGCAATCCTTGAGAAAACACTCACAAAAGCCAACAACAGGATTGAGATCTTCAACGTTTTGTAAATTTTCGTTCGTGAATTTAAGAGTTTGAGAAGTGAGAATTGAAGGCAAGACTCGCAACCCCAGAGAGTACCCTGACAGCACCCAACTACAGGGTGAGAATTTCAAAAATTGAGAAACTTTTGAAAAATCTCGTAAACTAAAACGATTTGGTTATTCGTATATGGAGGCCAGAATCGCAAAACTTGGGAAAACTCTGGCATTATCCTACTATTAGGTTGCTTATTTCAAACTTGATGAAATAATCACTGAATTTAAACTGGAAAATCTAAAAAAAACCTAAACCATTGCAATAAACGATTTAGCTTAAACGTGAAAAAATTCTGTTGTTAAACATGCAAAAATAATACGTTGAAAAAGCTCAAACACGGCGAGATAGTGAAGCCCGCATGTAAACATATAATAGATGAAAGCTAAAAAAATAGGCGACGTGTAGACAGACATGATCGAATTAATTAAAAAAGCAGGTACACAGACAGACTGACATAATTTGACCTTGAAAAAAAATACTGGGAAATTACTGACCTTGCGGAAAACTAATTGAAAAATTTTCTTAAGCATTGCAATATACGATATAGCTTAAACATGAAAAAATTGAAAAATTCTTTCGTTAAACATGCAAAATTATTATGCTTAAACATGGGAGATAGCTGTCACTCGCATTTAAATATAGTATAGATAAGACATGATTAGATGTCAGATGAGAAACCATCCAAACAATTTATCTCAGCAAACAAAAAATCACAATGATCCTGTCGTTGAAGTCAAGGAAAACTAATGACAAAGGTTCAACTGAGAAAAATTGCAGAATTGAGTACTTGTCTATATCATTGTCAAATCAACCTCATTTTGAACGACGTCTACAGGCCTGGCAGTCTACATATCTACACCAACATAAAGTAGTTTTTGCCTATCGTGAACGTTTCTATCGTGAACACTTATATCAAACAACCCATTTTAATTTGTTTCCAATCATCCTAATGATGGAGAGAACACATGATAAATCCAGGGTATAAAAAATGAAACTGAACGATTACAAAATGAGCAGATATAATTTGCACTAGTTGTACAGCAAAACTTTGCTTTACTAAAATCATTCATTTTCAGCTAATTTTGCCTTCGATTTTGAGCAAAAGCCATCATACAAAAAACCAACATTTCATCACAAAACCATTAAACTTGAAACGGCCATCAGGCAGTTAGAAAAGTGTCACGTTACAACTCTTCGAATTTCAATATTCTTTTATGGAAAATTTCTTCTTTGAGCTAACCTACTTGGTTGCAACTGAGTCAATTGGTAACATTCTTTAATGAATGCTTTTCCCTCCAAGCTAACCTACTTGCACGAGTTCTCGCATACACAAATTGAAAGCAAAATTCTAACCAAGACACTCGGAAAAAAAACCACGAAAAGACTGTTTCAAAATAGACAAAGGCTTTTTTCAATTTTTCCTGCCTTTCAGCCATAAAATGTACTTCAGAAAATAAGCATTTTCCTCAAACTAAAAAAAAACACAAATAAGAATTTTAAAAAGTTAACCTGAATTGGTCACAAAAAAGTCAGATTTCAAAAAGCAGAACTTGATCATTACAGGTTCAAAATTGAGAAAAAGTGTTTCGGACTTCGCGCTCGCGAGAGAGGAAGCCGGCAATCTCGACTAAACACTTCCCAGCAGCACAAAGGTTCTGAAAACAAAAGAGCTCGGAACTGTCATGCGTTTACTTGTGATCAGCTACTGCTAATAAAAATAATTGTCATAAGACATGATTTGATGTCAGATGAGAAACAATCCAAACAATTTTTCTCAGCAAACAAAAATTCGCAATGATCCTGTCGTTGAAGTCAAAGAAAACGAATAACAAAGCTTCAACCGAGAAAATTTGCAGAATTGAGTACTTGTCTATATCATTGTCAAATCAACCTCATTTTGAACGACGTCTACAGGCCTGGCAGTCTATATATCTACATCAACATGAAGTAGTTTTTGCCTATCTACCATAGTTTCTACCATACAATAAAAAAATGAACGAAGACTATTTTATAAGCATCCGTTTCAGGTTATCACGAAAGTTATAGACCCGCATGTGCGCAGGACTTCTTATTGCTTGTAGTTAATCTTCAGCTGAAAAAAAAAACTCATTCTGAGTTTTCTTCTCATTCATTGCTTAAAATTTTGAAAATGTCCCAGCACGCGACACGGTTCCCACTATTATAAACATAACCAACTGACAGTTGCAAAAGAGTCATGAACGCAAGAAAACTGAAAAAAAAACACCGACTTGAATTTCGAAAAAAAATAGATGGTCTTAAACTTGATAACTAATTTCCATTTTCGAAATAAGAAGTCGATCACGTTTTTCGTGACCTTTACAATTTTGCTGTTTGATAGTGGAGTTTGCCTTCCTTTTGAAAATAGAAATGCACTGAACTTAAAAAGAAATCAGAAGTCTAACCGCGAAAAATCAAAATTGAGCGTTAATAAATTTTAATATTTTTTCATGAAAAAAAAGAAAAAAATATCAGCAAGACCTATATAAGAGTACTCTCTACGTTCAATACTTTTAAACACGTATTGCATTCAATCAGGCCAAATTCATTCATATTCTCTGTACACCATTACCAAACTTGGCTCAACTGATATCTCCTGGGCACCTTAAACAGCCGTCAACGTCAACTAATTTCGACAGGTTTTCTTAACATAGATTGCGGTTTCGATCAAAAAATCCAACAGTACAGATATCACGGGTGAAATTCTAGACATGTTTTCAATTCGTAGAGCTACAGCAACCACCCTCAAGAATGAAATTTCAAACAATCCGCCGACAGCGCCAATCATTTCGACTGCAGTTTTTCGAAAATCTTCGCTTTGATTTAGTGAAAATGAGATCAAACTTGTAGCTAAGCAAATGCTCGGTGAACTTATGTCACAACAGAAACCCCTCCTTTGAACACAAATGGTACGTAATTGAAGTTGAGTTTCTTCACACGAAATGCACCCTGAAGCGGCAAAAAAATCTGATATCCATTTACTACACCTCAATAACAATCCACATGAACAAACATAAAACTGTTCGCATGAAAGAGAGCAAAACAAGAACAAGACTGGTTGAAAGTCGGCTAATTAAAAAGTCGAAATTTGTCTGAAGAAAAAAAAACCCACCCCGAGCACAAATATTCCGTTACTTTCGTATCGAAAGTCGGAACAATAAGCAAGTTTAAGAACTACGCAAAAAATCTGAGTGTTGCACTGGATAAAATATGTTTCCGCCAACGTCAAAAATGCATTACCACGGAAACGTTTACTCTTCAGAGCTCTGTTAATGTGTTTGCTTCAAAAAGTAGTTTTTCAAAATGTGCGGCAAATGTGCCAACAATACTTAAAGTGGACGCCCACTGAGCCGAAAACAAACAAAAAACAAGACCCTTTCCACCACAACCCTTTTGAATTTTTTCAAAACGGTCAATTTTTGCCCATCAAATCACAAAACAAATTGACTGGGCCAATGAACCATCAGTCCAAACCATAATAACTGAAAAAAAAAATTCATTAAAAAGCTTATTCAAAATCACAGTTGGTAAATTGACGACCAACACGTCTGTCAGTTAAATTAATGAATTTTTCAATTGTAAAACTAATCCATGCTTTGGAAATTAAGCTGACAAAAAACACAAATGGAAGTCAGATAGTTTAAATTTTCCCGAAAAAAAAATCATTTTTCGCACATGCACTGAAAAAAAAACAAGATCCGATTGGGATTAGAGCCCATGCCTTTAGGGTCCCCAAAGGCAAAAACGTTACCTGTAGATGAGGCGGGAAGCCTGGAATTGTTTATGTTAATCAATAAAACAAATTCAATTTACAGATATGTAAAAAAAAATTATTACGGAAAAAAGTCTAGTTCCCGATTAAAAGAAACTTGCTCTCGTAAGTTCAATTAATAGATAACTTTTAAATTAAAAAAGATAAATTAGCACATCCTATAACACTATTCTAGCAATTATCATGAATACGTTACACTGCGCTGCTAAGTTTTCAGGCTGCCATGCGTTTAACTGCACTCCATTTTTTCGATACTTTCCACCAATGTTTCCAGTATTTCGACATCGTCTATTTCGTCATTTGAAGAGTACGCTGAATCAGTTTGCTTCACTCCCCTCTCATCGCCGGCGAAGGAGCTACTGTGCGAATCATCTGCTTCATTGTTTAAATTGGATTCCTTCTGAGTTTCCGGCTTGTCAAATAACTTTAACAACCTGTCGATCGATTACAATAGAAGGCCCCGTTACCAAAAAAAAAGATAGACACCTCTCTGATAGAAGCGAAAAATACACCTCAAGATTTAATTCTGCTAACTTAACATACGCTTTCAAGGTTTCCGAAAAAGATTATTTCCCTTGCTACTAACGACTGAATTGAATCCTAATACCGATCACGACTCTGAACTTACGACTTTTCTTGAGGGCCATTATTGTAATCTATCGCCGCCGGTAACCTTTCGTCAGGTGAAATGTAGGGAACTATGGCCCAGGATTTAGGTGGTGACGGCGGTGGACCCGAAGATGCACTTCTTTTTAGCACCATTGACACCAAATCCTCGGATAATTTCTGTTTCAGCGTTTCTGAGAAAACAAAGGGCTTATTTTCCGATTCTTCGGAGTCTGAATCAAGAAACTCGTCCATGTGATCATCTGCTGTTGTCATTTTGGAACAGCTTTGTTTCAAACTGTCGCCACCCAAAACCTCCACTTGATTGAGGGTTTCAGTAGTTATAGCCGTGCAGTCCAAACTAAGGTCAGAAAAGTCTAAATATTTCAATCAAGCTCACATTTCATAATTGACTTCATGTACGATACAAAATTTATTGATGTATTTATTTAATGATGTTATTGCCCCCATCCATTTTGTGCACTGACGTACGTAAGCAGAGAGACAATTTCCCCCTTCTTGTTCCGACCACCCATAGGGGGTGAGGATTGAATTTTGGCCTAAGTGGTGTTTTATTACGCAGCACGAGTTACCGGATATAAACGTCCGATATAGTCGAGTGTTATACATCATGGCGCATTTTCAGTCGTAATTCCCATTAAAAAAACAACGAAAAAAAGCCTTGGTGTCGAGAAGAACAAGTCTCCATTTTTTTCGGAATCATTTTCAGAGGGTAATTGCAGATGTATTTTGGACTTATGTAACTTGGAGCTAATTTCAACATAGAGACGAAGCAGAGCTTCGCACCACTTGCAATACAAAATAATTGACTATCACTACTTTCAGATGAGCCGACAAACCGAAAAATAAAAAATTATAAATTTCTCTCAAAAAAATGCTTAATCTTGGAGCTGAATTACGAAAAGAGGCGAAGCAAAGCCTCGCTCTACAGCACATACATTAGCTAGCATAAAAAATTAACCGACACAAATAAATATGAAAGCTGTAGAAAAAAAAGCTCTTTAAAAAAGCATCAGGTCGCAAGGCGGTGGGTGCTGGTTATTTTGACTACGAGGAAGCTATAAATTGCTCTTCCTTCTTTGAAGTTTCCCATGAGTGCTCCACTGCACAGCAAGATCAAAAAATAGTCCCAGTGTCGAGAAAATCTGGTTTGAAATTTATGTGATTTAGCCTAATTTCGAGCGAGTAACGCGATCAAAAAACGCTCGTTATTTGAAAATATATTTTTTTAATTTTTACAATAAAAAATTAGATTTTACTGAAAGAAAACTATTTTTTGGCGCATTTAGCGCTTGTTTGACGCAAATTTTTTTCAAGAAGTTTTTTGCTCTTATTCAAAATTTATGACGATTAGTGTCAACTATTTCGAATTTACAAATTTTCTACGCAATCGTATTGAGACACACACCCACTGAAAACGACACTATCCTCGTTTAGGTTTTCATTTATATCAAACTAATTTTTATAAAAATTAATTTTTATCAAACTAATTTTTATATAATTTTATAGATAATGTCATCGGACGAAAACATCCAATAAAGGTAATATTGATAACGTTTTTACACAGACTTTTTCGAAAAAATGAAAAATACTAGGTGAACCAAAATTTTCGATTGTCTCGATAAAACTACCTAGGGGCCCCGCTAAAAAGCTGGAGGTAGGTGTTTCATTTTGTATGAATTTGTTATACTGATGCGGGAAGAAATGCGTGATTTCTAAAATTGGAGTTGAAGTCCAAAACCTTAATCGTTTTTCTACTAAAATATGTGAAAAGATTGAACATTTTGAGATCATGTTATTTTTCCAATGACAAAAAATTTCTCTTATAAAACAGCAAAAAGTTGACGCTTCTGCATAAAGTCAAGAAACTTTCCAAAAAAAATGTCAAAGTTTCAAATCTTTGAATGTTTGGCGGCCATAATTTTTTTCAACTCGGCATAGCCAATTATAAAGGTAGGCTTTAAACAACCTGTTGGTTCGATTGAACCTATGATATGGCACGATATGTAGCAATAAAAGTCCAAAAAACGGTTGACATTCCGAGAATCATACCTTTTTGTGTGAAAAAGGGCGTGGCCGCTCATGCAGAAAGGATTCAAGCAACCTGTAATTTCGATTGAACACAAAATCTCAGATACGGCAGGGTAGTTTTCGAGAATATTGAATAAGTTTTTTAAAAAAAGACGGTAAAAAAATCAAAACTTTGTCCTTTGCGAGGGCCATAACTTTTAGAGTAAAAAAAATAGTGAGTGGCCGCTCAATATTCAATATTCCGATGGCCATAACTTTATGTGTAGAAAAAATTGGGCGTAGCGGCTGATGCAGGAGAGCTTTTCAAAAGCTCAAAAAATTTCAAAAAAATCACAAAAATGTGTCAAATATTCCCCCACAGACTTTTTCGAAGACAGCAGACAGAGATGCAAAGATGCGACTCTATGTGAGTATGCAAGGACACAGGAGAGTAGGCGGCTTTTCATTTGATACACCTTTTTTTGAAAATCAGTAGAAGTTTGAGATAAACTAAAACTTTTGAAACAAATACGACAAAATCTTTCAGAACAAAAAAATTGAAATTCGACAAACCGAAGGGTAAACATACAATCAACTTGAAAAATGCTGAGGGTAGTGTAAAAATTGGGTTTACCTAGAAACGACCCAAAATTACGTCCTTAATTCGATAAAAAATAGGCCGAAATAATTTGGACCGAGGAATTTTAGCGAAACAAAAAAAGGAAATACGACATGAAGGTAAGTAAAACTAGCGTTTAACGCACCTTCGGTGCTTCGAAATTTTTCGACAACTCATGAAAAACCGCATATATTGGAAACAACATCTGCAAACTTTTAGTGTACTCTGATTGCACCCAATTACAGGGTTGGTAATTTCGAACTTTTAAAATTAACTTAATGGGCCTCTCGAGAAATTTGGAGGCCATATTTGCAACCACTGAGAGTCACTGAGAGCACCCTACTATAGGGTTAGGAATCCAAAACATTGTGAACTTTTTTACACCTAAGTTTCCCCGACAAAAAAAATTGAAAAAAAACGTCCTATCTCGGGAAACTAAAAGGATTTGAGCATTCATATTAAAAGGCAGGATTTGAGACGCCTGGGTCTACGCTGACAATAAGGTTGTATCTTCATCAAATTAGTAGTTTCAAATTTTTTGAATTTCGTTGTAGATAAGTTCTTTGAGAATTTTTGAAAAAATCAAAAAAAGTCACATCTCGGAAACTAAAAGCATTTGAGCAGTCTCGATTAGCAATCGCATGTGGCAAGATTTGTAACTCTTCAGAGTACCCTGACAACACCGAACTACAGCGTTGGGAATTTCAAATTTTAAAAAATAATTAATTTACACTTTCTGAAAATTTTTGAAAAAATCACCAAAAACGTCATATCTCGAAAACCACACAGAATTGAGCAGTCATAATTTGAGGCAAGATTCGCAATCTTTCAGAGTACTCTGACAGGACCCAACTACAGGAATGGGAATTTCAAAATTTGCGAAAAAAAATTAATTTATGTTTTCTGAAAACTTCTTTGAAAAAATCACAAAAAACGTCATATCTCGAAAACCACAAAGAATTGAGCAGTCATACTTTGAGGCAAGATTCGCAATCTTTGAGAGCACTCTGACAGGACCCAACTACAGGGATGGGAATTTTAGATTTTGCGAAAAAATTAATATAAGTTTTCTGAAAACTTTTTGAAAAAATCACAAAAACGTCTCATCTCGAAAGCCACAAGGATTTGAACAGTCATATTTGGAGGCAAGATTTGTAATTCCTCAGAGTACTCTGACAGCACCCAAATGCAAGGTTGCGAATTTCAAATTTTGAAAAATAATAAATTAGTTTTCTGAACATTTTTGAAAAAATCACAAAAAACGTCATATCTCGAAAACTACATAGATTTGGGCAGTCATATTTGGAGGCAAGACCCGCAATCCTTGATAGTACCCAACTACAGGGTTGGGAACTTCAAGTTTTGTAAATTATTTTGTTATTTGAAATTTCTGGAAAATTTTGAAAAATCTCACAAATCGTCTTATTTCGTTAGCTAAAGGGATTCGGGCATTCAAAATTGGAGGCCAAATTTGCAACCGCTAATTCGATATTGGGCTGCTTAATTTAAACTCGGTAAAATAACCACTAAAATCAAATTGGAAAATCGAAAAAAAATTCTTAACCATTGCAATATACGATATAGCTTAAACATGCCAAAATATTACGTTGAAAAAGCTTAAACATGGCGAGATAGTGAAGCCCGCATTTAAATATATGCATTTGAGCAGTCGCAAGTGGCAAGATTTGCAACTCTTTAGAGTACCCTGACAACACCGAACTATAGATTTGTGAATTTCGAACTTTGACAAATAATTAATTTAAACTTTCTGATTTTAAAAAAATCACAAAAAACATCACATCTCGAAAACTACAAAGAATTGAGCAGTCATTTTTAGAAACAAGATTCGCAATCCTTGAGAGAACTCTGACAGGTCTTAACTACAGGGTTGGGAATTTCAGATTTTTAAAAAATAAAAATTTGAATTTTCTGAAAATTTTTGAAAAAATCTTAAAAAACGTCATATCTCGAAAGCTACAAGGATTTGAGCAGTCATATTTGAAGGCAAGATTCGCAATTCTTGATAGTATTCTGACAGAACCCAATTACAGGGTTGGAAATTTCAGATTTTGCCAAACAAATTAATATAAATTTTCTGAAAACTTTTTTGAAAAAATCACAAAAAAGCGTCATATCTCGAAAACTACAAAGAATTGAGCAGTCATACTTTGAGGCAATATTCGCAATCTTTGAGAGTACTCTGACAGGGCCTAACTACAGGGTTGGGAATTTCAGATTTTTAAAAAATGATAATAAATCTTCCATAACAAAAAAAGTGAAATTCGACAAACCGAAGGGTAAACATACAATCAACTTGAAAAATGTGAAAATGAGGGGAGTGTGAAAATTGGGTTTACCTTGAAACGACCCAAAATTACGTCCTTAAGTCGATAAAAAAATAGGCCGAAATAACTTGGACCGAGGGATTTTCGCGAAACAAAAAAGGAAATACGACAAGAAGGTAAGTAAAATTACAAACTTACTCCTACAGTTTGTAATTTTACTTACCTTCATTTCGTATTTCCTTTTTTGTTTCGCTAAAATCAAACACTAAAAACAACAGTAAAGAAAAACGGCGCAGCAAAAAAAAACGATGTGACAACTAAGCCGACAAAAGATAAGCAGACAAAAATTGGCAGACAACTTTAATTGAAACCGAATAGTTCGTTTGAAATAAAAGCAGGTCTTGGTCAGATTCGAACCCAGGACATTTGCTGTCGCAGGCAAATTCGATACTTCCAGGCTCAGGAGCCAAGAAATTGGAATACATTATGAAACAAGGTCCAACTAGAGATGAGTCCAGAATTCCAGATGACTCCAGTAAACAAAGTTATTTACGGAAAAAACGTCTAGTACCCGATTGCAATTGACGAAAAAAAATTTAAGACAATGGTCTATCGAAAATTAACTATTTGTCTGAATTTTGCCTTCAATACAAATTCCTTTCAAGAACAAGTAGCAAGAGGTAAAACATTTGAATGTTAAGCAGAGGTAACGCTGCGCTTCGAAAACAGTAGCGAGAAAACGACAAAAAGCAGCTCTTCTCTAACGTGAAATAATAAAAAGTAAGACTCAAATCAGAAAAAATTTTGCAACCTGTTGGATTAGAAGCAACAACCTCTTACGCCGTTCTCGCATCATTGCAACGGTCTCTTGAAAGTTTGCTTACAATAGCCAGTTATAGATACTAATAAAAGCCAATTATATGCAACACAAAAGCCACCATATTTAATTAAAACTAGTGATATGTGCAGCGTTGAACCTCAGACCAGTAGATTAGGAATCTCACGTCCTTTCAGCTGGACGATTCCTGAGCAGCCAACGAAGCCGAGGATTCCTGAGCAGCCATCCGTTGCTCCAAAAAATGCTTTTATTAGAAAAATATAAAAGCTCAAAAAAAGGCTTTTAAATCCCCCCTCGAAACATTTAGATCGAAAATTTTTGCTCCTAAAAAGAGGCCTCTGAGCCAATATAATAGCAGCACACTGAGCCGAAACCTTTTATACTGAATAAAAAGAAAATAAAAATGAAAAAATTTGTTATACTGCTGTATAAAACTTGGTAAGTTGGTAATCTTACAGACAAATTGCGACATCACCCCTGCATTCGCAAGGGTAAGAAGAACCAGCGTTTAAGTTGCAGGCATGAATACAGAGGAAGAGGACCTAAACTCAGTCATCGTGTGACTAAAGTTGTTTACGGGGAAACCCTACAGCCCGATTGCAACACCCTTGCTTACGGCAAAGGTAATGAATTAATGATCATAAAGAAACGAAAATACAAAAAAAAACAGTTCAAAACTTTCTGAATTCTTTTTAAATTATTAGTCCATTAATTACCATGTCGGCCCTAGTATCGACCCCAAGCTTGGGTATTTTCCGAAACCGTCGAAATGTTGGTTAGTAATAAAAAGCGAGGGTCTCCGAGAGCAAGCCAAGCAGGTCTTTGAGAACACGAATATCAACATCACAAGCGAAGGATGTCCATACTTGGGAGCGGCAATTGGCAGCCAGAACTTCACAAACGACTATCTACGAGACAAAGTTGAAGAATGGTCGAATGAGTTGTCTTCGCTGGAAGCAGCGGCCAAAACGGAGCCCCATCTTGCCCATATTGCTCTCGTCAAGGTGATCCAGAGTCGGTGGAATTTTATAATGAGGACTATTCCTGGTTCTGAACGGCACATGCAGCCACTTGAAGCAAAACTCAGGAACGTTATTTCTCTTTTAGTCGACAGAACTCTCAGTGATCTAGAACGGGACATCATAGCATTGCCATGCTCAGCTGGTGGTTTAGGTCTGATAAATCCAACAGAATGTGCGTCTCGTTTCTATGAAAATTCTGTCAAGCTGACAAACAGAAAAACGCAATTATTGCTAAACAAGATCTTACTGACTACACGAATAGAACTGGACGAGCAGAAATTTCAGGATCGAACAGTAAACATGCTAAAGAAGCCCTCGAAATTGTGTATTCCCGAAGTGAGAATGAAATGAAGCGCACGCTAGACCTGCTACAGCCAAAAGGAACATCCGCATGGCTGACTTGTCTGCCATCTAGGGAGCAGAATTTTTACATGAACAGAGACGAGTTTCGGGATGCGCTATGTCTCCGATATGGATGGCACCTGAAAGGAATGGCTCAAACTTGTGAGTGTGGCGCAGCAAATGATATCGACCATGCCTTGATTTGTAAGCTGGGTGGTTTCGTCATAATGCGTCACAACGCTGTCCGCGACGTCGAAGCCGACTTTTTACGTAACGTGTGCAAGGATGTGAGCGTTGAGCCCGGTCTGATCCAATTGACGGGAAATGAAGAACTTGCAAGTGGAAGCAATCTGGAAGACAATGCAAGACTGGATATTTCTTGCCGAGGTTTTTGGGCTCCGCTGCAGAAAATGTTTCTTGACGTCCGCTTCACACACCCGAACGCTCCAAGTAATAGGAACCGAAAACTGAAGCCACTCCTAAAGACTCATGAGAATCGGAAAAAAGTCGAATACAACGACCGCGTTCTGCAGGTAGAGCATGCCTCTTTTACCCCCTTGATTTTTGCGACCAACGGCGCCATGGGTGAGGAGGCAGAGCGATATCATGCTATACTGGCGGAAAAAATGAGTGAGAAGCTGAACTGTACGTATGCGGACACTATGAACTACATCCGGAAAAAGCTATCCTTCACCATCCTGAAAACTGCTTTGATAGCCTTGAGAGGACACCGGAAGAAACAGCAATACACGTCCTGTAGTACCCGAGACACCGACATAAACATTTTGTGCCACAATCAATAAACATTCCTCATCGAATATCATTCCAGCATAAATTGTACACTTTCAGTATTTCTCTATACTTTATACCGATGGTTAATTCAAAACCTTTTCCCCCATTAATTACCATGGTCAGAAATTTGCCTGGCCAACAGCTATCCTTATAATAAATATCTTTCTAAAATTAACCTCCAAATTCTTTAGTCCAATTTTAGCTTCTTAGCTTCTCAAGCAGAAACATCTAGCACTAACTACTTCGCTACTTCTACCTAAAAACTTGAAATGACAAGTTTTAACCAATACTCTTCAGTCAAAATATTGAAACTCCATAGCTCTTTCATTTCGATGCATTATATCACTTCCCTTACTTCGACAAGTCGGCAATAACTACTCAAATTTTTCTCACATTAGATAATACGGGTTATGGGTGTTTATACAAATTCCGCAATATATTTAGGTTTGGTTCAGACCATCAGTTTGAATATTCAGGAATTCAGTCAAAAACCAATAAATATGAGAAACTTACGATCACGAAATTCGGCATCAGTCAAAACACGCTTGTTTGGTACACCTTCAGTACCTAATGATGACCTCTTCCGAGACATCATTCCTTTATTGGGCCACTCAGTTAATTGGTATGAAAATTGTGTTGATTTGTTTGGAGGAACAAATTCACCATCGCGTGACATTAGTATTTGCTTCAATCTTTTTCTGAATTCGGACAGACATAAATCTGAAATATTAACAAAACTCCTCGATAACAATCATAACAATAACAAGACTGCTCGTATCAGGGCGAAGCCCTGAATGTTCCGGCTGCCTTCAAGGTTTATGGAGCAGCAGTAATATCATTAAAAAAAACGAAATTTTTTTTTTCTAAAATTTGAAATTTTTATGAAAATCATCCCCCCACACGGCATATAAAGTACAAAAAGAGAGATTTCGTTCCTTGTAACAAATCAATTATGGCAAATAAGCTCCGTTCAACCAATTTGGAACGATTTATAAGACGGATTAAACCTCCGCTTACGCGTTAATAGCGCGAATTATATCGCGCGTTAATTGTCCCAACTTATCCCAAATTGGCCAAAATGGCAATCTTTAAACCCCCATAATTTTACAAAAAATGATCAAAGGTGAAATATCTTTTCAAATTTTAGCTCAGGACAACAATACCTTTCGAATGATATAAAAAAATTCCGTCAAAAATGGCTAGTTAAAAAGTTTTTTATTATTATTAATTAATTTTTCTTCTTCAAATAATCAGAATGTCAAAAGTATCATAGAAACCGAGGTTACAGCCAGGAGTCCCTTCATCGCGTATTCCAGTCAAAATCCTTGGAATTTTCTAGATATGGAAAGGATAATGGTAAAAGAAGATGTCAAGCATTGATGTTCTTACAATTAAAATCGATAATGGTTAGCCACGAGGGTCGATGAACACCGCAAAGCGGACTCCCCAGTAGGACAACCCTTGTTAGAATGTAATAAGGATGTAACAGTCGCCTACTTCGGTCACATATGAGGCTTAAGAATAGGCCCTATAACCATTGGCTCAAGAGTCAGGGACACTATCTCTCGTGTTTTTCTACCTCAAAACGGTCGGAGCCAATTCGGTTCACTTGCGACATGAGACTAGAACCCGTTACAGCTTAAAGGTCACTACCAAAATACCCCCCCCCCCACTCTAGAAAATAAGAACGTCCCCGTACTTAGGTCTCAAAATACCCAAAACGCACGAACGCCGTTAAAAACAGTGTCGCAACAATCAGTTAAGTTACTTTTTATTGGACAGTGGAACTTTGATCCATTTCAGATGGATCAACCTAAAACTCGCCTTATCTCAACATACTTATCACAAAATACACTCGGGAAAATTAAATTAGGTACTTACATAGCAGCACACTTGAGAATCAGAGTAATTAAGCTAATTAGTAACTCTAGCATAAATATAATTGAATATAACTCGAGAAGTTTTCTATCAATGAATTCCAATCGAAGGAAATGAGTTTTAACTTGAGAATATAGTTTTGGGTCTGAACCAATGGGAGACTTCAGTTGTCTACCTTTCCACTGAAGGTTCACTCTGGTTCAGCTGATCTTCTTTCGTAATCACTCTGTCTCCTATATCAAGATGGGACAGCTCTACTCTCGTGTTTTTAGTATAATCTCGGAAATTGCGAATAGCAATTTCCCGCTGTTTTTTCTGTTATTTTCCCGCAATTGCGATTCAGTCGTTCTCTTATTTCTGATGTTTTCAGTTGTCGCGAGAAAGTTGAGCATGAAAGGCTCAATTCGAAATTTTGAAAAAATAAACTTCATCCCAAAACCAAGTATTTCGTATTCCTCAAGGTCAAACTTCCAGATATGAGCGACTGGCACAGGAGGTAGGCGGTACTGCTGAGCTGAAGTCAGAGATTATAGACCAAACAGCCAACACTCATAAGCTACTGACACTAGAGACTTTGCATATTTGGAGGGAGAGGCCGAAGATCAACACACGCGATAAATTCAGGAGCCGGGAATTAACACTAAAGTTATAGTCTATGTATAACATGGCTAAAATTTAAAAAACTGACATGTCAGAATCAAAAATCTTCCCAAATCAAAATTTTATAACCAGAAAGAACAAAAAACTAAAAAATCTCAAAAATTTACAGGAAAATTTTATTCATGATTACGTAATTATATTATGTAATTACAGTTGTTCAAATTTGATTGGTTAAAAAGTTTTAGAACCTTTTTAGACACGTTTCTCATTTTTCTGATCTTTGATCGTTTTGTAAAAATTGTAAGACATTTTTAATCCTGATGATGCACAGAATGTGCGAAAACGTTTGAATTAACATTTTAAATTTCTTATGATAATGGTTATGTTTCTTCAATAAAAACACGCGAAGCGACACGAGAAAATATAATAAACAAGTGTTACAACAAAAAATATTTCGTCGAAAGTTATTTTGTTATTACGAGTCAAGCTCAACAGGGTCTTCTTCCACCACTGATTTGCTGTGGTTTGGCTGGATGATAGATAGGGACTGTAGGAATCTCGTTAATTGTAACATTCGCCCGGAAGTAAATATTGACGGAAAATAAAGATAGGTTGTAAAACGACTGGCTAGCGTCTAAACACAGCTCTACATGCTTTTAACCGTCTCTGCCAAAGATAGTTCTTTGTGTGGTCCTTTTAACAAAAACAATAGTAATATGATAAATAAGTAGTTAGTAGCCCTGTTTCTAGGAGTGACCTCGCTGTCTGGGGATACTGAGACCCAGCCATGAGCCCACTATTTTCGCAATAGTATCCTTTTAACATCGGGTCGACAAAAAAATTACTGTTTCCGTCTTCGGCCAGAACACTCAGATTAACTTAATTACATGCGAAAAGAGTGAGCTCATGGCTGGGTCTCAGTATCCCCAGACCACGAGGTCACTCCTAAAAATAGGCTACTAACTACTTGTTATCATATTACTATTGTTTTTGTTCAGTAGATAAAAATCAGCAAGTCAGGCCACATTAACTATTCCTGATTCATCGAATTGTCAGATTAACACCCTTAATCCGCCAAAACCGCCAATTTTCTCACTCAGATGCTACTATAAAATTTGAACTCGAAATTCAATTTGAAGGCATTTCTGGTCGAATTTCACAAATCCATTCATGCGCGTCACTAATTAGATGACGAGGCATTTGGCTAATTTTTTTGGCATAAAAACATGAAATCAGAAGACTTAGATTCACATACAAAATGTCATTCACGATGATAACTCCACATATACATGGAGTGCGGTCTGTATTTAGACAACCTCGTATTCATACTCGTCAGTATTTAGACATGTAACATTCGCCCGGAAGTACATATCGACGGAAAATGAAGCTAGGTTCTATAACGACTGGCTAGCGTCTAAACACAGCTCTACATGCTTTTCACCGTCTCTGCCAAAGCCAGTTGTTTAGGTGGTCTTTCTACCACGGTCGACAAAAAAACGTTACTGTTTTCGTCTTCGATCAGATCGCTCTAGTTAACTTTATTATATGCAAAAATAGTGAGCTCATGGCTGAGTCTCAGTATCCCCAGACCACGAGGTCACTCCTAAAAACAAGGCTAGTACTTATTTATTATATTACTATTGTTTTTGTTCAGTAGATAAAAATCATCATCTCCATCAAAGATGGATCAAGCCTTTCCCTCAACTCCTAGCGTCTCATGATCTGAAAACAAATTTGGATGTTTTTAATTCAATTCAGGACATCTCCAAGAGGCTAAAAATTTGTTAAAATAATGTTCAAGTTCTCTCCCGAGAACCCCCCCCCCCCCCCGGATTCTGGAATCCGGGGAAATAACGTCCTGATTTATTTCAGGAAGGCTGGTCACGTCGTCCAAACACCCTTCCCGATTTCCAGGAATTGCCTTGTAGCACTTGTAGCAGCACAATCGTTTTAACTCGGTCTTCCAACAATAATCTCAATTGCTATTTCAATTTGTATCGTCGGTTGTCGTTCACCTCGTCTATCTCAACGAATATTGTTGTTCTCTTTTTCTCGTTTTCAGTTGTCGCGAAATCTCAAGATCGTGACGTGTCTTTTTTTAAACGAATTTTTTAAAAATTAACATGAAACTCCATATTAACCATTCCGTGTTCATCAAAATGAACGATTAAGACTTCTAATTTGTTGAAACCGTCAACCTTCCCACTCCGATGTAACAATAAAATTTCGAATTCGATTTTGCATTTCCGTACATTCTGGTCGAATGTCACATACTCACCCGACAGCCCGGTCAGTGTCCTCATTGAGTCTCGTAGTCTTCATCAAAATGGTACAGTGCCATCGAGCAGAATTTACAAAATGCTTGAAACCACTTTCATCCACGTCATATCGACTCACTGCAAAATACGAAGGGCATCATACTACACTATTATGGCCTTCCAAATTCCTTCACTAATCTGCACTTTCGAGGATATGACTTAAGATAAAACTTTTTTCTGACTTCCAAAGTCTATGTCCCGATTTAAAACTTTTTCTCTTAGGTTTAAAAAGTGTTGGGACGCAGGACGATGCTGCCAACCAACAAACTAAAATTATCCTACTATGTTTCTTCCCTTCGGAAATTTAGTTGTTACTGGTCCTGATATTAAAATTTAGGAACTCGGTGGTGAGAAGGAACAATGAAATAATCTCCCTCTTCAAGAGATTACCCAAGCCTTTCATATCACCACAAAGTGATCAGCCGTCTTAGTTGATTAAAAACAATCATGCAGGCTGGAATATTTAATATATTCTCCAATCAAGCATTTCTAAATAAATAGTAAGTGTCTCTAAAGCCACTAACTAAAATCACAATGCAAATTTTTAAATGCAACAAATTCTTTAACATTCAAAAATCAACTGAATGTTTCCTCTTCTGTTTCAATTGCAAACTTAGTTGCTTTGTCTATCATTTGAGTTTTTCTCACATAAACAATTCTGAGCTTTAACATCCTCTCCTTCGTTGCTTCTTTGTTTTTTGGTTCAGTCTTTGTTTTCGTGGTTTAGAAGTTCTAAAACTTCTAAATTCTTCTAATTGTTCTTACTTTTGCATCTTGTTTTTCGGCCATCTGTCAATGTTCCATCTCCTCCTCCTGCGTTGACTCCGCACTTCTCTCCACTTTCTAGTTTTCTTTTGCTCGGTTTGCAAAACTCCCGGAAACCTTTCTACACTGATGGTCGTGACCACCTCATGCTTTTGTTCTAGATTCAAAAGTGACTCTAAAGAACCAAACATGCTGTAGAATCCTAGTGCAGTCATTATATTCACCTCGGTTCCTCCATGGCAATCTGCAATCAATTCCGTTTCCGTTTTTGCTTTCATCACAATGTTCCCAAACAAAATCGTTAATTGCTTGTGTTGTTTCCCCAGTTTCTTTACGCCATCCAGACCTCCACAGATTAGACCCTCCAGTCCTTAGACTTCCGCTAGACAGCTACCATGTTTAACCCAGTCCTCTGGTCCCCAGCCAGGCAACTCTACTGTTTCTTCTCCGTTGCTCTTAGAGGCTGTCGTCTTTAAATTGTAAATGATGTTTAGGTCACGCAAGTTACAGCCTGAATTCAATTCCCTCTGCACGTCTTGTGTTGCACGCAATATCGAATCGGCGTTAGGACTCGGACACCATGATGGTTTCATCGGTTCCCGCACCACCATTAGACTCGTTCTTAGCAGTTCGTCCGAGAATCCCAATCCAAATTCCACTCGGTTGTCAGATTTTGGCACTGAAGGTGCAGTCACCTTATCTTCCAACACAAGTCCCAGCTTAGTCTGCTGATTAGAAGCGCTTCTTATCGTTGCAATTCTTGACGTCCAGAATCTTAGCAACACTGCTTGCTCGTAATCAAAGAAGCAATCGCGTATATCTTCATTTATGAAAGGGTTGATTCATCCCTAAGATTCCAGATACATAACTGTACGATTTCTTCCCGATCGGTCCACAGTATTCACTGGACTTCGGCAGTGCTCCGGTAGATTCTTTTTTGAGCCTCATCTCCTTGTTAGAGAAACTCCCTATCTCGTCAATTTTCTTCATCGGTTCCAGTTCCACAGGTTCCTTCATCTTAACTCGCATCGGTTTTTTCTGATGGATGTCTAAAAGTGCAAATAAGAGCAAGGCTTCCGTTCGCTCATCGCCTTCTCTGAGCATCTTGACACAAGTGTTCAACGCCGACACTGATATTTGTTCCAGCATGAATCGAATGAAACAGAGAGCGTCTCTCCGCTTTGCGCCGCTCCTGCCGCTCCTTCTTGGTTTATGAGATCTCTCATGCTCGTCACTAAGAATATCTTCTCTCCCTTCGATCTTTTTCTTTCTTCTGAATCATATTCCCCCCGTGTCAGTCCAGTCATACACCAAGCGAACCTCAGTTGTAATTCTGTTCTCACATAGGGTATCGCTATCAGAGCGTGTATCTTCGGAGTGGTTCTCATTTCTTCTTCAAAGAAACGCAACACTACTGCTCTCCATGGTAGGCTCACCAAATGCTCTATCGTTTCGGCGTGCATTTCAGACGATACCAGAGTCCCGTATGCCTTCTGCTTCAGTGTTGTGCATTGCATCATCGTCTCTAATTAACCCTCCATAGCACTTTTGTTTTCCAGAGCAATTAAGAAGGCAAACGTGACTGCCGGACCGTATATCACTGTCAAGAACTCAGTGGCTCCTCTGATCAATGCTAAGGCATCGGTCCTCATAGCCAAGCTCAGGTCTGTTAACAGGGGCATGCCCCAAGCATGACGTCACACGTCTTCTTCCTTCTGAATTGTCTCATCCTCTCCTGTTCCAAAGAGACTCTGCTGCAGGAGATATTGGATAAGAGTATGTCGCAGATCTCTTATCTTCAACCAGGAATCAGTGGGTCACTTCACGTCAAATCTTCTCACGTTTTCTCTCATCTGCTCCGGGTAGCGTGCCAGATTCATCAATCCTCCCAAGTTCCCGTCCATCTAGTTCCCTTCGGCGAGCAGTATCACTGGTCCTCTCACAAAGTTCTCTGCTCCAAACGTCACGAACAGGGGTAGTAGTTCCACGATCGATACTTCTACGGTTGCTTGGAGGAACTCTTTAATCAGGTATCGAGAAAGCGATGGGCAAATTTTCGCCAGGAAGAATGCGGTCCATCCGGCTCCCAACCCTTCCAGCATGCTGTTAGTCCGGTCAAAGCCCTCTTCTCCCTTTATATTCTGTGTCCAGAAAATTTCCAGGGTCACTTGGCACACTCTAGTCATGAACTCGGCTGATTTCTCTTCAGCATTTTTTAACACCAACATGTGTAGCGAATAGTCCTTAAACCCTGGCATCGCATTCGAGATGTCAGACCACACCGCAGGTAATTCCGCCCTAAGTGGTCTTAGGTTCTCCATCTCTATTCCGCGATTTGGGGCAGATATGATCACATCATGTTTCCTTTCCGAGAGCAACGCCACCATCGCGTATACAAACATCAGTCCATCCGGGAGGTGTGCATATCCCGGAGACAGTGCAAACACAGCTCTCGGTGTTATCTTGGGGAAAGCACTTTCTTTCAGCGTGTCCACTACTTCACCCATCGATCCGAGGATATCCTTTATCGCAGGCCATACTGCGTCTTCTGCCGTTGTACGCTCTCTGAGTCTGCTCAGAAAACCCCTACTGTGTAGATGGTCGTTTATGCCGGCAAAGACGATCGTGATCGGGTTCATTTCCGTCTGTCGTTGTACCCCGATTGCCATTGACACTGACTACATTAGGTCCAGGTCTACCGCTGCCAACATTATAACGTCAGGCCAAAACAGAGACTTGGAGCATTGTACGAAGTCTGAGTTCGCAATCATCACATTATTTGCTTTTCTCATTTCTGCTTTATCATACGCTGCAAAGATGGTCTCGTCTTTCCTAGTCATCTTCATCCCACCATATCTCTGAACATCGCCTTCTTGAGTCACCTGTTTCGGGTACGCTCTATCTTTTACGTGACCTGGGGGTGCTCGTATTCGCTCGAACATTTTCACACGAAGTCCTATTGGTGCCCTCGTTGTCAAGAATCTTCTGCTTATAGACATGCCAGGGAGAAGGTATGGGCCTCGACCACATCGAAGAGCTCCTGTCTGGTCGTCGCTCTTCTCGACTGGTACTCGTAGTCTCTGATGTAGTCTCTGATCTCGTTTCCGGTCTCGAGGTACTTGTTGTCTCCGTAGTCGGGTTGACAGGTCCTAATTTTCGCCTTGGATGAATGGTTCTTCTTGCTGGCGCTTCTCCCAATCGGTCCTGCACGTCCGTACTTTGCCCTGGCTCGCTAGAGCTTTGCGGCCTGTAGGTCACGGCTGGAACCGTTCCCAGATCATTTCTAGGTTAGGGGGCACGAAGGTTGAGATTGCCGGCTCATTCGTCGTTTCTTTTTTCTTTAGCACTCCCGTGTCAAAAAGCTCGACCTCCATTTCATCCAGTCGCTCCTGGAAGACTCGGTTCATCCAGGCCTGTCCTTCTATACTATCAAAGTGGCCCATCGGTGGTTAGTCTCTCCTGATCCATAGCTCTTAGCTCGTGTGCAATGTCCATAAGGATCATCCGTCCAGCATTCCGACTAGCCAGATTTCTCAGTACGTTGTTCCACTTGATGACTCCTTCATTATGCCTCCTTCCTGTCGATGTCAACGTTCTCGTGCTCATCGGTACGGTGCAGACGGTCAGTACCGCGCACTTGAATTTCTGCCAGAGAGTAGTGAATAGGCCAACCAACATCGTTTCCCAATGTGCCGCTTCCTCATCTGAGCCTCTGGACACGTTGTTTGTCCCTATTACGATCATTATGTTAGGGATCCTCCCTGTGTCCACCATACGAAATAGCTGGGTTATCGTGGCACCTCCAAAGGCCATCACCGTGGTGATCCAAGATGTTCCCAGGTTTTGGAGAACTCTCACCAAACTGTCACCCAGTATCAAATGAGATGTCCCGAGCGGCGGTTATTGCATGTTTATCGCCGGATCCAAGTCGATCGATTAAAGCAGGCTCGCGGATCCGCATCAGGAACTCCTGTGAAGTTCTGCACATCAAACACTCGGGACTCTTTCTTCATTGGCAATTCTCTTTTTTTCCTCTCGGGGGCTCTGGATGTCTTTGCTGGTAACGTGACACTGTCAACTCCCGTTTTCTTTAGCGCTTCTCGGGAGAGTTCCACTCTGCCCGTGTCGTCTATTCTTCCATAGGGTGCAGTATTCCCGGAAACTGGCGCATTCCTATTAGCGAATAGTCGTCCAGCTGTTTCTATCATTTTCAGCACTGTCTGCTCCACGCCTGGGTCACCTAGGGTATCACTTGGGTCTGGGATTGTCACTCTTCCTGTCGTAGTTGGGGGTCGCACCTCCGTCGTCTGACTTAGTCCACGAGGAACATTCCTTGCAGGTATCGCTTTTTTCACTGCCGTCGTCAACGCCAGCCGTTCCGATTGCTCTCTATGTTTTTGCCTCAAGCGTTTTATTTCCTGGCCCTGTTTCTTGGTGCAATCTTCAAACAGTTTCTTCCACATATACCTGTCTTCTTCTACACTGAGCATAGTCTTAGTCAATTGATCTAGCTCCCTTCTGGTTTTCTCCAGTTCTCCTATCGTTCGGTTGAGGTCTTGCATCGTCTCGTTCGTCTGAACTTCTTCTTCTACTCTCGCCCTTTTTGGTGGCACAGCTGCTCTCAGTTGTGAACTAGACGAAGCAGCCTCGCTGTTCATCACCTGATGCATTTTTCTCAGACCAGGCCTAGGCTTGGTTGGTAGAGGCATCTCACCTGGTTGGTAGGTCCATGAACTTCCCACTCCATATGCGCCCATCAACAAGACTTCCGTGGGGCGGTCCCCACGGTTATCATGCCCTAAGATGTTTTAAAAGGCGACCAGCAACATGACTATCTCTGGGTCCTCCAGAGCGAAGTCTCGATCCATCAGCCGACGATAGATCGCATCTATCATTGATCCTACATATGCCTCCGCTAAGTCCATCAATTCATTCAAATCGAAGTTGTCCAACTCGTTAGATTCGGTTTGATTATCAGTTTGTTCAATTGAAATCTGATGAATGATTAAATGATAAATCAGCATCTAGAAAAGAGGTCACGAATATCACATTTGTCAGCATTACTCTAATTTTGTATTAAAACTTATTTAAAACAGTCAGATAAAAAAATCTTGATCTTAAAATGTAATAAAATCAGTTTACTGCTACAATTTTGGAATTCGACCTAAGAACGGACAGTCCAAACTTTGGATCTATTTCTAAGATCGTCATTGGATTGTTCTTGGTCACTAATCCCTTCATACCCAGGGTCTTAATAACAAAACACATAAAACACAACATCTCACACACAACACACATAGTATGACACCTCCTACATGCAACCTAAACTCAGCCTATACTCAAATAATATTTCTTATGTAAGTATACTTGTATGTTAGTATCAGAAAAGATTACGTGTATCAGTGCATATAGCCTCCGTGGATGCAGTCATCCTCGGTTTGGGTCAAATACTGGAAGCGAGAGTTCCTTTACCTCCCTCTCCCTTTACTGGTATCTGCGAAGCCGCCGGAGGCAAGGCTGCCACGCCTCCTATTCCTGGTGTATGCTTCCAAAAAAACTCTATGTTTTATATTCTCTCTTGAAATCCTAAAACTCATGTCCGCTGTGATCGCTATCGCACACGTTCTGTTTGTAAGTATAAAATCGCATAAAGTTATAAAGTTCTGTTAAAGTATAAAGTTCTGTTTGGCAAGTTAAAATAAGACTCAACTACTCTCCCTATTTCTGCTTCTAGATCACATGTTTCCCTTGCTACTCTTATTTTTTTTAAAATAATTTTTCAGTGTGGGTAAGTCCTACCCCCACTCCCCGGACAAAAATATCCATCGAAGTCCCCGTCGATCGCATACCGGATAATAAAGCGATTTTGGATGCAGGAATAAGTAATTGCCCTTCCTGGGCAGCGCAGGAAGGATCATCATTTTCGGTTTTTATGTAATTCATGCTCTCACGGTCTACATCTTGAATCGTGACACTGGTCTCCTTCGGGTCCGACGTCATTTCGTTCAGCCATTCCAAGACACGCAGATTTGTCAAATCTTGTTCATAAGATTGCTGTTGCTCGTCGTCGAATTCTACCTCGGGTTTAGACCTGTCATCGATACATTCCTCGTCGCCGTCGTCGACTATGTCGATGTCTTGTGACACGGTTATTTCTTCTAGACCCACCAATTCTTCCACTATCTTCTTCAGACTTATTCTCTATACTACGAAGTCATCTCCGTAAGGATTGTATTTTTTCGTGAGTCTTGTCCTGTCACTCTGTCGAGTCTGTATCGTCTTGTCCTGTCACTCTGTCGAGTCTGTATCGTAAACGGAAGATCTGGTTCCAAATTTTTGGGGAACTCCATCTGTTCGGGATCTTGCAAGTCCTCTTCTGCGTAGGGTAAGGTTTCTTCATCTGCTTCAATCACCTCTTTGGGATCCAGGTCCAGTGGTGGACTTGATCCTTCCTCTACGACCTCTTTCCCATCATTCTTTCCCCTGGTGCCCTTCTCATTGACCTCACAGGCAGGGTCCATCATTAGATAATTGCCCTCTTCCATGTCTGCAGGTATACACCAGTCTGACTTAAATGGGTTGTGTGGCTTAATATTTTCGTGGTGAGCGGCTCGGCCGGTACTCAGTCTGTAAAAACGTCCCTCCTGGTGCACTTCCGTAATCATGAAGGGTCCCTTCCGCTTCTTTAGGAGCTTTTTTGTTCTTTACGGTGGTATAACGTTTCGAAATACCCATACGTAGTCTCCTAACGAGTAAAATTTTTTATCGAACCTTTTCCTCTGCCTTGCCGGTGCCTGCTGAGTGTTCCGTCTACACAAGTCGTTCAGTTCATGTTGATGTCTAATTACCTCCCTTACGTAGACCTGTGGTGATGTTTTCTTCCCCTCATACTCTGGGTAAAAAAAAATCAAGGGCAAAGACTTCTCGTGACCGGTTAACATCATGTGTGGACTAACTCCGGTGGTGGAGTGTTGCGTGCTGTTGTAAGCTTCCATTACCTGTGGAAGGTATCTCTCCCAATCGGTCATGTACCTGGATCAATATACCCTCAGCATCGACACCAACGTCCGATTTGGCCTCTCCACTAAGCCATTCGTCTGGGGATGGTATGTCGTGGAGTGAACTTGAGCCACCTGTGAGCGTCTCTTGAGCTTTTTCTTAAGTTCTCCATCAAAAGCTGTTCCGTTATCCGATTGAAACGTCATCGGACAACCATGTCTCGCTATCCACGTTTTGATTAGATGACCGCACGATTAGATGATACATATTTTCTGGTGGTTAATCTGCACCACCTCGTTGAATTCAGATGACTCGATCGACTGCAAGGGAAGTCGCAATTTCCTTGGATCCTTGACCTGTTGACATGACAGTCATGCTGTTACCCACTTCTCGCATGCCTTCTTCATTCCAGGCCACTCAAAGCGCTTCAGGATCCTCTGGTATACTTTTTCGATTCCCTGATGGCCCATCTGATCGTGCGACTCGAATAAAAGATCTGTCTGATAGAGTTGCGTTATATTTGTACGGGACTTTGCCTTCTTCTCTTCTCTTACAAGCCACGATCCTATCCTTCTTCAGATATATCCGTCCCTCTTATTGCGTAAATTAAATTCTCAGAACACGGTAACTGTCTTCCTCCAGGTCACTTTTGTCTGGTATTCCATTTTCGATCCACTTTTTCAAGTTACTCGTCATGCGGTCATTTCTTTGTGCTCTTAGTAGGTCTGAGAGTCTGTATCTCACCTTCAAGTACGTCTTCATAACTCTCAGTTGACTATTCATTTTATCGGGCTGATGCGTGTCTTCTTCCATCTTCACGCACCAAACTTCCGCCAATTGTTCTGTCTCTTGCCTGAAGGGTTGAAGATCAGTCCTGACTACTTCTTTCTGTGGCAACAAACTCATCGATCGTCTCGACACCGCTAATGTTTCTAGATCATCTGCTGCGTTGTCAAAAACTGTTTCGCTGGGTAACAGGTACCGATCACTGTCAGGGTCTTGATAAACCTCTCTGTCCAAGTCTATGCTCGAGTCTCCGCTAGTATCGTGTGGATCGCTAGCTCTGACAAATCCGATCCCGTGCTCGAGTTCCTGTCTGAGTAGGTGTCAATTCCTGAATTGCTTGAGTTGTCATCAATGGAAGAATCTGTCACTGAGCATGTTTCTTCTTCGGGATCAGTTTTATGCGCTCTGCTCATCCATCTGAAGTCTCCGGACAAAATTTTATTTCCTCCAGGTCTTGTTCCTTGTTTTGAACATTTTCCTCTACACCTGACTCCCTGGACACACTTTCTTGTCCTGGGTCTTGTCGATAAACTTGCCTGTTCCCATCAACGTCCTTCTCCCCGGACAAACTTTCTTGCCCCAGGTTTTGTTCAACTTCTTCGCATTTCTGATCCTGATCCTCAAAGGTGACGGTTTTCCTTTTTGTCCCTTTCACCTGTTCTTTTCGTTTGTATGATGTACATGTCAAGACATTTTGGGGTATCGAGGACAGTAGTTGCTGAACTATTGTCCTACAATTTTCCTTTCATTTTCCTTGTGTTGACGTCTTGATTGCTTAACCTTAATTTTCTCACTGACTCTTAGCGATGCCATGGCTGCTGCCCACTCGGGGTCATCTCCAGTCACTTCTCTCTCCAACAATTCACCAAGCATCCGCATAACTTGCGGAGGGACCTGCACCGTTTTATCCAGCAATGAGAGGCTGTTTGTGTTCATACGAGAGAGTTCCTGTTGGACCAGGTTCGAACGTAGCAACAGATCCAAAGGCACCTTGTCCTTCTTTGATAACATCTTTATTTCCGCTGCCTCTTCCACCAGTAACTCGGGGTGTCCCCGAATTGGATGTCCGGATTTGTCTAATCATCTCGTCAAGGGAAGCGCCTCATAAGTTTCTTTATTCAGAAACGAGAATATTTCCATAACTTCCGCCTGATTGGCTTGCTTATGTTCAATTTTTTTCATAAAACTCAGTCTCCTTGCTGAGGCTGTCAGCATTCTGGTGTTTGTCACGCATCGTGTGCTCAGTTATCATGTGGTAGCCGTCTAACCTGACTATCCACCGACCAATATAACTCTGGTCCATCGAGTACGTCTTCAACCAGGATAACGCTCTATTATCCACACATAGCTGAAAGGGAGCGCTCCCTAAGTATGCACGGTACTTCTCCACGAATGTGACCACTGCAAACATTTCTGCCTTTGGTGCATCCTATTTCATTTCAGTGTCACTGAACACTTTACTGCCATATGCAATGGGAAGGAGAACTGGTCTTACATTCCATTCCTGTTACTGATGCAGTATTCCTGAGATGGGTAACTGATGCATCTGTGTCAAGAACATACATGCCCTTCGTTTTATGCTCTCGAAGGCAGCTTGAGCTTCTTCGTTCCATTCGAATTTCTTTCCTTTGTTGCGCATCCGTTTTTTGCATCGGCTACACCTTGTCTGCGTATCCTTCTATGGACTCACGGTAATAATTGGCGAACCCTAGGAAGCTCATATTTTGTGTGTCCGTTTTGGGAGCCTTCCATGTCAACACAGCCTCAACTGCCTCCGGGTTCGGCCTTAAACCATGCCTGTCCACCATTCAGATACATAATTGAATCCCTAAGGATTTCACATTTCGATGGTTTGCATTTCAAGCCTTCTATTTTCATTCAGTCAAAGACCTCATCGAGCCGATCAATGTGGTCTTCCAAGGTGGGTGTTGCTATTATCACGTCATCCACTTAACACATCACAAGGTTCCCATACTTCTTCGTCACTCTGGTCAAAGCCTGAGCCATCAGTCTTTGAAAAGTTGCCGTGGCGTTGCACAAGCCAAAGGGCATCCTCTTCCACTGGTACAACCCCAATTCACATGCTAATCCGGTCTTTTCTCTGTCCTTCTTCCGCAGAGGGACCTGCCAGAGGGCAGAACCCAAGTCCAATTTGGCGAAGAACTTGGCGTCACCAAGTTTCGAGAGGCTCTCGTCTATTCGCGGTATCAGGTACGCATCTTTTATTGTCACTGCATTCAGGTAACGAAAGTCGCAACAGAACCTAAGTATCTCCCCTTTTTCTTGGCCATGACTTCGAGGGTTCTATCATGTCGTATTCGAGGAACATTTCTATTTCCGCTCGGCACGCTTCCAATTTATGAGGCGTCAGACGCATTGCGCCTTCCCTATGAGGTATGGCGCCTTCTTGTAATTCCATTTCGTGTTCGACGAAGTTGTAACTACCAATATCCGCTTTATGTTTTGAAAATACGTCCGCATTCCGATTTAAAACCGCCCTTAATCATTCAAAATCTCCCTCACCTATTTTCCCTCTCAAGTGTTCTATCTCCGGCAAAGCCGGTTTGTCGGATTCTAGTTCATATGACGAGGGGCGTTCCGGAAAATTCGAGCAGCTCGACAAGCCGTTATCTTTTTCGGATTTCATTGAAAACAGTTTATTAATGGACTTAAATTCATCAATTCTCTTTAAAATTTTGCTTCATCAGCATGATTTGGGCAGTCGTCCACATTATATCTCTTCAAGTTTTGTGTCTCCACATAGTCGGTTTTCATCGGCAAAGCGTAACTAAGCTTCTTTCCACGCTGAATCGAAACGGTGGTGTCCAGTGTGTTCAACAACACACTGACACAAAGCCCGTTTCGTGTTACTGAAAAATTCCGGCCTAAAACCACCGAGCTTTGACTATTTGGGTTGGGTACCAGACAAACCTGTTTACTACCACTTAACGAATTTAAATTTCTCATCCTAAAAATTGCTATTACAGCAGGTCCCGACTGTATTTTACCTTTCTATCTACAAAAATTGGTACCTTGTTTTCATTTGTTAATATTCTATTAATTGGTTTCTTAACATACTTCCCTTTGGGTTTCTAATCCTTATTAGGCCGTTGTTCAAGTCAATCATCACATCAAAATTCCGGACAAAATCACGGCCCAAGATGAAATAGTCTGAGTCGTCTAAATTCTCAACCACCAGGAAGCTCATCATCCAAAGATCGCGTCCTCCCATGTGAAGGACCGTTATTGGTGTCCTTCCGGCCTCGTAGATTGCTCCGCGGGTGGCGGCCGCGAATCTGAGGGTCGTTGGAATTAGATCTTCCCTCGTGAAGCCCATTATTTCCCTAGTCTTTATTGGCATCACGCTTACCACTGCTCCTGTATCCAGTAGTCCTGTTACTCCAAGTTTTTCCCTTTGGTGTCTAGCAGATGTGCAGTCACATCTGCCTCGTACCCTAAATGTACTGCATCATGGCATCATTGCCGATTCTACTGACCTTAAGTTCTTCTTGAACGAAATAGATCTGCCCCATTTGGTCACTATCTGTTGTGACGTAGGTCCTAGCGTAGATTTTTATCCAGTCAGTGTTCAACATCACTTGATACGGTCCATAGACTTCCACGTAGCGCCCGTGGCGTCTCTTTCTTCGAGGGCCAACCGTTGCCAACAACGCTCGCACAGCCCTCGACTCAGATAACCTGCATATGAGTCTAAATGCATCATAGTGATTTCTGAGGGTTCACTTAGGTTCTTGATTACCTGATGTCCCGCAACTGAAATTATTGACTGTATTCTGCTTCCTTGTGGCACCATGCCGAACGTCTGCCCAGAGATCACATTTAATTTCATGCTCAAACTGCTTGGTGCTTTCGTTTCTTCGACCTCTGATGCCTCGAAGGCGTTTAGTTTTTCCTGAATTTTCTCATTCTCTAGTTCGAGCTTCACCTTTTGTTCGATCTCCTTCCTCACCAACTCCTGCTGGACTCTAATTAAAGCATCTCACGCGGCTGCCCTATAGTCAACCTTGAAGTCATCTGCCGCCGTCACTGGTTCAAGTTCACGCATCTCTTCAATTACTGCCAGCATCTTCTTTGTTGCCAGCTCTTGCGGTTTCTCATTTCTGCGTGCCTCCGCTTCACTCAACAGGCAAGGCTTGCTGGCTTTCACACCCAATAAAGCTTCCTCATGCCTTGGATGGTTGATGTACGCCACAGTATCTCAAAATTGTGGACAATCCAATTTAAAATGACCTTCCAAGTTACAAAAGAAACACCTCGGGCCGAAATTTGCAATTACTCCTCTCATGAAATCTTCATGATCGACCTCTGACGCATATTCATCCTCGAGGCTAAAGCGTATTGCTTTCATGTCCTGTTTGTAGGTTGGGCATGCTGACTCATGATGGTCCGTCGAACTGCAGTTGTCATAAGAGCGTCTCTTGTCCATATCGTCCCTTGGTTTGTACCAGTTGTTACCTTGATTTGCTGGTCCATTTTTAAATTTGCCACTATCGTTTTTGTAACATCCAGATCTCGATGGAGGCTTCAGTAAAAGATATTCGTTTGAGTTGAGTCTCAACTCCTCTGGTGTTGGCGCATTGGTTGAAAATGGTGTGTAATCATCCTTCGAAGCTCATCATTCTCGACACCATCGATGAATTTTGAGGCTACTGCCAGGTTCATCCTTCTGTTCGACTCTGGTTGGCTACGCCTTCTGAGCATCTCCAAATTGTCTAGAAACTTGTCTATCGTCTCGTCTTCACGTTGCCTCAGTTTCTCAAAGCGCATTATTGCTTGGTGATCTTGCACCCCTGAATCAAAACGATTTAACAACATTTCAAAGTTTTTCTCAGCAGTGTCCCGCCGGTACTGCTTTTTGGCCATCACGCAGTTTAGGGCTGTCCCTTCCAGGTTACTGTTGAGCGCACTGCATTCTTGTCTTTCTGTCAGGTCCGTCTCTTCAAAATGTAGTTTCATAACCTCTATCCAGGTATCAATACAGCCATCAGATTCATCTTTATAGCATCTTGATTTCTTAAAAACCCTTCCTGATTTTTCACTGCGTTCATCATTGGTTCTAGATAACCTCATTAGGATTGTTTCCAAGGACCAGTTCAGAGGTTCAAAGGCTGTGGTCATTGATGTCGCGTCCCTTGAATACCCCGCTTGAGCATCATTGCCCCCTGATAGAGGCTCTGGATTTTCCATCCTGTTCGAATCGCTGGGGTGACTTCTTCCTTGATTCGCATGACTCCTGTTCATGGAATCACATCTCCCAGTCGCACGTGTGTCTTGCGTCGGTAGTTCGTTTGAGGTCGGTCTGTTGCCAGTTGAATTTCCTCTGATGTTTGGGCCCCTTGGCCTATTGTCCCCCGTGGCTTAGCTGGATGAACTGCCTCTTCGTCTAGTGGATCCATGCGTCCTTCTTCTATTGGGTTGTTCCTAGAAGCTCACTCTCGGCTCCCTGCCGGGCTCTTCTGAGTTTGTCTACCCAGTCTTCGATCCACTCCTGCTTCCTAGTAGCCCATCCAACCTATCCATGATAGCCTGATTTCGCCTCTCCATCATCGCGTCTATCTTCGTGTCAAGATTCCCGAGAGCCTGCTGTTGTTGAATCATCAACTTCTCCATTTCATCTCTCAACCGTAACTCTCTTTGCTCAGCTTCCCGCGTCATTCGCGACAAGTTCTTGGCCAACTGTTCATCCGTCCTCTCCTACAAGCGTTTTTCGCTATCGGTTCCAAGTAGCTTGGTGCTGGTCGAGACTCGGGTTTTAGTTCTCTGCCTCGACGTCTCTTTATGCTTGACTTCTGGATCCGCAGGTGGGTTACGTAGCCCTGTGTTTCTCTTCTTCCCAGTTCGCGTCTCCGAATTCTTCATGGTCACAAAGTCTCCTGACTGGCTTGATCTGTTTGTGGTCTTGCTCATTGTCCTGACTACACCAAATCGGTCTATAGAGCCAGTCTCTCTATAGGTGTATGCATCATTCTCCTGAGTCAAACTGTTGAGGCTGACTTGAGATCCAAAGTCATCTTGCTCGTCATCGTTCTCCTCTTCTTCCTGGGTTTCTGCTTCCTCGCATGTACCCGTTCCTATAGTAAATGGAACAAAGTTTTTCAAAGTTTTCTTCACTCTTTCTGAAAACGAGGAGGACGTTGCCGGTTTCTCCGTCGCACCATGCACCATAGTGTTATCTGTGGACGATCTTGTAGTCACCACGTTTTCAATAGAGATGTCGGACAGTTCCGACATCTCTTCTCGGCCTAGAGTCCCAGTGGAAGTGGCAAAATCTTGCCTTGGTTCTACCGGAGTAGATTCACTCGCCAGTCTTCTTTTTCCTCTCCCTTCCGGTCCATGTCCGACCCGGTTCTCATCCATGGCAGGTTACGGATGGACTTCTACTTCTAACATTGCCTTTTGTTCTTCTGAGGACTTATGACTCTTGGTTTCAACCATTCCGCCTGAAACTTTCTTCCCTTTGTCGGTCCGGGTTCGTGCAATCCTTTCCACGAAAGGGTCGTTCATTGCTTTTCTTTGTTTCCCTGGTATGAATTTTCTTGAGCTATCACTTAGTTTAGGTATCCTTGACTTGTCTAGACTCATTTTCAATTTATCACTTCTTACTGCCTATACACTGAATTTGATTGCTAGTGTCCTTATTTTTTGACTACTGATAATAATAAAACAACACAATAAATTCCAAAAGTTTCACTTAAATAGTGACTACGAATGTTTGTATGTTATCACAGTACAGCGTGTATACAATTTATTCACAATGATCGATTATTAGTTGTAAGATATGAAGCTAGCACAGTCTGATGATATCAATATATTTAAAAGATAGGGGTCACAACCCAATCAAGAGCAGATATTATTGATTTAAAACCAAAAAAGAAGGAAAATAAAGTATTTTCAATGAAAAACGTATGTGTTTTGTACTTTAGTCGGTCGCAATACAATACTCGAACTTGTCTCTTAAGAAAGAGCTTACCCTGTTTGGTGCCGCACTAAACAGACAACACTTGAAGGCATTAATTTTCTCAAGTGGACGTCTATTGCACCTACCGTGCCTGTGTTACTTATCTGCCTTTGGATTGCCCGAGCTAGACCTACTAAAGTCCTCAAGTCAATCACTTTTACAAAAACTTTTTCCATTTCAATCCACACAAATCAGTACAAACTCTTGTTCAATATAGTCATTGTTGCGCAAATATCCGGGTTTAGAACTGTTTTGTTGTAGTCTGGTCTTTTTAAAAGGCAAGTTACCACTGCAGTCACTGGTTTCTAGCCTGACACTTAATAACCAAATCTTCTTTACTATTTACTTTTCTTTTGTCTACTTAAGTTTTGACAAGAATGGGACCCTTCCGAATTGGTGAATAAGGATCCTTCCGGATTGGCAAAAATTGGACTCTTCCGAATTGGCAAAAATAGGACCACTCCGGATTGGCAAAATTGGGACCCTTCCGGATTGGCGAAAATAGGACCCTCCGAGTTGGCAAAAATAGGACCCTTACTAATTGGCAAAGCTTAGACCCTTCTGGATTGGCAAAAATAGGACCCCTCCGGATTGGCAAAATTGAGACCCTTCCGGATTGGCAAAAGTAGCACGTAACCTCCCCCCCCCCCCCTGATTGACAAAATTGGGACCCTTCCTTCCGGATTGGGACCCCTCCGGGTTTGTAAAAATAGCTTTTCCGGGACTTTAAAAATTTTCACCCGATACCCTTCCGGATACGTTCTCCGATGCTACTATGCTGTAGAAACTAACTAGGAAGGGTGTATTTTCCGTCCCTAGAACCTTCCGGATCGAAGCTAAGCCTCTTATTTTGCTATTCTACTCAACTGTGACGGGTCTTGTAACTAGCCTAGTTTTGCCTTTTTGTCTAGAACAGCGTAAAATAACCTTTACTACCCTTCAACCGTTACTACTTTTTGGTAGGGGTATAAGGGCTTTCCAAAAAAAAATTACAAAACGTGAAGGGTCTGCCTTCACAAATTATTAAGTTTGCTAAAACAATCTCCAAAAAAATTTTACGCAAATTTTTTCAAAAAATTGAAAGTTTTATGAGTAGCCTCACCTAATTTCTGATCAAATGGTACCAAGATCAACTGGATCTCTCCTGTAGTTCCAAAATTTTTAACCAAAACGTCTTTTTTCTAAAGTCAAAAAGTTTTCTCTCTTGTAGGTTCTGCCTAACTTTTTTCGCAATTCTTATTTTTTTGACCTAAAAATTATTGATCCGAGCTCAAAAGGCGTATAATTTTCTAGTTCAATGCAAAAGACCCGATCTAAAACGTTCCAGCTGAAAAAACTTGCCGAAAGCAATGCTATTTGGACCCTTCCGGATTGATAAATCCACTAAATCAAACACGTTAAGTTCGATTTCACTGTAACCCGTAAGGTTATCGGCAAACAGGTTTTAAAAACTGTCGATTCACTAGCAAACGTTGTCCGAACATCAATTTTTACTGTGCTAACTCAAAAATTTCAAAAAAAATTTCTTATTTTGTAACGTTTCGATTTTTCAAAAATCAAGAAAGTTCGGTTTTTGGTACCCAATTAGTTCCAACCACTTCTGAACTAAACTCAACCAGTTCTACCTATTAAACTAGAACAGTTACGATGTAACTCACTAATTTAGCGCTTTTTTCCGGTTCAAAAAAAAATCTATATCTCAAAAATCGCGATTTGTGGGGGGGTCAAAATATTGCTATTTTGACCCTAAAAACCGTTCTGCTTGCTGTGTTTTTCACTGAAAAACGGTATTGGAGTATTAAAATAGGCTGTATAAATAGCAATACTAGTAATATTATACCCCTCCCGGTTTGTTTAATACCCGAATTAAGGTGCTTAACTCGTAAACTCGCAATTCGTTGAAAGGTCACTACACTGCAGTCACTTTCGAGCCCCCCACAGATTCATATCTTTCTTTTTGTACCAAAAGGGATACAAAACTTGTTAACGATACCCAACAGTTGTCCTTGAGCCCCTTCTTGTCGCTCCTTGCTCTGCTTGTCGGATCAGTCTTCTTCTCTAATCCCGAGACCCTTCCGGATTGAGCACAAATTAGCATTAACTTGATTAAAAACTCAAATAACCCTACAGTACAAGCATCACAAATGGGCCACAAAATTCGATCGTAACGATCCTGACTGATATAAATGACTGTAACATATGACTGTATATATCTAACAACAACAAACGGGAAGGGTCGGTCACATCTTGTCTGGGGGGATGATTTCTACTCATTTTATACTTTTTACTGTTTTTGGTTTTTTCGATTATTTTTTTTTTAATTTTTTTTTGTTTTTATTAGGTATTATACTACTTTTTGTTTGGTTTCCTGTATATCTTTAAGTGTTTTTGGTCACGCACTACTCAGGGAAAAACGGGAACGCGAATCTCCCCATCCCTCCTAGTTCGTAAATTTTCGGTCTTAAATAGGTTAAAAAGCTATTCATGGGAATCCGGAAGGCTTCCGCGTTCCGAACAACCCTACGCTGGAGCCTTGTTTTGAGCATTTGCTCGGCGCGGAGTGCACGTTTACGGTTCTGCCGGTGATGATGTTAAAAAGAATAACATCCAGGAGCGCCATAAAAACATCTATGTAACATTCGCCCGGAAGTACATATCGACGGAAAATGAAGCTAGGTTCTAAAACGATTGGCTAGCGTCTAAACACAGCTCTACATGCTTTTCACCGTCTCTGCCAAAGCCAGTTCTTTTGGTGGTCTCTCTAACATCGGGTCGACAAAAAAACGTTTTTGTTTCCGGCTCCGATCAGAACGCTCGAATTACCTTAATTATATGCAAAAATGGTGATCTCATGGCTGGGCGACTACTTATTTATTATCTTACTATTGATTTTGTTCAGTAGATAAAATTCATCATCTTCATTGAAAAAAGATCAACCCTTTCCCTCAACTTCTAGCTTCTCATGATCTGAAAACGAATTTGGATGTTATTAATTCAGTTCAGGAAATCTCCAGGAATGTAAAATTTTTTTCAAATAATGTTCAAGTTCTCTCCCGAGACCCCTCTAGATTCTGGAATCCGGGTAAATAACCTCCTTATTTCTTTCAGGAAGGCTAACCACGTCGTCCCATTATCCTTCCTGATTCCCGGGAGTTGCTTTGTTACGGTTGTAGCTGCACAATCGTTACAATTCCGAATGGTCTTCCAACAATAATCTCAATTGCTATTTCAATTTGTATGGCAAGCCTGTCGTTCACCTCGTCTATCTCAACGAATATTAGTGTTCTCTTTTTCTCATTTTCAGTTGTCGCGAAATCTCAAGGTCGTGACGTGTCTTTAATTGAAACGAATTTCTTAAAAATTAACTTGAAATTCCAAATTAACCCTTCCGTATTCGTGAAAATGAACGATTAAGACTTCTAATTTGTTAAAATCGTCAATCCTCCCTTTCCAATGTAACAATCAAATTTCGAATTCGATTTTGCATTTCAGTACATTCTGGTCGAATGTCACAACAAATACTGCATGAACCAATCAGAATCGAGATAAGACATAAATAATCCAAAATAAATCATAATAATTATTTTTTAATTTCTTCTTTTCTTGATTACGATTGGTTGAAACATTTTTTGGCTTATTCCCTTCTCTGGCTGACTCCATTCTGCATCTCGACTATTTACAGTGAAAGCATTTTTTTCCACTGTTGAAAGGTGCGCAAATTGCCTTCTAGTACTCTTACGATCAATAGCTGTCTATCTGCAGCTGTGATTCGAATCCGATGTAGGACCTCGCTTGTTTCACGAGCCATCGCTCCTCTCCAAGTTAGTGCAAGGCTGCAAAATTCAACTCGTTCACACTCAGTTTCTCTTCTCACCCAATCTTGGAGCTCGTGTGTGTTATAGTAGTTGGCTTTTTGCCTACTAACATCGGATAGTTCGGCAGTGTCACTGCAGATAATGGTGTCTAACACTAAAGCTATTCCTTCCTCTGCCAATATCAAGTCTTGTTTCCTCATGCCCAATTGGGTTCTGATAATTGGCTACTTGTCTTTGGCTTTAGTCACAACAAAGGCACTTGTACGAGCATGCCTTCTGATGCGCTCGCCTTGCGCTCGCCTTGCAGTATGTGGCCCAGTGTCAACGTGTTTCCACAACTTTCGCAGGAGGTATCTTGACCCCGATGCCATCGAGCTATTCGGGCTTTGGTAGCAACAAGATTTCCTTGAATCTTCATTGCCCCAAACAAATGCCTGCCCTTCATCAGTAGTGTGCCATTTTTCAATATTGAAAGACCACCACTGATTTGGACCGATGCTAGTCAATCGCCATCGAATTTCTCATGAAGGGCACTTTTTGAGAACGTCCTGGGTTTCTCTCTTATTTCTGGGGGTAAGTCCTCTACTTTTCTTAGTTGCTGCAAGGAAAAGGAGGTCGCAACAATACTGACGATTAGCTCGTCACTCGAGTTGAGCATTCTCACTAGTTTTTGCTCTTTCAGGATAGAATACAGACCTGTAGCAAAGGGATGCCCAATCCTCCAGCATCTTCCTTATCGTGAAACATATCCATTGGTGTGTCAGATGGCCAATGGAGATTGTTTCTTGCAGTGCTCTTGATGACTCTGTCCATGCCAGATATCATTTTATGGGACACTGAACCCAGAACAAGCTGATGGAATAATCCTGGGATCAGGTTAGTCTTCAGAATCCAAAGTCGCTGCTGAGGTTTTAGCGGAGGTTTCCTAATAGCCATAAATTTCTCTTCTAGCCTCTTGATGGATGTTATACGAGTTCCACTAGCTCGCAATTCAATTTCCTGGTATTTGTAGAACTGTACAACATTCATTGCTTTTAAGTCTACTTTGGAGCACTTGTGCGTTTTTTGACATCTAACAACTAGTTATCGATCTCTTGAGACAGTATCTAATTCAATTGTTGCGCACTTTGACCGATTGATTTCCAGTCCGCGTATTCTTAGACCCTTTTCGAGCTGATCAATCGATTGCTGTAACCCCATTTTTGATTCAACTAGGAGAACAATATCGTCTGCGTATGCCAAATGATTTACTCTTTCAGACCCTATCCTAACACCGGATGTTGCTGGAATCTGATTTAGGGCTTAATCAATAACCAGATTGAGAAGAATCGGCGAAAGAGGATCTTCCTTTCCTCACTCCTTTTTAAGAGTTTAAACTGTACACGTACCGTCGCGTGACGGAAGGGCCAATTTCAAATGATCTTTATTTCAGAAAGAGCAAAAGCATACTCTTCAACAGATAGATCATAGTTGAAGATGGCCTCGGGCAAAAGTGCAGCATTCGGGCATTTCGTGCCCTCAGACCGGGCTCTTTTGCCCTCGGCATCTTTCAACTATGTTTTAACGATTAATGTATGCGCTTTTTGAGTTCAATTGAAATTCATCTTGTGAAAGTGACGTGAATAGCACTCTCCAAATACAAACGTGGAAATAGCGCAAAAAAAACGTGAACGATTTTTACTTTCGAAAATGACTTTAATTTTTAGATTTTCAGCGGCATAATAACTTTACCTGTTGATCCAGTGTTCTCAAGTTGGGTTGATTTTATCAAAAAAGCGCCAATAAAAATCTCTCTAGAAATTCAAAGAGCTTAAAGGGCATCTGTTTTTTCTTCGGAATCCGAGAACGCAAGCGGCGTTCGCAATCTGTATCGCCAGGGAGACTCTCTTTTTCAAAAAGCTGTCTGCTCTGGGTTCCTCAGTGCACATGCTTAGGTTCTTACAAAGCTTGCTCATAAAAGTTTTTGTGCTGGGGTCGGCCGCAGCCAGAATCTCAAAGGCTAGCGGTTGAAAAATATACACATCATCTACTAGATCTTTATACTTGTCATTTTTCGCTCTTCCGCTTCAGCGGCAGCCGTACCAGGGTTACAAACAGACCCGGCACTAATCCTACTAGGAGCTAAGGAGTCTACTACCGTTATATCTCACAAGAACTGCATACCAACAGTCCATGGAACGAGCGTCAAACCGTCTGGTCGCTTCTGAGGTTTCGTGGTTCTAAAACAGACGGACTGCGACTAAAAGATGAACTCTGCTTTATAAGAGCTTTCAGGTTTGAATGCCTAGAGAATCTCCCTGCATTTTTGAGGCCAGAAAGACCAAGCCAACCATCTTCGGTACCGTCTTTTCCGCTTACGCATTTATTCCGTTTGCTTATTTTTAAGCCTAATCGAAGTCCTATCGCAGTTCTGAGTTAAGGGTTTAACGGTTTTTACCTTAAATTTTTGCACGGGATGACGTTCAACCATTGGGAGCAAAATCTAATTTGGAACATGTTGAAAATTTTTATGTCAGTTGGTTTGAAGCGTAAAATCAATTCTGCAGTTTCGCTGTCAAAAATTGATTCTGTCCATTTTGTTTGGATTTCATTTTACGGAGTCATTTCAATTTTTCCAAGTTCAAACCACCCTTTAAGCGCATCATCATAGGTTTTTTCCACATGCTCCAAACCAAAAGTTTTGCCTAAGGCATTTTTTGCTCCTACTGCTGAGGCTAAGAAAGCGGGTAAAGCTAGTTGACGAGCGGAAGAAACACCCAAGCCACCCTTGGCTACCGGGAGAACTGCTTGTAAAAACTGGTTATCATCCAATTTCACATTAGTGACTTTGCATAACGAATTTCTTAGTAATTTGTCTAAGCGTTCCGAAAAACTATTTTGCAAAAAACAAGGGCGCGTACGCAATAAATATGAAGTTTTGGCATGCTAGAGCAATTTTTCGGGAAATAAAAACCATATTTGGCGTCCATTTTTTCTTTCCTTATTTTTTTGTCAATCAATTCTTCTTGGCAAAGTTCGCCGATTGGAGATTCTAAAATCAGGAGTTCTTCTTTTGTTTTTATTTTTGTTTTGGGGCATTTTTTTCAAAATTATGTTAAAACTGAAATATACTGTGTACTCGTAGTCGGTCCCAAAAAACAAAGTTCGCACTTCTCAGTGTTTAAGCTCAGGCCGTAAATTTGTTCCAATCTCAGAGTTTTTTAAGGTCCCGGAGTACCGAAGTACTACTTTACAGATGTCGGCTGAATTTCCATCATCTAAACACCAGATGTTGATTTTCGACTCCAACTGTTTGACTAGTGTCTGAATTGTTTCCACAAAAAGGGATGAGGCTCTAGGATCACCTTGCGGTGTTCCGTCTTCTGACATTATGACAGAGCTTCTATAAAAAAGGTAACTAGGTTTACTATATGCGCAAGCACCCAATGGAGTTGCTGTTACCGAATTCAAGTTTTTCTAGTTCATTTGAGTTTATGATGATTTCTGCAGTTTTGACAGACTTGTCAATCTCCATGAGCAAATTTCTTCGAGATTATACTTATTCATTTATTACACACTTCCGCGATTTTTTTTTTTTTGGATGTTCTAACTTGTAAAAAGTGAACCCAATCTTTTTTCCAATTGAATTTGGTAAAAATGCACCCTCTTGTCCAGAAATCGCTTTGTTGTTTATGCTTCGACAAATTTCGCGTTTTAAAAAAAATTTCAATTCCTGCACTTCCTTCCTGCAATCCAAATTGCATTGCGTTTAAACGAAACATTCCCACTCGATGTTGTATCTGCTTTTGATTATGTCCAAAAAACATTTAAAAAAAGCTTTTCATGATATAAGGTTAGGGGCAAAAATGAAAATTTTTTTAACCTTTTTTTAAACCAAACTTTTAGTTCCCAGGATCCCGTGAGGCTTTTTCTTGAATGTTTCCAATCTTCTTCAAATCTGATTTAGCGGCCTTCAACTAAATTGCACCGTTTCAGATGATAGGACGATATAGATTCTATAAAGGTTCTTACTGATGTGCCAATTTGTACTGTTTGCGATGTTTAGTTATATAGTTAAATTGCTTTCGCTGCTTTCTCATTTCTTCTACTTGCGTTTGCTGAGCAAGAGGTATCCTTTGAAACATTTATGCCGAGGTCTTTTCCTTCTCTATTTACACCAGGCTGAAAACCACAGCTTTAGATATTTATGAGGACAGTTATATCTCGGAGCAATTAGAGATGGCTTGACTCTTTTCTCTCTCAACTACTCGAGCTCTGAAATATTCAGTTAGTAGTGAGTTAGAATAAATTCGTTCAAAGTAATACAGCAGCTAAGAGGATGTTAATAGTTTGAAAGGGTTCTTAGGCGCGGGGCCTCCAACTCTGATCTCACCGAGAATTAACATCGTTATTTCTTAAACTCCTCTACTCGGGAGACTTCGGATCCGTCCCGAGTATTATGGTCAACCTAACATTCGGGCTCCACTCGATCTCGCATTTAGGCAGCTTATTGTGTCCGCGTGATGTAACCGGAAGCGTCAATTCAATATCTTTTGTTTCTTATTCCTTCTTCGCCTCTTGTCACGCGACCACTTTTCGTTTCTTATTTGGCTGCAGTGTGTGTGTGCGCGCCATAAAAATGGCCGTTTTTATTGCAAGTTGGTTCGAAGCGTAAAATCAATTCCGCAGTTTCGCTGTCAAAAATTTATTCTGTCCATTTTGTTTGAATTTCATTTTACGGAGCCATTTCGATTTTTCCAAGTTCAAACCACCATTTAAGCGCATCATCATAGGTTCTTTCGACATGCTCTAAACCAAAAATTTCGCTTAAGGCATTTTTTGCTCCTACTGCTGAGGCTAAGAAAGCGGGTAAAGCTAGTAGACGAACGGAAGAAACGCCAAAGCCACCCTTGGCTGCCGGGGGAACTGCTTGTAAAAACTGGTTATCATCCAATTTCACATTAGTGAATTTGCATAATGAATTTTTTAGTAATTTGTCTAAGCGTTCCGAAAAACTATTTTGCAAAAAAAGGGCTCGTACGCAATAAATATGGAGTTTTGGCATGCTAAAGCAATTTTTCAGAAGATAAAAACCATAATTGGCGTCTATTTTCCTTTCCTTATTTTTTTCGTCAATCAATTCTTTTTGGCAAAGTTCGCCGATTGGAGATTCTAAAATCAGGAGTCCTTCTTTTGTTTTTATTTTTGTTTTGGGGCATTTTTTTTCAAAACTATGTTAAAACTGAAATAAACTGTGTACTCGTAGTCGGTCCCAAAAAACAAAAATCGCACTTCTCAGTGTTTAAGCTCAGGCCGTAAATTTGTTCCAATTTCAGAGGTTTTTAAGGTCCCGGAGTACCAGAGTACTACTTTACAGATGTCGGCTGAATTTCCATCCTCTAAACACCAGATGTTGATTTTCGACTCCAACTGTTTGACTAGTGTCTGAATTGTTTCCACAAAAAAAAGGATGAGGTTCTAGGATCACCTTGCTGTGTTCCGTCTTCTGAGATTATGACAGAGCTTCTATAAAAAAAGGTAACTAGGTTTACTATATGCGCAAGCACCCAATGGAGTTGCTGTTACCGAATTCCAGTTTTTCTAGTTCATTTGAGTTTATGTTGATTTCTGCAGTTTTGACAGACTTGTCAATCTCCATGAGCAAATTTCTTCGAGATTATACTTATTCATTTATTGCACACTTCCGCAATTTTTTTTTTGGACGTTCTAACTTGTAAAAAGTGAAACCAAACTTTTTTTCAATTGCATTTGGTAAAAATGCACCCTCTTGTCCAGAAATCGCTTTGTTTTTTATGCTTCAACAAATTTCGCGTTTTGAAAAATTTCAATTCTTGCACTCTCTTCCTGCAATCCAAATTGCATTGCGTTTAAACGAAACATTCCTACTCGATGTTGTATCTGCTTTTGATTATGTCGAAAAACATATACAAAAAGCTCTTCATGATATAAAGTTAAGGGCAAAAATGAAATTTTTTTAAAGCTTTTCTATAATCCAAACTTTTAGTTCGCAGGATCCCTTGAGGCTTTTTCTTGAATGTTTTCAATCCTCCTCAAATCTGATTTAATGGCCTTCAACTAAATTGCACCGTTTCAGATGATAGGACGATATAGATTCTATAAAGGTTCTTACTGATGTGCCAATTTGTACCGTTTGCGATGTTTAGTTTTATAGTTAAATTGCTTTCGCTGCTTTCTCATTTCTTCTACTTGCGTTTGCTGACCAAGAGATATCCTTTGAAACATTTATGCCGAGGTTCATCAAATACTGGCTGCATCGTTTCCATATTTTGGCCGCGTCTATTTACAGAATGATTTCTTAGTTTTATAACCGTCTGATATATCAAAACGCCTTGCAATGACACGTTCCGGGAGATCGCTGATAAAGATGACGAAGAAAAGAGGGGCCAGAATTCAACCTTGTGGAACTCAGCTTCTGACAGTTCTGAGGAAAACGAAAAAACAGTTTTTGCTCTCTGATTTCGATATCTAAGGTAAGTTTCGAGTAATTCCAATACTCTTCCAGCAACACCATTGTTTTGTAAGTTCAAAATAAATTTCTTATGGCTTATTTTGTCAAAATTTAATTTTCATACGCTTCAATCAATTTTAGGATCATTTGTGTCAGTGTAGGTTTATATTTCGTGATCTTATACTAATCATTGCAGATATTAGGCCCAAATGCTTTGTAGATTATACCAAAAATAAATATTTCTAGGATTTTTGATATGCACGCGAAAAGCGAGACAAGACGGCAATAGTAAATAGCTTGTTGTCTCCATCTTTTAAACAGAGCTATAATGTTACTCATACTGCATTAGGTTGATCAAATTAAAGTTCTTTATCGTCTGTCAACCATGTCACTAAATGGGAATCTCACCAGAAAACTAGCAAAAAAACTTCTAAATAAATAACAAAAACACTTGAGTTTGTAACATTCGCACGGAAATTACACAGCGGTTGGCTCAAGTCAGTTGCCCTAATTTGGTAGGTTTTTGACGATCTTGACCTAGGCAGTTAATTTTTAGCCTGTTTAAGAGCAAATCATTGTTTTACAGCTTTCAGACTATCAGCCAAACGATTTTTACTTAGCTTTTATTTACATTTGGAGAAAAACCACATAGCTGGGTCTCCGATCCCCAGACAAACTATAAAAGATTAATACTAAAAAAATGGCTGAAAACCACAGCTGTAGATATTTATGACGACAGCTATATCTCGGAGCAATTAGAATTGGCTTGACTCTTTTCTCTCTCTCAACTACTCATGCTCTGGAATATTCAGTTAGTAATGAGTTAGAATAAATTCGTTCAGGGTAATACAGCAGCTAAGAGGATGTTAATAGTTTGAAAGGGTTTTTAGGCGCGGGGCCTCCAATTCTGATCTCACCGAGAATTAACATCGTTATTTCTTAATGTCCTCTACTCGGGAGACTTCGGATCCGTCCCGAATATTATGTTCAACCTAACCTTCGGGCTCCACTCGATCTCGCATTTAAGCAGCCTATCGTGTCAGCGTGATGTAACCGGAAACATTCCTTGAACACCGGGTGTGTGTTGCAATAAAAATGGCCGTTTTTTTATTTCTCAGAGATCACCTGGCTCAAATAGAATATTGAAAAATAACTCGACCTTCGTTTTCGTTTCGAATTCGTAATTAAAGAACCTAGTTTTTCATTACAATAGAAGATTCCGCTGTGCCATCTGGGGAAAGTCACATGCTCACCGGACAGCCTAATCAATGTCCCCATTAAACGCATACCTCAGGGTGATAAACAAAGGGTGATCCAGCGTTGTTCTATAAGTTTACAATTAACATCAGAAAATAAAATTTATCAACGTTACCTCAGCACACCGCGTGCCATAAATGGCATCATATTCTTTTGTACTTTCTTCTCAAAAATTTAAATTATTCACCGTGAGGGTTGTTCTGGATAAAATTTTTTTTTTGACCACTTAAGCCATTTGACACTTTTCGCACTTGTCGTAAAAATATTTGCGACGTGGGACAGCCACGCACCAGTTAAAAGCCACCAAATTGCCACAAAGTGAAAACTTGTTTCATACAGATTAAACAATTTCAGTCAACTCAAGTTCAAGTAAAGTAATATCAGGTCAGCTCATAAAATCTCATTTCTCTCGTTTTCTGTTGTATTAAACATTAAGTTCAAAATAAGTTTCTTATGGCTTATTTTGTCAAAATTTTATTTTCATACACTTCACTCAATTATAGGATCTCAATTGAAACGAAGCCTCCTATCGTGATACGTAGAATTGATAAGGAGCTTACTTGTGGAAAAGAGCGGAACCAACAAATTTCTGAGGGATAATTGGGACAGCTCCGAACCCTCCCGAGGTTCAGAACTTAACGGATTTTGACGTTTTTTTAGGGAGTGGTTGGAGCCGGAGGCCCGGTGTTCAAGGACTGTTTCAACGTACGCTAACCTCATGAGTAGTTAGGGGAGAGAAAAAATTCAATACATCTCTAATGGATCTAATAGGTAACTGTCACTAAAAATTTTTTCAGTTATGGATTCTAGCCCTGTTTTTACCAATGATAACATTGTTTAGGAATCCGAGACCCAATTATGAGGTTATTTTTGCCTGTAAACGGAAGTTGATTGAAAGTCTTTCGGCTGATGGCCTAAAGGCGGTAACTCAATGGTTAGCCCTTAAACAGACCATAAAACCTTTTGGCTGTTCGAGACGGTAAAAACTAGTAAAATTAATGTAACTGGCGTAAGCTAGTCGTCAATATGACCTTTTCTGCGCTCTGTCACTGTGTAATTTCGGAGCGATTGTTACATAGGCCTTTTTATGGCGCTGCTTAAGGCAATAGACCATCACGATCAGCAAATGTTTCAACGACGAGCCCTCCGCTCAGGGTGCATGCCGGAGTTAAAGCCCTTTTTATCATGTATTGTACTAGACTGAAGGTTCGGACCCTCCGACTTGTACAATTTATCTTTTTAACCTAGTTGAAACCAAAATTTCTGGGTGTCGGAGGGTTAGGTGCGAAGGCATGAGCCCACTTCTCCAGAGCCGCTAGCACCAAAAACAGTTAAAGAGAGAGCGTAAAACAAACAAAAACAGTGTATGACTAAGACAAAACCAAAAACATTTTGATTTATAACGACAATTTTCAAAAAACAGTAAAACACAGTGAAAAAACGTGATATGACAGTTTATATATTCTTTCCGGACGAGATGTGAATACAAATTCCAGTTTGTTGTTGTTTTAGGTTGATTTTTATTTTTCCTGTTTGAAAGATCAAATGTTTCGGTTGTTGTTCAGGTACCTTCCTTTGAGTTTTGTTTGAGTAATTAAGCACTGAAAAGATATTTTTGCCGGTGACCAGAGGGTAGAGCGACAAGCTGTCAGACGCGCTCCAGTCACAGCAGGGGACAACAAGCAAATCATCCACAACGACTGTTGGATATTATAAGCACAATTTTAGTATCGTTTTAGTGTCGTCCCACTAAACTTTGGTGTTGGTGGACACAATCGGACCGGTCCAATTTTGCCCTCCATCGGTTGCAAAATGCCAAGTTAAGGGTCCTATTTTGGATATCCTGTGTAAGGGGGCTATAGTACTAACAATAAACTACTACTATTAGGTTGAAACTTATTTTTATTTTGTTTATTTCCCGTTTTAGACACAAAAGTCCCTGATTTTAGCGAAAAACATCAATTTTTGGTCCAACTGTTCACCCCAAAATATAGATTATCCGAACTTTTCCCCACGAAAAAAAGCATATGCGCAGTGCTGCTATATAGTTCAATCACCCTTTTAAAAAAACCGCGCGGAGAAAGCATAAGGAGAAGTCAAAACAATGAGTCTTTTTTGACCAACTTTTTTGCGATTTTTTAGAAAATCAAAATTTCGAAACTTTTGAGACAAGGCGATAAAAAAAATTTGCACTAGAAGGTTGCTAACAAAACGAGCTCAGTTACAACAACAATTTTAGAACAACCCTCGGAGTAGCTCTGCGGATAAAGATAGAAACATTAAAGTCGGAGCAGGAAGGATGTGGAGGGTTCAAAACCGATAGTTTTTGCTAAAATTTTATTTTTAAACCAAATTTGGTCCGTTTTTTTGACATTTTTCCTTACTGCACAAAGATACTGCACTTTTTTCAATCAAGTTTAAGCTCTTTCAGCAAGAATTGCCAAAAAACCATAGGTTTGAAAAAAAGCCAATCTAGCAACGCGTGTTTTTTTGATATCTCAAACACTACTTTATTGATTGGAATAACTTTACTACCATAAATCGACGTTTTTGCTCATTTTTGACCCAAAATCGTTTTTAGTATAGGAGATTTGAAATTAAATCTTTTTCTAGAATTTATCATTTTGGGGTCTAAATTCAAGGAACCCTCCGAGCGAAAGAATTTTTGTAAATTTTTAGTTTTATTCTACAAGGAAGATTGACCAGCTCAACTAACCTTGTTTTTAGCTAATTAGATCACAGCTGGGGGCTTTTCGCTGAGAAAACGCTGGATTTCGTTGATTTTGGGGAGCTCTCCGAAGCAATTCTCAGGAGTTAGTTGAGCAGAAATTTTTAGGTTATCCTCTGAAGAAGTTAGAACGATCCTCGGAACAAACTTAGCCAATTTAAAGTCATTTAGTCACCAGTTGAAGACCCCTTTGAAAAAATAAATTGAAATTTCGGATAATTTAGGAAATCCTCCGAAAGAACCCTCCGGAGTGTAATAAGCCCCTAAAAAACCCTCCTTAGAAAAATTTATGGAACCCTTAGAAGAAACTTAGTTGCCTGAATTACCCTCCGAAGTGACCCTCCGGAGTGACTTATTCCCCTTGTGGAATTCAAAGGAACCCAAATTAGAAGACAAATTGAATACCCCATTAGATTCGAAATGGAAGCTTGACTACCTTCAGGGTGTGTATATTAGGAGTATTTAGACTGTTTGAAACGGAGAATCGCGATCAACTTAGGAATCTACAAGGGTTCATCAAAGTACCCGAATAAGTTTTTTTGATTGCTATTTTGATTGCGTGGTTGCCTTGAGCTGCTTGGTAGGAAAACTTGGGCAACCCGGGAACACACTCGGTGAGCGTGTTAGGTTCAGAAACGCTCACCTGAGAAGAGTAAAAATTGAACGCTACTGTCGTGCACTTGGACTGACCGACTGTGGTAGAGCTTTTGCTTGAATTAAATGTTAAACACACTTTTTCGATCAAACGTTGCCCTGAGCTACTTAACAGGACAGCTCGGGCAAAAGCAGCAATAGCAGGGTATATGGAAGAAGACCTCCGTGAGTGCAATAGCAAAAATACACTCACTTGAGATGACAATTGTCCTGGGCTTCTTTCATTTGGAGTGTTCCAATTGAGGGAAGTCTTTTTCTTTCGTTTTAATTCGTTCTATTTTGAAATTATCACTGCTATTTTTGAAAACAAATTGCATGATTTCAAAATTTGGAAGTAATTTGATAAAGCTGCAATGGTAAATTGATACTGATACGAGAGATCGCTGTCACCTATAGGGTGTGTTACTATATAATCGTCAGTCGTCTTTTGCGTGTGTCGGTTTTTAAGACTTATACTTCTGGTATAATGTTAGAAAAAAGATACTTGAGAGGGATTAAATTTTTCTCATCACTGGGCACACCCGGTGTTTAGTCTTGAGTAGAACTACTTTCAACACTTTTTAAAAAAATCAAGTATTGATATATTTTTCTGAACTTTTGCACTGTCGTCAAAAACTTTCGTTACATCACTCGTCTTAGCACCTGGAACGAAAACACTCATTAGGCTAAGTAACTAACATACCTAGACTCAGAACAGGTAGTATGCGAAAGTTTAAGTCGAGACATAGCCAATGCTACAACTCAACCCTAACAGTACAATCGTTACTACTCGGAAGGCTTCAATCCTTCCGCAGTCGTTCGGGTGCAATATAATGATTTTTGTCCGAAGACGAGATTTTTTTGTGCAGCACATTTGGACTCTTCCGAGCATGAGTCTTCGGATGTAGAAGACGGCTCGGCCCTTCTGAGCACGTGTTTTGTTTTTATGTAAAATACGACCGAAAGCCTCTGAGCGCAAGCCTTATAAGGTGTAGCAAGGTTGGCATCTTCTGATCGAGAGCTTTCTGCTAGGAGAAGATGCCGATTGGCAGGATATGGTTCATAATGTAATAGGGACCATCACAAACCGGGTTAACTAGACAGGGGAAAACCTTAGACTTCCTGATAGGAAATCAAAGGGTACAGGGCAATCCTGGAGTTACTAGAAGGATCTGTCTAGGAATCCTGGCGAGAATTCAAAAACTTTTGAATTTTTTTTCAACTAAGATAAACCTGTCTTAACCTTTGGTGTTTCATCTTAGCTGATTTACGTAAGAACAAAAAAACGTTTGTTTTCATGAAAAAGAAAAATATTGGTAAACCAGTCTTGTGAGTCAAAAAAAAGCAAAGGTTTCACCAAAAACTTGGCAACAATCGGACTTTGTTTGGGATATGTCCTAAGGAAACACTCTATGTATATCCCATCATTATATCCATAAGCAGTTAAAAAGTCCAAGTTTGTTTTTTTCGAAAAGTCTGAAAAGTCCTAAAAAACTTATTGGTTGTTTTTTCAAAAAACTAAATTTTGAATGCATTGAAATTTCGTTTTTACTATCTTGCTTAGTTGAGGAGTGTTTTTTAACTCCTACTGTATGTAATTTTGTATAAAAAATAATCCGAAAAAAAATCGATATATTTCCAGATGAAAGAATGAAAGATGTACCTTCCTGTTGGTTTCCTACCTATGTGAGCTCGCTCGAAACCAATTTTTTTTAGCTTTCAGCCAGGTTTGTAGCCAAATGCCGATTCTAAATTTTGCATTAAAAAACCTGGGATTCCAGCCCTGGTTGCTAGCATAATTCTTTGAAAAGCAGCCCTTGACTCTTAGACTGATCTAGGAAAGCCAGGAAAGTTCTTGCAAGACTTTGACCTGGTTTTTCCCCTGGCTAGGCGTGGCTCCAGGGATGCTCCAGGGATTGACTTCCATGGGCAGGCAACCTGGGCAGTAATTCTGACAGAAGCTGACAGGGAGACCAAAAAATTTTTTTTCCGAATTTCAGTTTCTCAGTTAAACGGCCAAGCGATAATTTTTTCAGGAATAAATAGCGGCAAAAACGACCATGAATGAATCATTACACAAAGCTTTTTGACACCAACGCACTAAGAATAGCCGACGCTACCAGCTAGTTAATCAGGTGGTCAGGGTTGCTCAAAAATATGCCAGTTCAAATTAATAAAAAGACAAACAACGGTCTTTGGGGGAGTATGAACCCTTTTCACTTCACTTGCTGTATAAAACAATGCATGCAATACCAATCTTTTCATGATATAAGGTTAGGAGCAAAAATGAAAATTTTTTTAACCTTTTTTAAAGTCCAAACTTTTAGTTCCCCAGGATCCCGTGAGGGTTTTTCTTGAACGTTTCAATCTTCCTCAAATCTGATTTAGTGGCCTTCAACTAAATTGCACCGTTTCAGATGTACGGGACGATGTAGCTTCTATAAAGGTTCTTACTGATGTGCCAATTTGTACCGTTTGCGATGTTTAGTTTTATAGTTAAATTGCGTTCGCTGCTTTCTCATTTCTTCTACTTGCGTTTGCTGAGCAAGAGGTATCCTTTGAAACATTTATGCCGAGGTCTTTTCCTTCTCTATTTACACCAGTGTTCTTGCCTTTAGCGAGATACTTGTGTTTCCTGTCAGTTTCTGAGTTTTTCATTTGTTATATTCAGTTTTAATAAATTCTGGCTGCTTCGTTTCCATATGTTAGCCGCGTCTATTTACAGAACGATCTCTTAGTTTTATAACCGTCTGAATTATCAAAACGCCTTGCAATGACACGTTCCGGGAGATTGCTGATAAAGATGACAAATAACAGAGGGGCCAGAATTGAACCTTGTGGAATTCAGCTCCTGGCAGTCCTGAGGAAAACGAATCGTCCGTTTTTGCTCTCTGATTTCGACATCTAAGGTAACTTTCGAGTAATTTCAATACTCCTCCAGCAACACCATTGTTTTGTAAATTCAAAATAAGTTTATTATGACTTATTTTGTCGAACTTTAATTTTCATACACTTCACTCAATTATAGGATCATTTGTGTCAGTGTAGATTTATATTTCGTGATCTTATACTAATCTTTGCAGATATTAAGCCCAACTGCTTTGTATATTATACCAAAAATAATAATTTCTAGGATTTTTGATATGCACGCGAAAAGGGAAACAAGACGGCAATAGTAAATAACTTGTTGTCTCCATCTTTTAAACAGAGCTATAATGTTACTCATACTGCATTAGGTTGATCAAATCAACGTTCTTTATCGTCTGTCTATCACAAAATTCAGCTTAAAAACTGATGTTCTTCAACCATGTCACTAAATGGGAATGTCACCAGAAAATTAGCAAAAAAACTTCTAAACAAATAACAAAATCACTTCAGTTTGTAACATTTTCACGGAAATTACACAGCGGGTGGCTCAAGTCAGTTGCCCTATTTCGGTGGTCTTTTGACGATCTTGACCTAGACAGTTCATTTTTAGCCTGTTTAAGAGCAAATCATTGTGTTACAGCTTTCAGACTATCAGCCAAACGATTTTTACTAGCTTTTATTTACATTTGGAGAAAAACCACATAGCTGGGTCTCCGATCCCCAGACAAACTATAAAAGATCAATACTAAAAACATGGCTAAAAACCACAGCTTTAGATATTTATGAGGACAGCTATATCTCGGAGCAATTAGAGATGGCTTGACTCTTTTCTCTCTCAACTACTCGAGCTCTGAAATATTCAGTTAGTAGTGAGTTAGAATAAATTCGTTCAGGGTAATACAGCAGCTAAGAGGATCTTAATAGTTTGAGAGGGGCACTTAGGTGCGGGGCCTCCAACACTGATCTCACCGAGAAATAACATCGTTATTTCTTAATGTCCTCTACTCGGGAGATTTCAGATCCGTCCCGAATATTATGTTCAACCTAATCTTCGGGCTCCACTCGATCTCGCATTTAGACAGCTTATCGTGTCCGCGTGATGTAACCGGAAGCGTCAATTCAAAATCTTTTGTTTCTTATTCCTTCTTCGTCTCTTGTCACGCGACCACTTTTCGTGTGTTATTTGGCTGCAGTGTTGGTGTGCGCGCGTTGTTGCAATAAAAATGGCCGTTTTTATTGCAAGTTGGTTCGAAGCGTAAAATCAATTCTGCAGTTTCGCTGTCAAAAATTGATTCTGTCCATTTTGTTTGGATTTCATTTTACGGAGCCATTTCAATTTTTCCAAGTTCAAACCACCATTTAAGCGCATCATCATAGGTTCTTTCCACATGCTCCAAACCAAAAATTTCGCTTAAGGCATTTTTTGCTCCTGCTGCTGAGGCTAAGAAAACGGGTAAAGCTAGTAAACGAGCGGAAGAAACGCCCAAGCCACCCTTGGCTGCCGGGAGAACTGCTTGTAAAACTGGTTATCATCAAATTTCACATTAGTGACTTGCATAACGAATTTCTTAGTAATTTGTCTAAGCGTTCCGAAAAACTATTTTGCAAAAAAAAGGGCTCGTACGCAATAAATATGGAGTTTTGGCATGCTAAAGCAATTTTTCAGAAAATAAAAACCATAATTGGCGTCTATTTTTTCTTTCCTTATTTTTTTTGTCAATCAATTCTTTTTGGCAAAGTTCGCCGATTGGAGATTCTAAAATCAGGAGTTCTTCTTTTGTTTTTATTTTTGTTTTGAGGAATTTTTTTCAAAATTATGTTAAAACTGAAATATACTGTGTACTCGTAGTCGGTCCCAAAAAACAAAGTTCGCACTTCTCAGTGTTTAGGCTCAGGCTGTACATTTGTTCCAATTTCAGAGGTTTTTAAGGTCCCAGAGTACCGGAGTACTACTTTACAGATGTCGGCTGAATTTCCATCATCTAAACACCAGATGTTGATTTTCGACTCCAACTGTTTGACTAGTGTCTGAATTGTTACCACAAAAAGGGATGAGGCTCTAGGATCACCTTGCTGTGTTCCGTCTTCTGACATTATGACAGAGCTTCTATAAAGAAGGTAACTAGGTTTACTATATGCGCAAGCACCCAATGGAGTTGCTGTTACCGAATTCCATTTTTTCTAATTCATTTGAGTTTATGTTGATTTCTGCAGTTTTGACAGACTTGTCAATCTCCATGAGCAAATTTCTTCGAGATTATACTTATTCATTTATTGCACACTTCCGCGATTTTTTTTGGATGTTCTAACTTGTAAAAAGTGAACCCAATCTTTTTTCCAATTCCAATTGTTTTACTTAGCTTTTGTAAACATTTGGAGAAAAACCACATAGCTGGGTCTCCGATCCCCAGACAAACTATAAAAGATTAATTCTAAAAACATGGCTGAAAACCACAGCTGTAGATATCTATGACGACAGCTATATCTCGGAGCAATTAGAGATGGCTTGACTCTTTTCTCTCTCAACTACTCGAGCTCTGAAATATTCAGTTAGTAGTGAGTTAGAATAAATTCGTTCAGGGTAATACAGCAGCTAAGAGGATCTTAATAGTTTGAAAGGGTTCTTAGGCGCGGGGCCTCCAACTCTGATCTCACCGAGAATTAACATCGTTATTTTTTAATGTCCTCTACTCGGGAGACTTCGAATCCGTCCTGAATATTATGTTCAACCTCACCTTCGGGCTCCACTCGATCTCGCATTTAGGCAGCTTATCGTGTCCGCGTGATGTAACCGGAAACAGTCCTTGAACACCGGGTGTGTGTTGCAATAAAAATGGCCGTTTTTTTTTTATTTCTCAGAGATCACCTGGCTCAATTAGAATATTGAAAAATACCTCGACCTTCGTTTTCGTTTCGAATTCGTAATTAAAGAACCTAGTTTTTCAGTACAATAGAAGATTCCGCTGTGCCATCTGGGGAAAGCCACATGCTCACCGGACAGTCTAATCAATGTCCCTATTAAACGCATACCTCAGGGTGATAAACAAAGGGTGATCCAGCGTTGTTCCATAAGTTTACAATTAACATCAGAAAATAAAATTTATCAACGTTACCTCAGCACACCGCGTGCCATGAATGGCATCATATTCTTTTTTACTTTCTTCTCAAAAATTTAAAATATTCACCGTGAGGGTTGTTCTGGATAAAAAATTTTTTTGACCACTTAAGCCATTTGACACTTAATTTTTCTTTTCGCACTTGTCGTAAAAATATTTGCGACGTGGGGAAGCCACGCACCAGTTAAAAGCCACCAAATTGCCACAAAGTGAAAAAAGGTTTCATACATATTAAACAATTTCAGTCAACTCAAGTTCAAGTAAAGTAATATCAGGTCAGCTCTTAAAATCTCATTTCTCTCGTTTTCTGTTGTATTGAAAATTAAGTTCAAAAAAAATTTCTTATGGCTTATTTTGTCAAAATTTAATTTTCATACACTTCACTCAATTATAGGATCATTTGTGTCAGTGTAGATTTATATTTCGTGATCTTATACTAATCATTGCAGATATTAAGCCCAAATGCGTTGTAGATTATACCAAAAATAATTATTTCTAGGATTTTTGATATGCACCCGAAAAGGGAGACAAGACGGCAATAGTAAATAGCTTGTTGTCTCCATCTTTTAAACAGAGCTATAATGTTACTCATACTGCATTAGGTTGATCAAATCAACGTTCTTTATCGTCTGTCTATCACAAAATTCAGCTTAAAAACTGATGTTTTTCAACCATGTCACTAAATGGGAATGTCACCAAAAAATCAGCAAAAAAACTTCTAAATAAATAACAAAAACACGTGAGTTTGTAAAATTTGCACTGAAATTACACAGCGGGTGGCTCAAGTCAGTTGCCCTAATTCGGTGGGTTTTCGACGATCTTGACCTAGACAGTTCATTTTTAGCCTGTTTAAGAGCAAATCATTGTGTTACAGCTTTCAGACTATCATTCAAACGATTTTTACTTATTTTTTGTTTACATTTGGAAAAAATCACATAGCTGGGTCTCCGATCCCCAGACAAACTATAAAAGATTAATACTAAAAACATGGCTGAAAACCACAGCTGTAGATATTTATGACGACAGCTATATCTCGGAGCAATTAGAGATGGCTTGACTCTTTTCTCTCTCAACTACTCGAGCTCTGAAATATTCAGTTAGTAGTGAGTTAGAATAAATTCGTTCAGGGTAATACAGCAGCTAAGAGGATGTTAATAGTTTGAGAGGGGCACTTAGGCGCGGGGCCTCCAACACTGATCTCACCGAGAAATAACATCGTTATTTCTTAATGTCCTCTACTCAAGAGATTTCAGATCCGTCCCGAATATTATGCTCAACCTAACCTTCGGGCTCCACTCGATCTCGCTTTTAGACAGCTTATCGTGTCCGCGTGATGTAACCGGAAGCGTCAATTCAATATCTTTTGTTTCTTATTCCTTCTTCGTCTCTTGTCACGCGACCACTTTTCGTGTGTTATTTGGCTGCAGTGTTGGTGTGCGCGCGTTTTTGCAATAAAAATGGCCGTTTTTATTGCAAGTTGGTTCGAAGCGTAAAATCAATTCTGCAGTTTCGCTGTCAAAAATTGATTCTGTCCATTCTGTTTGGATTTCATTTTACGGAGCCATTTCAATTTTTCCAAGTTCAAACCACCATTTAAGCGCATCATCATAGGTTCTTTCCACATGCTCCAAACCAAAAATTTTGCTTAAGGCATTTTTTGCTCCTTCTGCTGAGGCTAAGAAAACGGGTAAAGCTAGTAAACGAGCGGAAGAAACGCCCAAGCCACCATTGGCTGCCGGGAGAACAGCTTGTAAAACTGGTTATCATCAAATTTCACATTAGTGACTTTGCAAAACGAATTTCTTAGTAATTTGTCTAAGCGTTCCGAAAAACTATTTTGCAAAAAAAAGGGCTCGTACGCAATAAATATGGAGTTTTGGCATGCTAAAGCAATTTTTTAGAAGATAAAAACCATAATTGGCGTCTATTTTTTCTTTCCTTATTTTTTTCGTCGATCAATTTTTTTTTGGCAAAGTTCGCCGATTGGAGATTCTAAAATCAGGAGTTCTTCTTTTTTTTATTTTTGTTTTGGGGCATTTTTTTCAAAATTATGTTAAAACTGAAATATACTGTGTACTCGTAGTCGGTCCCAAAAAACAAAGTTCGCACTTCTCAGTGTTTAGGCTCAGGCTGTAAATTTGTTCCAATTTCAGAGGTTTTTAAGGTCCCAGAGTACCGGAGTACTACTTTACAGATGTCGGCTGAATTTCCATCATCTAAACACCAGATGTTGATTTTCGACTCCAACTGTTTGACTAGTGTCTGAATTGTTTCCACAAAAAGGGATGAGGCTCTAGGATCACCTTGCTGTGTTCCGTCTTCTGACATTATGACAGAGCTTCTATAAAAAAAGGTAACCAGGTTTACTATATGCGCAAGCACCCAATGGAGTTGCTGTTACCGAATTCCAGTTTTTCTAGTTCATTTGAGTTTATGTTGATTTCTGCAGTTTTGACAGACTTGTCGATCTCCATGAGCAAATTTCTTCGAGATTATACTTATTCATTTATTGCACACTTCCGCAATTTTGTTTTGGATGTTCTAACTTGTAAAAAGTGAACCCAATCTTTTTTCCAATTGCATTTGGTAAAAATGCACCCTCTTGTCCAGAAATTGCTTTGTTGTTTATGCTTCGACAAATTTCGCGTTTCAAAAATTTTCAATTCCTGCACTCTCTTCCTGCAATCCAAATTGCACTGCGTTTAAACGAAACATTCCCACTCGATGTTGTATCTGCTTTTGATTATGTCGAAAAACATTTGAAAAAAGCTTTTCATGATATAAGGTTAGGGGCAAAAATGAAAATTTTTTTAACCTTTTTTCTAATCCAAACTTTTAGTTCGCAGGATCCCGTGAGGCTTTTTCTTGAATGTGTTCAATCCTCCTCAAATCTGATTTAATGGCCTTCAACTAAATTGCACCGTTTCAGATGATAGGACGATATAGATTCTATAAAGGTTCTTACTGATGTGCCAATTTGTACCGTTTGCGATGTTTAGTTATATAGTTAAAATGCTTTCGCTGCTTTCTCATTTCTTCTACTTGCGTTTGCTGAGCAAGAGGTATCCGTTGAAACATTTATGCCGAGGTCTTTTCCTTCTCTATTTGCACCAGTGTTCTTCCCTTTAGCGAGATACTTGTGTTTCCTGTCAGTTTCAGAAATTTACATTTGTTATATTCAGTTTTGTTAAGTTCTGGCTGCTTCGTTTCCATATTTTTGCCGCGTCTATTTACAGAACGATCTCTTAGTTTTATAACCGTCTGAATTATCAAAACGCTTTACAATGACACGTTCCGGGAGATCGTTGATAAAGATGACGAAGAAAAGAGGGGCCAGAATTCAACCTTGTGGAACTCAGCTCCTGACAGTTCTGAGGAAAACGAAAAAACAGTTTTTGCTCTCTGATTTCGATATCTAAGGTAACTTTCGAGTAATTCCAATTCTCCTCCAGCAACACCATTGTTTTGTAAGTTCAAAATAAAATTCTTATGGCTTATTTTGTCAAAATTTAATTTTTATCCACTTCACTCAATTATAGGGTCATTTGTGTCAGTGTAGATTTATATTTCAAGATCTTATACTAATCAATGCAGATATTAAGCCCAAATGCTTTGTATATTATACCAAAAATAAATATTTCTAGGATTTTTGATATGCACGCGAAAAGGGAGACAAGACGTCAATAGTAAATAGCTTGTTGTCTCTATCTTTTAAACAGAGCTAAAATGTTACTCATGCTGCATTAGGTTGATCAAATCAACGTTCTTTATCGTATGTTTATCACAAAATTCAGCTTAAAAACTGATGTTTTTCAACCATGTCATTAAATGGGAATGTCACCAGAAAAAAAGCAAAAAAACTTCTAAATAAATAACAAAAACACTTGAGTTTGTAACATTCGCACGGAAATTACACAGCGGGTGGCTCAAGTCAGTTGCCCTAATTCGGTGGGTTTTGACGATGTTGACCTAGACAGTTAATTTTCAGCCTGTTTAAGTGCAAACCATTGTGTTACAGCTTTTAGACTATCAGCCAAACGATTTTCACTTAGCTTTTGTTTACATTTGGAAAAAACCACATAGCTGGGTCTTCAATCCCCAGACAAACTATAAAAGATTATTACTAAAAACATGGCTGAAAACCACGAAAACCACAGTAGTTATTTATGATGACAGCTATATCTCGGAGCAATTAGAGATGGCTTGACTCTTTTCTCTCTCTCAACTACTCATGCTCTGAAATATTCAGTTAGTAATGAGTTAGAATAAATTCGTTCAAAGTAATACAGCAGCTAAGAGGATGTTAATAGTTTGAAAGGATTCTTAGGCGCGGGCCTCCAACTCTGATCTCACCGAGAATTAACATCGTTATTTCTTAATGTCCTCTACTCGGGAGACTTCGGATCCGTCCCGAATATTATGTTCAACCTCACCTTTGGGCTCCACTCGATCTCGCATTTAGGAAGCTTATCGTGTCCGCGTGATGTAACCAGAAACAGTCCTTGAACACCGGGTGTGTGTTGCAATAAAAATGGCCGTTTTTTTTATTTCTCAAAGATCACCTGGCTCAATTAGAATATTGAAAAATAATTCGACCTTCGTTTTTGTTTCGAATTCGTAATTAAAGAACCTAGTTTTTCAGTACACTAGAAGATTCCGCTGTGCCATCTTGGGAAAGCCACATGCTCACCGGACAGCCTAATCAATGTCCCCATTAAACGCATACCTCAGGGTGATAAACAAAAGGTGATCCAGCGTTGTTCTATAAGTTTACAATTAACATCAGAAAATAAAATTTATCAACGTTACCTCAGCACACCGCGTGCCATAAATGGCATCATATTCTTTTTTACTTTCTTCTCAAAATTTAAAATATTCACAATATTCACCGTGAGGGTTGTTCTGGATAAAAAATTTTTTTTGACCACTTAAGCCATTTGACACTTAATTTTTCTTTTCGCACTTGTCGTAAAAATATTTGCGACGTGGGACAGCCACGCACCAATTAAAAGCCACCAAAATGCCGAAAAAGTGAAAACTTGTTTCATACAGATTAAACAAATTCAGTCAACTCAAGTTCAAGTAAAGTAACGACAACATTCAAAAAGCAGTAAAACACAGTGAAAACGACCAAATACAGTGAAAAAACGTGATATGACAGTTTATATATTCTTTCCGGACGAGATGTGAATACAAATTCCAATTTATTGTTGTTTTAGGTTGATTTGTATTTTTCCTGTTCGAAAGATCAAATGTTTTGGTTGTTGTTCAGGTACCTTCCTTTGAGTTTTGTTTGAGTAATTAAGCACTTAAATGATAATTTTGCCGGTCACCAGAGGGTAGAGCGACAAACTGTCAGACGCGCTCCAGTCACAGCAGGGGCAACAAGGATATCATCCACAACGACTGTTGGATAATATAAGCACAATTTTAGTATCGTTTTAGTGTCGTCCCACTAAACTTTAGTGTTGGTGGACACAATCGGACCGGTCCAATTTTGCCCTCCATCGGTTGCAAAATGCCAAGTTAAGTGTCCTATTTTGGATATCCTGTATAAAAGGGCTATAGTACCAACAATAAACTACTACTATTAGGTTGAAACCAATTTTTATTTTATTCATTTCCCGTGTTAGACCCAAAAGACCCTGATTGTAGCGAAAAATATCAATTTTTGGTCCAACCGTTCACCCCAAAATATAGGTTATCCGAACTTTTCCCCACGAAAAAATGCATGTGCGCAGTGCTGCTATATAGTTCAATCACCCTTATAAAGAAACCGCGCGGAGAAAGCATTAGGAGAAGTCGAAACAATGAGTCTTTTTCGACCAACTTTTTGGTGATCTTTTAGAAAATCAAAATTTTGAATTTTTTGAGACAAGGCGATAAAAAAAATTTGCACTAGAAGGTTGCTAGCAAAATGACCTCAGTTACAACAACAGGTTTAGAACAACCCTCGGAGCAGGAAGGATGTGGAGGGTTCAAAACCGATAGTTTTTGCTAAAATTTTATTTTTAAACCAAATTTGGTCGGTTTTTTGACATTTTTCAGTACTGCACAAGGATACTGCACTTTTTTCAAGCAAAATTAAGCTTTTTCAACAAAAATTGCTAAAAACCATAGGCTTGAAAAAAGGGCAATCTAGCAAACGCGTGTTTTTTTGATATCTCAAACACTACTAAACTGATTGGAATAATTTTACTACCATAAATCGAAGTTTTTGCTCATTTTTGACCCATAATAGTTTTTAGTATAGGAGGTTTGAAATTAAAACTTTTTCTAGAATTTATCATTTTGGGGGTCTAAATTCAAGGAACCCTCTGAGCGAAAGAATTTTTGTAAATTTTTAGTTTTATTCTACAAGGAAGATTGACCAGCTCAACTAACCTTGTTTTTAGCTAATTAGATCACAGCTGGAGGCTTTCCGCTGAGAAAACGCTGGATTTCGTTGATTTTGAGGAGCTCTCCGAAGCAATTCTCCGGAGTTAGTTGAGCAGAAAATTTTAGGTTATCCTCTGAAGAAGTTAAAACAATCCTCCGGAACAAATTTAGCCAATTTAAAGTCATTTAGTCACCAGTTGGAGACCCCTTTAAAAAAATAAATTGAAATTTCGGATAATTTAGGAAATCCTCCGAAAGAACCCTCCGGAGTGTAATAAGCTCCTAAAAACCCTCCTTAGAAAAATTTGGGAAACCCTCAGAAGAAACTTAGTTGCCTGAATTACCCTCCGAAGTGACCCAATAAGCAAATTAGAAGACACATTGAATACCCCATTAGATTCAAAATAGAAGCTTGACTACCTTAAGGGTGTGTATTTTAGGAGTATTTAGAGCATTTGACACGGAGAATCGCGACTTAGGATTCTACAAGGGTTCATCAAAGTACCCGAATAAATTTTTTTGATTGCTATTTTGATTGCGTGTCTGCCTTGAGCTGCTTGGTAGGAAAACTTGGGCAACCCGGGAACACACTCGATGAGCGTGTTAGGTTCAGAAACGCTCACCTGAGAATAGTAAAAATTGAACGCTACTGTCGTGCACTTGGACTGACCGACTGTGGTAGAGCTTTTGCTTGAATTAAATGTTAAACAGACTTTTTCGATCAAACGTTGCCCTGAGCTACTTAACAGGACAGCTCGGACAAAAGCAGCAATAGCAGGGTATATGGAAGAAGACCTCAGTGAGTGCAATAGCAAAAATACACTCACTTGAGATGACAATTGTCCTTGGCTTCTTTCATTTGGAGTGTTCCAATTGAGGGAAGTCTTTTTCTTTCGTTTTAATTCGCACGGAAATTACACAGCGGGTGGCTCAAGTCAGTTGCCCTAATTCGGTGGGTTTTGACGATGTTGACCTAGACAGTTAATTTTTAGCCTGTTTAAGTGCAAACCATTGTGTTACAGCTTTTAGACTATCAGCCAAACGATTTTCACTTAGCTTTTGTTTACATTTGGAAAAAACCACATAGCTGGGTCTTCGATCCCCAGACAAACTATGAAAGATTATTACTAAAAACATGGCTGAAAACCACGAAAACCACAGTAGATATTTATGATGACAGCTATATCTCGGAGCAATTAGAGATGGCTTGACTCTTTTCTCTCTCTCAACTACTCATGCTCTGAAATATTCAGTTAGTAATGAGTTAGAATAAATTCGTTCAAAGTAATACAGCAGCTAAGAGGATGTTAATAGTTTGAAAGGATTCTTAGGCGCGGGGCCTCCAACTCTGATCTCACCGAGAATTAACATCGTTATTTCTTAATGTCCTCTACTCGGGAGACTTCGGATCCGTCCCGAATATTATGTTCAACCTCACCTTCGGGCTCCACTCGATCTCGCATTTAGGCAGCTTATCGTGTCCGCGTGATGTAACCGGAAACAGTCCTTGAACACCGGGTGTGTGTTGCAATTAAAATGGCCGTTTTTTTTTATTTCTCAGAGATCACCTGGCTCAATTAGAATATTGAAAAATAACTCGACCTTCGTTTTTGTTTCGAATTCGTAATTAAAGAACCTAGTTTTTCAGTACACTAGAAGATTCCGCTGTGCCATCTTGGGAAAACCAAATGCTCACCGGACAGCCTAATCAATGTCCCCATTAAACGCATACCTCAGGGTGATAAACAAAAGGTGATCCAGCGTTGTTCAATAAGTTTACAATTAACATCAGAAAATAAAATTTATCAACGTTACCTCAGCACACCGCGTGCCATAAATGGCATCATATTCTTTTTTACTTTCTTCTCAAAAATTTAAAATATTCACCGTGAGGGTTGTTCTGGATAAAAAATTTTTTTTGACCACTTAAGCCATTTGACACTTAATTTTTCTTTTCGCACTTGTCGTAAAAATATTTGCGACGTGGGACAGCCACGCACCAATTAAAAGCCACCAAAATGCCGAAAAAGTGAAAACTTGTTTCATACAGATTAAACAAATTCAGTCAACTCAAGTTCAAGTAAATTAACGACAACATTCAAAAAGCAGTAAAACACAGTGAAAACGACCAAATACAGTGAAAAAACGTGATATGACAGTTTATATATTCTTTCCGGACGAGATGTGAATACAAATTCCAATTTATTGTTGTTTTAGGTTGATTTGTATTTTTCCTGTTCGAAAGATCAAATGTTTTGGTTGTTGTTCAGGTACCTTCCTTTGAGTTTTGTTTGAGTAATTAAGCACTTAAATGATAATTTTGCCGGTCACCAGAGGTTAGAGCGACAAACTGTCAGACGCGCTCCAGTCACAGCAGGGGCAACAAGGATATCATCCACAACGACTGTTGGATATTATAAGCACAATTTTAGTATCGTTTTAGTGTCGTCCCACTAAACTTTGGTGTTGGTGGACACAATCGGACCGGTCCAATTTTGCCCTCCATCGGTTGCAAAATGCCAAGTTAAGTGTCCTATTTTGGATATCCTGTATAAAGGGGCTATAGTACCAACAATAAACTACTACTATTAGGTTGAAACCAATTTTTATTTTATTCATTTCCCGTGTTAGACCCAAAAGACCCTGATTTTAGCGAAAAATATCAATTTTTGGTCCAACCGTTCACCCCAAAATATAGGTTATCCGAACTTTTCCCCACGAAAAAAAGCATGTGCGCAGTGCTGCTATATAGTTCAATCACCCTTATAAAGAAACCGCGCGGAGAAAGCATTAGGAGAAGTCGAAACAATGAGTCTTTTTCGACCAACTTTTTGGTGATCTTTTAGAAAATCAAAATTTTGAATTTTTTGAGACAAGGCGATAAAAAAAATTTGCACTAGAAGGTTGCTAGCAAAATGAGCTCAGTTACAACAACAGGTTTAGAACAACCCTCGGAGCAGGAAGGATGTGGAGGGTTCAAAACCGATAGTTTTTGCTAAAATTTTATTTTTAAACCAAATTTGGTCGGTTTTTTGACATTTTTCAGTACTGCACAAGGATACTGCACTTTTTTCAAGCAAATTTAAGCTCTTTCAACAAAAATTGCTAAAAACCATAGGCTTGAAAAAAGGCCAATCTAGCAAACGCGTCTTTTTTTGATCTCTCGAACACTACTAAACTGATTGGAATATTATAAGCACAATTTTAGTATCGTTTTAGTGTCGTCCCACTAAACTTTGTTGTTGGTGGACACAAACGGACCGGTCCAATTTTGCACTCCATCGGTTGCAAAATGCCAAGTTAAGTGTCCTATTTTGGATATCCTGTATAAAGGGGCTATAGTACCAACAATAAACTACTACTATTAGGTTGAAACCCATTTTTATTTTATTCATTTCCCGTGTTAGACCCAAAAGACCCTGATTTTAGCGAAAAATATCAATTTTTGGTCCAACCGTTCACCCCAAAATATAGGTTATCCGAACTTTTCCCCACGAAAAAAAGCATGTGCGCAGTGCTGCTATATAGTTCAATCACCCTTATATAAAGAAACCGCGCGGAGAAAGCATTAGGAGAAGTCGAAAAAATGAGTCTTTTTCGACCAACTTTTTGGTGATCTTTTAGAAAATCAAAATTTTGAATTTTTTGAGACATGGCGATAAAAAAATTTTGCACTAGAAGGTTGCTAGCAAAATGAGCTCAGTTACAACAACAGGTTTAGAACAACCCTCGGAGCAGGAAGGATGTGGAGGGTTCAAAACCGATAGTTTTTGCTAAAATTTTATTTTTAAACCAAATTTGGTCGGTTTTTTGACATTTTTCAATACTGCACAAGGATACTGCACTTTTTTCAAGCAAATTTAAGCTCTTTCAACAAAAATTGCTAAAAACCATAGGCTTGAAAAAAGGCCAATCTAGCAAACGCGTGTTTTTTTGATCTCTCAAACACTACTAAACTGATTAGAATAACTTTACTACCATAAATCGACGTTTTTGCTCATTTTTGACCCATAATCGTTTTTAGTATAGGAGATTTGAAATTAAAACTTTTTCTAGAATTTATCATTTTGGGGGTCTAAATTCAAGGAACCCTCTGAGCGAAAGAATTTTTGTAAATTTTTAGTTTTATTCTACAAGGAAGATTGACCAGCTCAACTAACCTTGTTTTTAGCTAATTAGATCACAGCTGGAGGCTTTCCGCTGAGAAAACGCTGGATTTCGTTGATTTTGGGGAGCTCTCCGAAGCAATTCTCCGGAGTTAGTTGAGCAGAAAATTTTAGGTTATCCTCTGAAGAAGTTAAAACGATCCTCCGGAACAAATTTAGCCAATTTAAAGTCATTTAGTCACCAGTTGGAGACCCCTTTAAAAAAATAAATTGAAATTTCGGATAATTTAGGAAATCCTCCGAAAGAACCCTCCGGAGTGTAATAAGCCCCTAAAAACCCTCCTTAGAAAAATTTGGGGAACCCTCAGAAGAAACTTAGTTGCCTGAATTACCCTCCGAAGTGACCCAATAAGCAAATTAGAAGACACATTGAATACCCCATTAGATTCAAAAAAGAAGCTTGACTACCTTAAGGGTGTGTATTTTAGGAGTATTTAGAGTATTTGACACGGAGAATCGCGACTTAGGATTCTACAAGGGTTCATCAAAGTACCCGAATAACTTTTTTTGATTGCTATTTTGATTGCGTGGCTGCCTTGAGCTGCTTGGTAGGAAAACTTGGGCAACCCGGGAAATCACTCGGTGAGCGTTTTAGGTTCAGAAACGCTCACCTGAGAATAGTAATAATTGAACGCTACTGTCGTGCACTTGGACTGACCGACTGTGGTAGAGCTTTTGCTTGAATTAAACGTTAAACACACTTTTTCGATCAAACGTTGCCCTGAGCTACTTAACAGGACAGCTCGGGCAAAAGCAGCAATAGCAGGGTATATGGAAGAAGACCTCGGTGAGTGCAATAGCAAAAATACACTCACTTGAGATGACAATTGTCCTGGGCTTCTTTCATTTGGAGTGTTCCAATTGAGGGAAGTCTTTTTCTTTCGTTTTAATTCGTTCTATTTTGAAATTATCACTGCTATTTTTGAAAAAAAATTGCATGATTTCAAAATTTGGAAGTAATTTGATAAAGCTGCAATGGTAAATTGATACTGATACGAGAGATCGCTGTCACCTATAGGGTGTGTTACTATATAATCGTCAGTCGTCTTTTGCGTGTGTCGGTTTTTAAGACTTATACTTTTGGTATAATGTTAGAAAAAAGATACTTGAGAGGGATTAAATTTTTCTCATCACTGGGCACACCCGGTGTTTAGTCTTGAGTAGAACTACTTTCAACACTTTTTAAAAAAAATCAAGTATTGATATATTTTTCTGAACTTTTGCACTGTCGTCAAAAACTTTCGTTACATCACTCGTCTTAGCACCTGGAACGAAAAGACTCATTAGGCTAAGTAACTAACATACCTAGACTTAGAACAGGTAGTATGCGAAAGTTTAAGTCGAGACATAGCCAATGCTACAACTCACCCCTAACAGTACAATCGTCACTACTCGGAAGGCTTCAATCCTTCCGCAGTCGTTCGGGTGCAATATAATGATTTTTGTCTGAAGACGAGATTTTTTTGTGCAGCACATTTGGACTCTTCCGAGCATGAGTCTTCGGATGTAGAAGACGGCTCGGCCCTTCTGAGCACGTGTTTTGTTTTTATGTAAAATACGACCGAAAGCCTCTGAGCGCAAGCCTTATAAGGTGCAGCAAGGTTGGCATCTTCTGATCGAGAGCTTTCTGCTAGGAGAAGATGCCGATTGGCAGGATCTGGTTCATAATGCAATAGGGACCATCACAAACCGGGTTAACTAGACAGGGGAAAACCTTAGACTTCCTGATAGGAAATCAAAGGGTACAGGGCAATCCTGGAGTTACTAGAAGGATCTGTCTAGGAGTCCTGGCGAGAATTCAAAAACTTTTGAATTTTTTTTCAACTAAGATAAACCTGTCTTAACCTTTGGTGTTTCATCTTAGCTGATTTACGTAAGAACAAAAAAACGTTTGTTTTCATGAAAAAGAAAAATATTGGTAAACCAGTCTTGTGAGTCAAAAAAAAGCAAAGGTTTCACCAAAAACTTGGCAACAATCGGACTTTGTTTGGGATATGTCCTAAGGAAACACTCTATATATATCCCATCATTATATCCATAAGCAGTTAAAAAGTCCAAGTTTGTTTTTTTTCGAAAAGTCTGAAAAGTCCTAAAAAACTTATTGGTTGTTTTTTCAAAAAACTAAATTTTGAATGCATTGAAATTTCGTTTTTACTATCTTGCTTAGTTGAGGAGTGTTTTTTAACTCCTACTGTATGTAATTTTGTATAAAAAATAATCCGAAAAAAAATCGATATATTTCCAGATGAAAGAATGAAAGATGTACCTTCCTGTTGGTTTCCTACCTATGTGAGCTCGCTCGAAACCAATTTTTTTTAGCTTTCAGCCAGGTTTGTAGCCAAATGCCGATTCTAAATTTTGCATTAAAAAACCTGGGATTCCAGCCCTGGTTGCTAGCATAATTCTTTGAAAAGCAGCCCTTGACTCTTAGACTGATCTAGGAAAGCCAGGAAAGTTCTTGCAAGACTTTGACCTGGTTTTTCCCCTGGCTAGGCGTGGCTCCAGGGATGCTCCAGGGATTGACTTCCATGGGCAGGCAACCTGGGCAGTAATTCTGACAGAAACTGACAGGACGTTCAAAAAAATTTTTTTTTCCGAATTTCAGTTTCTCAGTTAAACGGCCAAGCGATACTTTTTTCAGGAAAAAATAGCGGCAAAAACGACCATGAATGAATTATTACACAAACTTTTTTATTAAACTTTTTGACACCAAAGCACTAAGAATAGCCGACGCTACCAGCTAGTTAATCAGGTGGTCAGCGTTGCTCAAAATTATGCCAGTTCAAATTAAAAAAAAAGACAAACACAGGTCTGTGGGGGAGTATGAACCCTTTTCACTTTACTTGCTGTATAAAACAATGCATGCAATACCAATCAGAGGCTGGGGCGGCATTGAAACCCTAAGGCCTTTAGACATGTCTTTGAACCGGACGACATTAGTTCGTACAGTTAGAGAAACTATAAACTAATTAAAGTAATTATATAAGAAATAAAATGTTTTTTACTTCAACGGTCAAAAGTAGGAAAATATGTGGCTTTGTTTTAGGTACACCCATTTCAATTGCTTTGCATTCAAGATGGATATATTTTGTGGGAGCACTAGCGTGAGAAGAAAAATTGGCAGATTCAGTCAAACAGTGAACTTTTACATTAAAAAACTTATCCAAGTAAAACTTTCAAGAAATGAGAACTTGTTTATATGCTTTTGTCGTCCAAATTGAATTTTTAATTTTTCTTCGAAATAATTTTAATGATTTTTGTTATGATGAGAACTTCCATTATAAACGTTTTTCGAAAAGCCAGATAAACTTTCAATCTTTGCGCGAGACTTTTGTTGAAAAGCTGGATGCATCGAAAGTTCAATACACTTAAGGATTAACTGTATTCAAAAACTTGTTCAAAAATGTTTATCATGTAAATCAAGCGAAACTTTTAGCCTTTTAAGCAAGTCCTTTGGTGCAATCTTCCAGAAATTCTGGTTTAATTTTTCGGGAGACTTCTAAACCGAAATTTATTGGAACTTTTGTTCAAATTTGTACAGCACGTATTCAATGATTTAAAAAAAAAAACAATTACATCTGACGGTCGTAAATAGAAAACTGTGGATGTAGGTTATCTGCTCTTTTTTGCTGATAGTTCTTAACTTAAGCTCTTTCTTTTGAGCTGGATCTTGATAAGTTAAAGCTATTTTTTTTAATAAATGATTCATCGTAAAGTCAGATAAAATTGTAACTAATGTTGTATTTCTTTACAAAATACGGCTTGCGATATAAACATAACTTCCTGACTTTTCAGATATATTCAAAACAAAAGTCTAAAGACAAAAAAGATACAAAATTGAGGTAACACAGGTGAATAAATGATCAAAAAACAAATTTTATTTTTCAAATTTTAATAAATTGCTAATAAAGTTTTCATTTCTTAAGCACGTCTTCCATATTGCGTAAATACCAACCAAAACTGGCTAGTTTTGAACTTCGAAATATAACTTTTTACGGAATACATAGCAAATTCGAGATAATATACTGCTTAATAAGAAACTCTCAGAAGCGCTTCAAGAAGTTCAATTACCGTACAACCTGAAATGAGTAACGTACAACCTGAAAAAATTTCATTTAAAGATAATAAGTTTTGTCATTTGACTGATCAACCATCCATCATAACTGTTGCCGTAAAAACAGCTGCGGTTTGGTTGCCGTACTCAATCAGACCTAGGACAGTACCCGGGTCGAGGTGCTCATTTTATGTTTCGAATATCTCGACCAAAAATTGATATGTTTCGACTAACCCGACCAAAATTTGGTATGTTTCTACCGTCTCGACCAAACATTGGTATGTTTCGACCGTCTTGACTAAACTTTGCTATTTTTTGACCGCGCTCGACCAAAACAAATGTGCTTGACCATAGTAAGCTGTTGCGACCGTGATCATAACTGTTGCCGTAAAAACGGCTGCGGTTTGGTTGCTGTACTCAATTAGAAGTGCGACAGTACCCGGGTCAACGTGCTCATTTATGTTTCGAATATCTCGACCAAAAATTGATATGTTTCGACCAACTCGACCAAAACTCGGTATGTTTCTACCGTCTCGATCCAAGCAAAAAATGTTTTTTACAGTGCTCGACCGACGAAACTTTCTCGACCCAAGCAAAAAATGTTTTCGACAGCACTCGACCATACAATCATGCTCGACCCAAACAAAATATTTTTCTAATGTCTCTACCAAAAAACTATGTGCTCGACCGCGCTCAACTCTAGCAAAATAAGTTTAAGACTGCACTCGACCAAACATTCGTGCTTGATTCAAACTAGATAATTTTCCAGTGTCTCGACCACAAATAATACGCTCGACCCAAGCAAGATGATTTTTGAATGTTTCGACCACAAAAAATGTGTTCGGCATTTTCAAGGGCTCGAACAATATTGAGGTGATTGAGCGGGTTGCCAGTCTATCTTTGTCCGCTTTCAACTTTTTTAGTCTAATAATTTCTGCTTTCGACTTTCTTTGACTTAACTTGACATGTTGCGACTTTGTGTATGTATGTATGTATGTATATATGTATGTATGTATGTATGCATGTATGTATGTATGCATGTATGTATGTATGTATGTATGTATGTATGTATGTATGTATGTATGTATGTATGTATGTATGTATGTATGTATGTATGTATGGAGGTATGTATGCATATATGTATGTATGTACTGCCATTTGATTCTCTGATTACAGCTAAGTTGCACTTGCAGTTGTTTCATTACTGACTGTATAGTGACCTAATACTGGAACAGTACAGATACTATCCCAGGTCAAAACCTCAGTGATTGAGAATAATTGCTGTTTCTAATTCTTAATTTACAAGCATGATAGAAAAAGTGCGTTAATTTGCATGTTTTCACTCTGTAAACTACTAGCCACAGTAAAACTAAAATGAGTTAATATTAGTCTTTTATTAGTGTATTTTTTTAACAACAACATTGATCTCATAATAGATAGTTTAGTCTGAGTCAATATGGGCTTCTATTACAATAAGTTTGATGTTCTAGGCTTGGTTATACGTATTACGAGTTTTAAAAATTAGTACTGAACTTATTTTATTTTCCCCAGTTTTATAAATTGCTCTATTTCTCATCACGTCTTTAAACATCTTCAAAGTTCGAATGACATCTTGAAAGAAGTCTGTGCATGTGGCTAGAAGGATAGAGCATGTCGACGTTTCGGATGCTGATCAAATCCAGCACTGTTTGCACTGGACTGGTCTCGAACGGACAAGATTGCCAAAGCTCAGCTCCAGGTGGAACTCGACATCTGTTGTGAGGTGTTACAAACCCGTGGGAAGTTATAAGGTTCTGTTGGAACGCCTCATTTTGTTCAATTGTTCTTGGGAGAGGCAAAAGACCTGAAAATATGCAGTCAATGAGCAAAAAACCAAGATACACTTTTATCAAACTGAAACTGGGGGAAAACAAGAGCAATTTCCATTTAGCTTTGCGCGTTTACCGTTTTTGTGCGTTTGTTCATGAATATTACCAAGTTTATATGTTTAATCACGAGGTGTAGTTCTCAGTTTCCCTTGGGTATTTTAATCTCACCTAAATAGCTGCAAATCCATCTTTCTTGTTGCGCATTTTCGAAGTACAGATTGCCGGCAAAAATATTGAGCTCAGCATAATGAACAATCTCGTCAAACTGGAGACTGTTTCCCTTTGGAATTGAGAACCCTTCAATCTCATGCAAAGCTTTCATGGATAGTGATGGTTTCTGATGGTAGGGCTGGAACATGTACAGAACGGCATGGTTCATTTCATGCAACGTGTCGTACAGGGCGTTGACCTCGAAGGCAGTTAGAAGGACCAAGTCGCCAGTGATGTTGCACCTGAGCAGCCAGAAGGGGTCTCGCATGAACTCGTCCATAGGTTTGGACAGAGCAGTCAAATGACCTAAAAACAACAACAGTTTGCATACCACACCCATCAAACTATGCAGTTGCGTCACTGTATGCAGTAGCGAACACACTTTATAACTAGAAAATGAGATCAATTCAGTCAAGATCGAATGCTGTTTCTACTAAATACAAACTCCTATTCGAATAGTCTATTCCGTCTTTTGAACTTAATTGATAACTTTTGGTCTCAAAATTTAAAATAACCAATGGCAAAATACACAATAGAAAATTTCTTCAACGGTCAAAGCTTTTAGCATTACCTGCTGTATTAGAATCAATGATCTGCCTTTCTGATGCGAGCATTTGTAAATCTTGAGCTTCAGTTCTGAAACAAAACGAGAGCGAACCCAAGGCATGCAGCTTCATGAAAATTTCTATGTTCTTAAAAAACTACAGAAAACCCAATAATCATTTATAAATATACAATATTATGACAAATTAAAAATGCACATTAATTGCTCCAAACTGTCAGATAGTAGAAAAAAACTATGTTGATACCCAACGTCCTGAACACCAACAAGAAACAACAAACACAAGACCAAAAATTGAATTATTACGATTTATTATTATTGAGGATTTACAATCAGATTATATAAGAATATACAAAATGATTGAGGGGAACAGAAGTTCCCTAAAAAACATAAAAAAGGCGTTACAAACTAGTTTCACGGCAAAGATAGCACAAACAACAAATTACCCACTAGCAAGGATTTTCAGTAGAATAATAGTTTGAGAAGAAATCCCAAAAACAAGTCTGAAATTTCTTTTTCAAGTTTTGGTAAGAAAAGAACACGACGATTCAAAAACGCGCATATAGGATGTTGGCGAGTCTCTGCGATCTGTGCCAGACATTTGCTTTGCAGACATCTAGGCGAAGTTTGGGAATGTTGAATAACATTCTGCTCGACCCTCTCGAACTGTAGATTGAAAACGATAATAATTTGATCGAGTCACTCCACTGCACAGCATAATGATCATTGATGACTTTAGATAACAACAGTAGATCGTTCATTTACATGTAAAAGGAAAGTGGGAGAAGCTTCAACTTAGCCAGTCTTTCGGAATATGATAAACTACTATGATAGCCAACAATCCATCTGGTTGCATCACGTTGTACTGGAAAAACATGTAAAAACTGGAACAATCATAGATTTAGATAGATTGAACTTGTTTTCAGACGATAAATGATATGAACAGTTGCGCTTGATAAGAAACAAAACTGTAAAGGCTTTCCGTACACTCAATTTGATCTGGTCGTTTCATTTGAGGCTTGAAGATATATGAACGCCACGATCTTTCTCACACGAGGTTTCTTTCAAGCAAAACCCATTGAGGTAAACAGGGGTAGTAATGTTTTCGCCTGCTAAGAATGAGATAAGGTGACTCTTGGTATAATTGAACTCCATTTGATTGCTGATCGCCCAACTTCCCAGGCAGTTGAGGTCATGCTGCAGCAACGAAGACTCATTTATGCTACGAATAGACAACAGTTTGGCATCGTCGGCGAAAATATAGGCTACACCTAGAACTCCATCAGGCAAATCTAAGGCAAAAACCAAGAACAGCAGCGGGCCGAAGATGAAACCCTGAGGAACACCAGATAAAACAAATAGATGATTAGACTCAGTTCCGTCTAGATTTACCAACTGTCTTCTATTGGAAAGATAACTTCTGAGTATTTTGAGAACTTCTGAGTATTCCGCCTACTCCAATTTTTCGTAGTGGGTCAAGTAAAATACTGTGGTTTATTTTGTCGAATGCCTTTGCAAAATCAAGGTACACGGCTTCAACGACAGGTTCTTTCTGATGAATTCCCTTGTACATGTCTTCAAGATATGCGATAAGCTGAAGCACTGTTGATTTCTTTCGCTGAAAACCAAATTGACTATGATGAATGAGAGGTGCTACAAATGAGTACAAAGCCTTGAAGATACCTTTATCAAATAGTTTTGAACAAATATTTAGGAGAGTGATTGGCCGATAGTTAGTTGCAACTTGACGATTTCCTTTCTTGAATAGTGGGGTAACTTTACCAATCTTCCAACAGTCAGGAAAAATCACGTCTGTTTGATTTTGTTGAATATGGTACTCAAAGATTTCCAAAGCGCTGGCACTTCATTGAATGGAGCAGGAGGCAACTGATCATGTCCACACAAGTTTGAAACATCGAGGTCATGAATGACTTTCATGACACTCGCGGAGGTGAAGTCATTTTCGGTGAGTTTAATAGTGGGATTTTCAGTCGGTATCAGTGAGACGTGCTCAACGAATACCGACTGGAAGTACTCATTGAATAAACACGCTTCGGGAGATTGCACGACAGGCGCTATGGTATGTTTAACAGGTGCATTTTGTTGCTGATCAATGTTTTTTTGAAGAACTGTGCTGTATGCCGTGAGGTTTGTTGAGATGTTCTCGGTTTCTTTTTTTTGTAGACTCGTGACTAGTTGATAAGATATCAACTTTATCTTTCAGATGATCTAGCTTCCCAACAAGTATCGGTATATTATTTTCTTCGGCACTCAACTTCTCCACAACTTTCTCCAATGTGAGCTCTTTTTTTTCTAGCGATTTTCAGTTGAGATAAACTCTCTCGTGGTAAACATGAGAGACTATCTTTTTTTAGCGGAGAGAAGAGAGAAGCAACTTCCGCATCCGTTGCCCAAATTATTTCGTCGATGGTTGGATACCAATCATTTGAAGTCAGCTTTTTAGCCGAAACGCTATCGCCCATTATCAAGCTTAGAAAGAAGCAGGAATGAGCGCTGTTCAGAAGGAAATAATGAAGCAGGAATGAGCTAGTGCAGGAATGAGCAGAAAATAGGAAAGAAACAGGAATTTGGGGACCACCACGGCTGACCCAGGAAATCAACTTGTTATCTGAAACTATTAAATAAGTTTATCAAAACAATTAGGCTAGCGATAATACTAGCGATTAGTCGGTTTGTATGCAGCGATCAAAAAGAATTTAAAAACCGGGCGTTTAATCTGACTAAAGCGAATTTCTGACATAAATGCTCGAGAGAAAAGAGAAGGACTAGAGAATACTTCCTTGAAAACACTTCTTACCAAATTAATTACAAACTCGGAATGAAGAACAAAATTGATATCTCGTTATCAAACAAGATGGATGAGCTGCACCAACGGCTCTCTGACCACGAATGCTACAACTCAAAAATAGTAGATTCATAGAAAAAGCCTTTTTAATGAAATGAGACAACTTTGAATCGACAAAAACCTCGAAATTTTTCTGCAGTTTTTAACGTGCCCTGGGAATTTGGTTGCTTGTCACTCTTTAGCACAGAAAAAACTAGACTTTTCTTATAATGGACAAATTTGTATGTTTTGGCTAGAAAATCAAATATACCATAGAAAAGCGGACTGTCCAGCAATTAAAAGCAAATTAACATCAAACCCTCGTCCTCGTTTCAAATGAAGGAATACCCACATTTGAATAGAGATGATGGTATAAGTGATTATGCAAGCCAGCGTTGTTTGATTAACTACCACGAATAACTGCCAGATTAAAGTAAGCTTTGAAGACTCGGACGAAATAATAGTAGTCTACCAAAGCAACTGATGATATAAGCAATGGAACCACAAATTAAGAAGGCTCGCGGAGATCGACGACATAATATGAGGGATAGTTACCAAAAAGCAACCCGTCCGGTTGCTCTAACAAGAATAAAAGGCCCCGAAGAAATTGAAACTGATAAGACGTTAGAGAATATGAGAGATTAAATGTTTATCGATTAGAGAAGACATTGTCAGTGAACTACTTCATACGCAGAAACTAGCGAGGAACAAAAAGATCTGCGTATAAGTATGTGTTCACTGAGTTTATAATCGATGGTAAATCAGTTATCATCAAAATGATTAGTAGTGGCTCAAAGACTGACCCTCGTAGAACTCCACAGTGAATAGTTTTCAATTTTGACATTTTAGATCCTGTCTTCACTACTTGTACTCTATTTGTCAAAAAGGTACCTCGTAGTCTGCAGTTTTCAGCTTCTTGTAGAAGTGATTTCTGTGAAACAGTATTAAACGCTTGTTTGTTATTTATGAAAGTTGCATGTGTTAGATTGAGTTCAATTCGATATCAGTTCTGCGCTGACTCAAACTATACTGCGATCCAAACTAATTCGTCGGAAATAAATTCGGATATCTCTCTGTAATCCATAAGTTTTTTATAACAATGAAGCTATGTTCACCACCAAAACTTTAGCGTGTGTTCGAGTTCACTGGTAAAACACGGAAAGAAAGAGCCTAAGCAGAGACTCACTATTGTGGTTGTTGCTTCTCTAGCTGGTAAAAACTGTCCCTGAACGATAGGAAAGGCTGCTAAACCACGGGCTTCCGAAAACGTCAACCATTTACCGGTGAAATATTATAACCAGAGCAAAGCATGGATTAACTATGAAATTTTTGCTGATACTCTGAGGAGCTTCGAAAGAACCATGTAAATCTAAAACGCAAAGTGATGTTGTTCGATGATAATTGCAGTGCACATCTTAATATGACTCACGATCACGTTGAACTGAAATTTTTCCGCCAAATACAATACCGCGATGTTAACTTATGGACATGGGAGTAATCAAAAGCCTGAAAATCTAATGTAAAAACAAAGTTAACAAATTACTGCTCTGGACTGTGGAGAACAACGTGCAAATCTTTCTGTTTTGGCCGCAATACACATGCTGAAAAGAAGTTGGGACGAAGGCGTATCAACTGATACCGTGAAAAGTTGTTTCCGCAAAGCTGGTTTCAACAAGGATATCGACGAGGTGGCGGGAAATCTTTCCGATGAAAACACGGTGGAAGAAACTTTTGACGATGACTTAGTTCCTACTAGCAAATCTGCCATTGAACCAGGAGAAACTCTTAGCGAAATCTTAGAAGTTCCCGAACTCAAAGTTCCTCTGACAAATAGGTCATCACTGCTCAGCTATTTTGATGTTGACACTCGTGTAATAATAATAATAGATGATGAACAAAATTCATTAAAAACACTCTTCTTTCTTGATCTTGATTTAACGTAAACCTCCATTTAACATTATTTTGACCGTCCAAAGAGGTATGTTAAATCGAGACGCGACTGTATTGTATTGTTTTTTAAGTGAAAAAAGGCATATGGATTAGGTTAAAAAAATGAGACAGAACAGTAACTAATATAAAGTAAAATGGTTATAAAACTTGATTGGGATATCAGGTTCTCATTGAATTTTGCCCAAAAACTAAAGAAAATCAGACCAATTTTTCCTCGAAACCCCCAATTTTTCAGAATCGGAACTGCGCTTGAAAAGGCTCTAAAATAATACCACAAAAACTACGCAGAGCTTTCTTTGAGTAAACAAAATTGGCTGGAAAAGTTCGCCCTACGTCAGAGTTCCATCAAAACCTAAAAAGGCAAGAAATGAGGCTCGTCTCTATGTCGGTAAGGTGAGAATATTTTTCTTGAGCGGTAATTGTTTGAAACATTTTTATTACGCTTTGCATGCAGTTTAGCTTTGTCAAATAATTAAAGGAATTTAGGCAAACTAAAAGCCAAATTTAGCTGTTTAAAATATGAATTGCGCCTTATTTCTAGCTCTAAGAACCATCAGATAATCTGAAAACATTTTCAAAAATTTCCATTACAATTGAAAAGACTTTATACAAAATATCAGTCAACCCAATGTGACGCTTACATGTGAAACCTGGAATTCTATTGAAAACAATTGAACCCAAAGTGCTTTCGCACCTTCGGCTGGCCTAGGAAACTGACATAAAATCCACAATAAATCGCGCCACATACCTTTTATCAGACGTTATTTTTGGGAACTCAGGACTTGCATAGACATGCTTGAACGCGCTTGTAATTTTGGGCCACACTTTTGTGTTTATCAGACATTCTTCAAGACAAAGGAATTGGCTGGGATCCACGTGACCACCTTCTGCCAGACGTCTCACACACTCGGGCAACTCGGGTTTTTTAGCCGACAAGCGACCTGAACAAACTAAGTCTCAATCGAGAAATGAACTAAATACTTGTACAAAATAATGAAAGTAATACTTAAGCAACTCAACACAGAGGCGAAGCTGAACGTCGCAAACACTAGCGAAAAAATGACAAAAAGCAGCTGTAAAATAAGAAAGAAATGGTAAAATTAAGCCTTGAAAATTTAAGCTGTTGCAAAAGTGGCACCAACAGTTGCGACTTTAGGTTAGAAAAAAGAATAGTTTTACTATTACACTACGATCATGTGTGTAAGAAACTTTTAAATATTGATTAGCGTTCGTTTGTGCTCAAACTTAATCCCTAGAGCTGTAATTATGAATGCAGAACTTAATTATTGACAGCGCCACTAGCGTGCCGAGGAGGGTGTGTGAATACCACCTCCTCCCGCCCTCAATTCTGGTTGCCAATTTTTTCCAGTGGGTCCCCTTTGGTATAATTTTACGACATCCATTTTTGGCAGACCAAACTCAAAAATATACCTAAGGCACCTTCGATGCCAATATAGCTAAATTTGCGGGGGGTGGGGGGGTTACGCCAAAAATACATGCTCAAAACTTCATATTTAGTTAGCTTGTTTCTGATTCAAAAATTGTGCGTTCGGAAAATCAAATTAGTCGATCTAAAACATGAAAGGTCGAAAACAAAATTAGGAAACCGCTCCCTCTAGAAAAATTTCTGCGCACGTTTCAAGTTCCTGTGTTATGACTTACGACAAATAAAAAAATGGGCAGTAACAGCTAGACAAAAAGTTCATCTAGAGATCGCAGAATGTCTAATTTATCGGTTTCGGTATTAAGTCAGTGTGTGATAAACAAATGCACCCTCAGGGACTAAATAGCAAACCAGAACAAGGGACTAACCGGGTTTGATGAGTTGAAACTCCTCTTCCTCTTCGTGTTCCAACTCACGCTCCTGCTCCTCGTCAAAAACATCAGCAAAGAACTCCTTTTCTGAGACTAGTCGATTGCATTTCTCAATCAAACGGTCCTTAAAATCCTTCTGAGACACTTCAAAAATCTGCTGCACTCGATCTGATATGAGGCCAGATAAGGATGTTTTTGTTCTAAAGGTCCCGTACAGTTTTTTCAGCTCAACCGCATCTTTTTGCACGATTTCCCTGGCGTATCTTGTCAATGAATGACTGTCGACTCCTCTCGAATTAAATTTATCATAAGCGCTAAGTTTGTATAGTTGATCTGACCCTTGATTAGCCCAATGAGTTAGTCCGTTTTGTACTTGTTTCATGCTATTAAGGAAAACCCAAGAAAGCACTTTGCCTACTTCTGTTGTTCGTGAAGTTAGACTAGAAGTCTGTGATTGTATCTCAAGATCCACTTCGTAGGAAGCGAAAAAAGCTAGGCTATGTCCGCAACCCAGCAGCCGCATTCGCATACAAGCTTGGGCTAATTTGTCCTTCGTCAGACCTTTTCCCAGAGTAACTGCCGCTTTTGTTCCGGTCGGGAATTGCAAGTCCGTTCCACGTGTATGCACGTCATCTAGGTATACAACACAGGAACCAAGTTTTTCGGCAAACGGCGAGATATGCAAGGGAGTTTCGAATCCTTTCCGATCTAGAACCATCATGTTGTCTTTGGAGTCGAAATATATCCCAGCTTCAATAGTCTTTTTTGTAGTTTTTGTCAACCAAAGTTGGACAAAGTCTTTGTTGTTAATCAAGATCAGAGCTCCAGGATCCAAAATGACCCTGATCTCATGGTTCTGTGCTAGAATGAAATGCAAATTATCTTCGCCACTTGCTCCGTGCTGCAGAGAGCAATAAAACTGATTCTCAGGTTTAAGCATGTTGTGCATCACTAAGGCATTAGTTCCTTGAAGAGAGGGCAGATCACGTTGTTCTATTGTGAGTGGTAGCAAAAGTTGGGTTTCGTTGGTTCCACTAAAACCTGTCACCAAGTTGTCATTTTCGCGACACAAGTCCCATCCATTTGCCGAAAGTTTTTGTGGAAACTGTTTCGCTTCTTGTCTGTAAACGATGTATTCAAGCCAGTAATCGACAACCAACATGTGCCTGTGAAATAAATCGTAAAGAGCGTGGAACTGAATCTGGTCTAATAAGTTAACACTACTAAAGCTTTTCAATTCCTCCGGTATGTAATCTTGATGACAAAAATCAACCCATTTAGAGTATATCGCATTTGACATCCCTATTTCCATAGCAGTAAGCTTTCTCAGCACTCTTTCGAATGCCGCTTTTGGGATCCCTTGGTAGTAATACGTCAGTTGAGTCAGCACCAAGCCCACATCTGGATGTCCAAAATCGGTTTTGTCAGCAGCCACGTCTTTGGCCCGAAAGGGAACTGCCATGTTGCGGTGCCTCCCGATTCCATAGTTCACACGGTGTCGAAGCGTTAGACAGTGTTGCAAAATTTTCAAACCCAGCAAGCCGCGAAGCAGAAACAAAACCGGGGGTATGTCTTCCTCGCCAAGAATGCTTTCCAAATTTTCAGTTTGGTTTAACTCTAATTCTCCTGCAGTTATGTAATCTTTCACGAAATCTTTCTGGCTCTCAGTCAATGGTTTCAAATCTGCATTGGTCCTGCATTCTATAAAATCGTCTACGATCAATTTACTTATTTTAGAAAACGCTTCATTATCTTTGTCAAGCAGGCGAAAAAGATTGAACTGATGTTCAGTTTCGGGTTTTTGGGGCTCGATCAACACATGATCTGAGCCGCATTCTTCATAAATTTCGTCAGAATGTTTTTTCAGAGATTGAAAGATACTTTGGATAACTATCCAGCGTTCATTGTTTCCATCCAGTGCAATTTGGGACCCCATGGTATAAACTAGCTGTCTTTTCACAGACAATATATCATCACTTTCGTCTAGTATATTCCTAACGCTTCTCTCATACGTCTCCGAGAAGAGTCTGTAGCTTTCGATCTGCTCTTCTTTGCCGTCAATGAAAACCTCCGAAGCCTTGAGTTGCATTGACATCATCTGCTCAGGAGTGCTCACAATAAAACCTCGTTGCTTGCTGTGTTCAGTAATATAACTGGAAAGGTATTTCATTTTACTGTAGCTTAGATGCAGATCTCTACAGAAAGGCAGTTTAAGCAATCGCATGTCGAGAATTCCACCCATTTTTGCGGACAAAAACTGACAGTTTGTGGGGTAGAGTGAGCTCAATACAACGACTTGAGGACAAACTTCTTTTTTACGGGAAACAGCGGCAACAAGCATGGGCACAATAACAGTTGATTTTCCCTCACCCATGTTTAGCTGCATGACTGCATTTTTGCCTCCGGGAGGCTCGAACATTTGAAGAGCGATTTCTACCTGGGCAGGACGTATTAGGAAGCTTCCTTCCACTTCAAGAATCAACCATTCAACGAAATCTCGAGGTACCCAGTTGGTATGTCCCCGATTGTCCCACTCGCGCTGCAAGTGCACATCTTTGCCGCTTTTCAGGTACTGCAGACATCGTTCCAATCTCTGTTTTTCAGTCCATCTAACTACGAGTGCTCCTAGGAGATCTCTCCAGTCACACTGTCCCCCCTGGTTTGGACTCGTTTCATGCAATAGCAGATGCGGAACTAACGATAGCGGGGAGTCTCTGAACACGAGCCCACAATCATGAAGAGCTAATTTAACATGCTCGTCCTCTTTCGGGATCCACACGCTCATTAACGCTTTTTCCACCTCAATTACTCGCTCACGAGCAACTTTGACCTCGTTTTGGATTGTATCAAAATCTGGAACAGTTCCTTCACGTGTCATTTCACCTTCTTTGAAAGCTTTCCAACTTTCCTCCAGGCGCTTTTCGAAGTCTTGACTGACAGCATCTTGGACCTCGAAGCCTCCGATCATCTCAATTAAGCTTTCTTCGTCTTGGCGGCGTTTTTCATTTGAAACAATTCCTATTGAATTAAAATCATTGTTTTGTTCAGTGAATGGGCGAATGAGTTCGTGGAAGTTTTCAGGGACACTTTCAGTCGCAAATCTGAAATCCAAATTGATGCACTCTGCAAACTCAACTTCCTGGTAAAATTTGGCACTAAAATTAGGAATTCGAGTTATACTCATGTTGTAATTATCTTCAACGATAGATTCTATTAAACAGTCAACTTGTCCGAGAAACTTGAACAACTGTTTGTTCGAGAAGCGGCTGTCGAACAAGCGCGAAAGACATTTGAGAGTTTCAGTTTTATCTAACAGCTCATAAGCGCCACTAAGGTGACATTCAGAGCAAGGCCACAAACTCATGGCTTCGCGAGTCGCTCGCTCTCCCTCCTCGTTTTTGATCCGAATGTATTTATTTGCAGCTTTTTTCTCTTCTTCGTGATACTTATCGTTTTGGGTGGTTCGATCTTTGTAAGTACAGTGTCTTCGAACATACTCGTAGATATAATCATCTTTGGAAATGAAAAAACGATTTAAGATTTCGGAGATTTCATTAAGGCAGACTTCAGTCTTCGGTAGATCAACGAATCCCGAGTGTTCAGGAGGATCCAACGCCTGAAACTTCGAGAAGTGTTTTGAGACAACGAAAAAAGGGATCATATGCTCAAGTTGTAATTTTCCCTCGAATGCGAGAAATGAAGTTAAAGTATAAAGTAAATCTCGAGTTCGGTCGCCTCGACGAGCCAGCTGGTAAAGATCAAGTAAGCATTCACTTTTAACGTTCATAGACTTCCAATCTTGGAGGCTGCGGCATTCACCTTTTAATTTGGAGTGTCCTAAGCCGAGCATCTCTTTTTCACCTTCTGCCCATATAGAGAGCGAGCATCTTCTATCGTACAAGACTTCTTGGTTTTCCAAGTATTGTAGTGATGCTATGCTCCTAACTCTGTCGATAACGGATTCTTTTTGAAGCATTACTTCCACGTGGCGTATTAGACAAGAACTGCTGTTCACGTTTGTCTTAAACTCTCCAATATTCATTATGTGAACTTTCTCCTGTATATTCCGGATTGTTTGTGTTACAAGAATCGGGAAAGAAGGGTCAACTTCATCGGAATTGTCTTCAGCATCTGGTTTTTCTGACTCTGGAAACATAAATTTCAGTTTCTCGCTATGATTCCGAAGTTTCTCACATTGCATATATAGTGTTTCTAGCGTGCACATTGAGTACTGGGGGCAATCAGGATACCATTCAACTTCTACCATTCGTCCTTTTTTGCTTCTGTAAATTTTCCTTTTGGGACAAGAACCTTCAAGAACCTTCAATATTTGTTTGGACCTTGAATCCAGCGGCTTACATGAATAACTGCGACCTTTTCTCAAAATCTGCATACCCATTTCAAATCCAGTTATTTTAGTGAATGGATCAACAAGCGGGTAGGATGTTTTCACATGTAGCATTGCAAGATACAAGTTTGCTACTTCACTAGACGGAGTCGACAGCTGTTTGAAGTTCTCATCTACACTATAAACAAAAAATGATGGGCTACAAAAATTCGTTTTGTTCACTTCAATCCGAGCATGACCATCATCGCCTTCATTTGACTCAATAAGTTCGCCATGAGGTATGATAACTTTCCGTATGTTGGAGGATTCGAGGACAAGAGCACTTCGCAAGCCTGTTAGAGTTCCCAAGAAACCCGACTTTGCTATTTGGAACCCAGGGAACTCGGTCGAAGTTATTTTGGAATAGTTTCCAGCTATTGAAAACGAAATTCGATGCCTAGGAAATGAAATAGCTATGATGTCATTGTCAGGAAGCAAAAACAGGTGTATGTGCTCACGTAACTCAATTCCGCTGAAAATGGATTCCTGCAATTTTTGGAATATTTCGCTGTCCATGTCTATCATTACGGAATTGTTATGCAAGTCAATCAGCTTCCAGAATTTTCCTTCACATGTTATGAGAAATTTTTTAGGTTTTTCAGGTCTACTGTCGAATACTTTTTGTTGGTTGAACTCTATTGAAAGTTTCTCGCGATCTTTTTTTTCCAGTAACCAGTGACTGTATTGTCCTAATTCATGGGGAATTCGGCTTCTGAGAATGTTTTCGTGAAGATAAAACAGTCTTTCTGAGCCAATCTTTTTAGTCACTAGGAGTGTTCGCCTGTCAATCATTAGGAACTCGTAGCATGCTTCGAAGATCTGATTCGTAGTCACAAAACTCCCTGGGTAGTCACCAGGAGCAACCGTCAAGTTCGCGGATCCGAAGATTCGCTGGTAACTTTCATGTGATGTTATGTCAGACGGGAGACGCTGTACTGGATCGTTGTTGATAATAAAAGTTCCAGTGAGTTTATTTACACACATGTGGGTTCCACTGGCCAGATTCCGTTTCATCCAAGGCGCTGCATGAGGTACTGGTTCCCATTTAGATTCCTCGATTCCAGACTCTAGAAGCTCGACGTGCTGATATTGTTCACGGACAAACCTGCCAATAGTCTCAACATTGTTTTCTAAAACCCTATTTAGAGTGTTATGAATTTTAAGACCAATCAACCACGACTTTTGCACAAGATTCTTTGTGAAAGACATTGATTCTGCGGTTTTATTATTCATTATAACGTTGTCGGATACGTTATTCTGAGCAATCATCCAACACCTTGCGTGACTCGGTTCTTTAAGTATCATTTCTATGTTTTCAACACTGACGTGGAACGTGCAAGCGACTGTTAAACTTATTTGGACAAGCTTCTCTGTCAACTGCCATTCGTTGACTCCCCGGACTTTGAATGACTCGATTTTCTGTTTGACTTTTTCTACCCAAATTAGTGCAACTTCCCGACAGCGGAATAAAAAATGGGAAACGTCGTGATTCTGAGAAGCACCCGCGAACTCTAACAGACGACATGCAACTGTCACAAGACAGAGAAGCGATAAGTTTTTGTCCCAATTGTCCTGAACAGCGTCAAGTTGAGCATCCAGGACTCGCAGAGCATCTCGGATGAAGTCTTCGTCTGTTAAATCTCGGTGCTGAGGTCGAATTAGACGCTGCTTTTCAATGCAATCATAAAAACAGTCATCAATTTCGGATACATTCTCAGACTCATGGTCTTCGTTTTTAGTGAAGTCTGATGCAGAACAGTCTCCGCTCTCCCAGAGAATTTGACAAACTAATGACAACACAGCCTCCTCGCTCCACGAAAGAGAGTTGCTCTTAAGAGCGGCCATCAGATTCCGAAGCTGAATTCGACTTCCTGCCCGAGCAAAGCCGAATGTTCGAAACTCTTTTAGCGTCAGATCGGTCGGACATTCGTTCTGACGACAAATCACTTCATTGTCACTATGCGAACTGGAGTCAACAGTCCATTGAAGACATGTATATAATCCTTCTGCCTTCATCGTACATGATCTGTGCAACTCCTCCAAAAATTTGTTGTTCCTTTTAAAATCTTCTTGAGAAGAATCTAAGGGACAAAGAGTGGGCCCATTGCCTCCGATAAGTCCAAATCGAACATGGTAAAAATTTTTGTCTATAAAACGATGCCCTTCCGGCGACACTGAGGGATGATTGGGGTTCGGATTATAGTTGAAGTCATCACGACTCATCAAAGTCGTTTGTTCAGACAGAGAGCGCGGGTACTCAGCGCTTCGGTAGCATCTGAGATCCTTGTGATCAGACCAAATCCCTCGTCTTCTCGACTGATTCTCAGTCGCTGCCCAGTGATTCAAAACTTCAGCCTTAAAAAAGTGCACAGCTGATCTGAGAACACGAACTTCATTTGGACAGTACAGTTCGAACATGACAGCATGCTGAGCGTTTTCGCTTGTCGGCAACGGACAACGGTAGAGAGATACTTTGATTCCATCAGCTCGTTTAGTTAGTTCACATTTTCCACAGTTTCTGCTGTGAACTTCCTCATCATAACAACTCTTCGTGTACTTGCTCCACTTTCGCATTGAAACGTAGTCACATTTTTTAGAATCTGCCTGTTTTTTCAAATCAAGATACCGTTCGTATTCTTTTTTAACTTCTTCTATTTTTTCGCGTTTTTCCACTTCAATTTTTTGTAAAATTACTTTACGAACAGACTGCATTGTGGAGTTTGAACAAGCGTAACGTACATCCAAAGAGTTGGGATTGGTTGGATCTCCCAGCAGGGCAACTGGAGCTTGACCTTTGAACCTTACTTTCAAGTAGCTCTCGACATAATTCAGCTGTGTAAGTTGGTCTTGTAGCGGAAGCAGCAAATGCTTCAAAACCTTGATGTCTATGTCTAGGCCATGATCTTGTATCATTGGACAAGTGTGGCATGCTTTCTTGTCCAAAATCGTGAGAAATGAGTAACAAGTAAGCAACATTCCACTATATAATTCCGGATTTCCGGCGTATGTTTTCGATGCAAGTTTAAAGTAGTTCTTAAAGCTCGTGAAAATTTCGTCCATTGTCCAGAAGATGTCCTCTGCCAGTTTTTCACAGTTACTCTTTGCCCATAAATCGTTGTCATATAGCGACTGAATTGAGGTGAAATCTAAAATCTTCACTCCAGAAGAGAAGGATGTAGCCACGCTCCTTAAAGCTTTGTCTTCAGTTCGAAGTATTTTCTGATCCAGCAAACTTACGTTGAACAATCGTCCACGCATATTCTAAATATCAACAATTAAACCAAAATGAATGCCACAATCAGACTTGGTCAAAAACTTTTTGGCCAAAAATCTTTTCAACGGAAACTTTATTCAAAGATGCTTAAGGATGCGTTACATAAAAAAAGAGGCAAAACTCAAACTAAACTGCAACAACGTTACAGCAACTTTCTAACTTTTGAGGGCAGTAACGAAGTTCACAGCCACGTTTAATAGAATTTTGGACAGCAATATTTTCAGATTCGGTAAAAAAGTTTAAAGTAATACTCGGATTCGAAGCTTAAACCTTTCACAATGCAGTGCTGCATTTTAACACTACACTATTGGGTCTACACTTTGAAGTAAACTGACTTCATTAATCAACCAAGAATTGGAAAGAATTCATTTGTTCTTTTTCAAACTGTTAATCGAACCAAAGTCAATGTTCCCATTTAATAACGCTTGATAATCGCAAGCGTGATATTGCACTGATTAATATTCCGTTCATTTTGTGACCAAAGTTTAGAAAGGGAAAAGTCTATCATCCAGTTGCAATACCCCCGTTTTCAGAAGGGATAATAAGTACTATTTTAAATATTATAAGTTTTTTAAATACTAACAAGACTGCTCGTATCAGGGCGAAGCCTTGAATGTTTCGACTGCCTTTTAAGGTTTATGGAGCAAAAATAACATAAAAAAAGTTAATGTAAAAAAATAAAAAAAATTCTAAAATTTGAAATTTTTTTATGAAATCATCCCCCCACACGCCATATAGAGTACAAAAGAATAGATTTCGCTCATTGTAACAAATCATTTATGGCAAATAAGCTTCTTTCAACCAATTTGGAACGATTTCTAAGACGGATTAAATCTCCGCTTACGCGTTCATAGCGCGAAATATATCGCGCGTTAATTGTCCCAAATTGGTCAAAATGGCCAAAATGGCAATCTTTAAACCCTCATAACTTTACGAAAAATGATCACAGGTAAAATATCTTTTCAAATTTGAGCTCAGGACAATAATAACTTTCGAATGATATAAGAAAATTCCGTCAAAAATGGCTAGTTAAAAAGTCGAAATTTGTCTGAAGAAAAAAAAACCCACCCCGAGCACAAATATTCCGTTACTTTCGTATCGAAAGTCGGAACAATAAATAATTAATTCGCCGTTTCAAACTGGAAAGTCTAACTAATCAAACGGTTGCAATAAATCACCTTGCTAATCTAATCCTTACATTCCCAAAGTTTCGTCACACTCACCTGTCTCGACTTGAGTGTAGATTTGACTTGTTCGTAAAAACTCACGACCTCGTCGAGTTTCAAATTTGTTTGGGAGAAGATTTTCTCCCGTGTAAGGCCACTCAGGTAATCGTACACAGAATCAGTGTTTTTGCTCTCAAATTCACTCGATTGAATTTTATCCCAACGTGAGCCAAGTTTAAGACGAAGATCAGAAACCATCGATGCACCTAAAACACCACTGAATAGGTAAAAAATTGTATTCGTCTTAAAATAGCCAACAGACTGTTGGAAAAGTGTCAATGATCGCAAGGAAACAGAAAAAATTTCTTCAACTGTCGAAATTCATGTGCCCTTAAAGCTCTTCAACTTTCAAGAACAATTTTTGATAGACATGTATTTTGATAACGATAACCCAATGTGAGAAAACTGGATCAGCAGGTATTGTTTTACAATTCACATGGAAATCTTTTCTTTCTCTGGTTTCCACTTTCGAAACTAGAACATTTAGACTTTTGCTGTTCGATTGAGGACTCTGCCTTCCTTTTAGAAGCAAAAATGAACGGAACAATAAAAAATATAAAAAAATGCGTAAAACTAAATTGGACCTTTTCGTTGGAAAAATACGGAAAAACCATCACAACCTTTATATGCGTCTTCATTACGTTCATTGACACTTTCTAAATCTGTTCTGGTCTTATGTGCTGGCGTACCTCTGTTGAAAGGCTTTTTGGACTAGTAATAGTTATCGATGATTTTCTTAATACTGTCCCAAGATACGGAACATGATTTATTATCAATAAAGAAAAAAGGGGGAAATGGAACTTTGTAATTTTTACTGTGTTGTTGTTATTTTTGCTATCCCGATCTGTTTTGATTACCTAACTGAGTTGCAGGGATCGATTGTGTATGAGAGCAAGGGAATAAACATTGGTATCTGTTAATGATGATAGTTAGCTCCTCCAGGGTCTCTAGAGGCAAAACTCATCTAAAGGGGATCAAATTTTTCCAGCGCACCAATTGGAAATCCAATTTGATAGCGTTTTCGTGCTGGTGTAGACACATTTTCTCTATATATAGCACGTTCAGGAAGAGGTCAGAGTGTGGATAATAAAACCCGTTCCAGACGCCAAATTTATTGTTGTTGTTTTTGTATTGATCGATTTCTGCTTTGAGCTTCTGATTGAATTAAAAAGATCGTTTATGCTTGAGAGATCGAGGGAGAGAGGGTAAGGGAAATTTTTAACCGTTAGAAGTTTAGCCTCGTCATGTAAATGTGTTCTGTCACTCATTCTTAAGCATCCAGCTGTTGTTCTTAGAGCTTTCTTTGGTTTCATTTGTAAACGTGGCCAGTTCGTGTAGCTAGTGACTAGGTTAGTTTCGTCAATCAAAACCTTTGGTTTTAAAATAAATTCAATAGTCCAAGTTGAGAATACTGATGTTCTGGACTCATCTTTCGATAGTGAAATATTTCTGCTTGTTAGCCAGGTGTTGAAGCTGTTAAAGTTTGGATTCAGATTGTTTGCTTAATTGTCAATATTGGGAGGTGTGTTGTGAGAGTTACTTCGTCTGCATAGGCAGGCAGTCACTTTGATGTTATCATTCTCGGGTAGAGATATTTTTGTTATTTAGAGATTAAATAGGACTGGAGATAGCGCACCACCATGTGGGAAACCTTGTTTTACCTTCTACAATTTTTTGGTGTCTCTAATTTCTCCATAAGTATGTCTACCTCGCAGGTAGGCAAGAACCCATCTTTTGGTGTTATTGGAAAGATTCGAGCTGGCGATGTCGTTGAGCAGATGGTGGTGGCTAACACTATCAAAGGCTGCAGTCAATTTTAGAGCAACGATTAGTGTTCTTTGAAATAATTGGGCCGGTCTCAAACCCGTTTTATGTAAATTGAGATACAATAAGGGGCAGTAGTAGTCGATCTTTTTTTCTGAACCCGGGTTGGTGTTTCTGAAAAATTATATTAAAGAAAAATTCGGGAAAAAGTAGACGCTCAGTGACTTTTGCCACAGGAGAGAGCAATGCAATTCGTCGGTAATTCTTAGCTCGCTCGGAATCTTTACCGCGTTTAGCCAGAGGCATTACTTATCACAGTTTCCAACTATGGTTGCATTACTCAATGAGAGGCTTGCCAACTTGCTGAGGTACTCGGCGTCACCTCTTTAATATACATCCTTGAGGTAAATGTCTAGATGCTGCGCCGCAAATTAGTTTCAGGAAAACTTTCTCGCCTTCTATAGTTGATTTGGGCAAGCTAATTTTCCGAAACTCTTTTTCGCTATCAGCACAATAACTTTTCTAGTCCGCTTTTTTGAAGTTAAAGTATGTTTTTTTTAGTTGCCTTAATGTTTTGATTTTCGCAGGTTAATTCTAGGGTGGTGGCTGAATGGTCTGACCCCAGTATCTTGTCACAGTACTAATTGGTGGACATAGTCAAGTTTGATGTTGTTGGGCTGATGTCAGGTGAACTTACGGTTTTTGTTTATTTTTCTTGAGGGTGTTTGCTCGTTAACAACAACGAAATCAGATGCGACTATTTCATAAGCAATTTTTAGACCACGCGAAAAAAGTTGTAGTTTGGAGATCCAAAGAGCGTTATGTGCGTTGACATCACCTAATATCAATGTATCTGATGCATCTGTGCTCGGTAGGAGGAGGTGGAGAAAATTGCGCTCTAACGTTTTGACCAGGCAAAAAGTGAGACTCACCCATCGGAAAGGGGCAACCTCACTGGTTGTTTCGCACGCTTTCAGTAGCGGGTAATTGTAGCCATGAACGTTACACCATGAACGTTACGCCAAGAGCGTTACACCATGAATGGTTCACTAATTGATTTCTTCGAACTTCATCAACAATTACTTGGTTCAAAAAATATCTCATACATGGTAAAGGGCAGGGGCGGATTTAGGGGGGGGGGGGGGCGGACGCCCCTCCTTCAGGGATTCGAACCCCTGCCAACCCAAAGGGTCCCCCCTTTGGTACTTTTTAAGAAATCCATTTTTGGCCGACAGACCCTAAAATTTTTCTAAAGGCGCCTTCGGCGCCAATATATACTAATTTTGAGGGGGAGCGCGCGCCAAAAAAACGCGTTTTTCTTGTCACAATTTTCCAAAAAGTGCCCCCAAAAACGGCTTTTTTGACCTGTTTTTTCAAAAAATTGCCTGCGGCGCAGAAAGTTTGGCCAAAACAGGGTCTTTTTACTGCTTTGGGAGAGCTCGGAACGTCAATCTGATCGACCTAAAAAAAAAAAAAGGTCGTCAAAATTTTCGAAAATTTTTTGAAAATCCGCCCCCCCCCCTCGAGAAAATCCTAGATCCGCCCCTGGTAAAGGGCATTGATAACAACAGATGATAAGGACAATTTTGTGAAGTGTTGTATTCACTTAACTTCAGTTTTTAGTATGATTTATTTTCGATGTTTGAGGATTTCAGATAAGCTTCGAAAATTCATCCATTAAACACTAAATTAGCTGTGTTTTGTAAATTTACACTAAACTCATTTTAACTAGGCTGTATTATTAGCAACCAGTAGTAATGCATGAACACAACTGTTCTTCTGTGCATAGTTTTCCATTTTTCTTTCATATAATTTTTTTGAATCAAAATGACAAAAGAGTTTCAAAATCATAAAGAATGAAACAAACCCGATAAGTGATTCGAGATCATTCTTTTTTCGGTAAATATTATGACAGTTGTAAAGACAACGAAAATTGTTTCCGGACACTTTGAACACATTCGAGGAGTAGAAGGTCATGAAATCTGTGAATCAAAGTTTGTCACCATTTACGCGAGCTTAAAAAGGGCCGAATAACAAAAGAATCATTTTTAGACAACTCGACCCTTTCAGTTCTCCTACGAATATGCATGACTTAGGTCTTCCCTCACCATATTTTGATATTAAAACCAGTATATAAACTAAAAAAAATTGGATTTATCTTGATTGTAATTGAATTAAATTACCACAAAAGGTTGAACTTATGTTTGCCAGTTTCACTTCTCGGTAGGTCCTCCTCTAGAAGCAAGAGTTTGTCTCCAGCATTTGAACAATCAAGCATATTTCTGATAAATTATCCCATCTGTTATATCAGAATATTTTTTATAGATTACCGATATCCACCCCTGATTTAAAGTATGGATTCCAGTCGCTAAACGAATGGTTGGCGTTCCATGCACTTCAGAAACAGCTATAACTACTCAAAAAAAAACTCCCAATTGTGGCATCGAACGAAATCCTTCTTAGCCTGATTGATTTTGTGAAACAAATCAAAATATTTTAACGGGCTGGCAATTTTGTCGGGATTGCAACATTTTGAGGTTTTAAGTAGCACTTTTGGAGAAAAAAAAATGTTCGTTAAAAGTTACCATCTAACAATTTCTATATTCAACAGCCATACCTAATTCTGTGTCTTGCTTTTAAAATGAGTGCCTTGTTATGGATTGTTTCTTGCAACGTTTTTATACAATATATAATCTCTGTTTTCGCACTTGATAAATTCATGCACATGATGAAGAGATCTTACCTTTTGCAAGGACATTAATCACATCTATTTTAATTCTTGCAGGAACTTCTCTGTCTCCCGCAGTGTCTCGCTGATTTTCCAGTTTCTTCAACCTCCTGGCAATTTTGGTCATCAGCTGGACTCCATTGTCAACATCTAGCGAGTCCTGGACTATGCTGGAAAAGTCAATCAGAACCAGAGTTACAATGCATTTGTACGCAAGCATTCCATGAACAGGTCCAAGATGCCAAGTCAAATAATGCTTCAAAACGTATTTCACTGCAAAATATTCCTCTGATCTACGCCAAGGAACAGTTTTTTCGCTTTCTTGGATAACGATTGCTCTGTCGCGGATCTTAGAGTGAAACTGAACCTCGGAAACAGGCTCGTTTTCACCTGCCAGAAAAGCGACCAGCCAGTTCGTCACGTAAGCTGGATCCCCGACTTTGAAGTTATCTGTCTTGCGATGCAAACCACTAGGTTCGGTTTCATCACTCGAATCGTTTTCTTCATCACGACGATATTTCAATTTTCCCAGCTCGATAATTTTTTGAAGAACAGGATCAGTGAACGCCTTTTAAAGGATGTGCGATGATTTCATTACATTGAAACTATGAGTCAATAAGACCATTTTCATATTCAAAACAAGAATAGCCTTGAAATGTAAGTAGAAGAGAATGTACTATATTCGAAAAAAAAAACTAAATTAGTGTCGTTTTTGTTCCGACTATTTGAAAAATGGGGAGGAATTTTATATTCGGGTGTGTTTTAGTTTTTTTTTGTTTTTCACGTAAAGCCAGGTACCACAATGGAACAAGTGATGTACCAAAGTGAACCCCTTTCCTCAGAATTGAGAAAAACTGATTTAAAACTTTTGATTCCTAGTTCAATTTCGAGCAAATAAATCAAACACGCTTACAGCAGCTTAATTATGCTTAATTTAAGCCCTGAAAACCTAGTTTTAAGCAGGTAAAATTAGTTTTAGAGTTTTTTAACGTCATTTTGAGAACCAGAAACATTCTAAAACTTTCTGCAAAACGAAAAAAACTTTGAAATGTTTTTGGTTTTCTAGTCATTGTTGTACACAATTTTTTTCCAATTTGCCCATATTACTTGGCTGTCGAATATGCCTAAATCATAGTTTAAAGTCAGATTCTTTTATCACACCACGCATAAAATCTACACTAATTTGAAAAAAAAACAAGTTGCGTAGTTTTTTAAAAACTGGTCGAAACATACTGTGCTGTTTGCACATAACCGACTATTCTTGTTTTTTTTTGTATTAGTAATCGTTATTTTTCAAAAAAAGTAAATTAGTGTCCAGAGGGCGATGTTGTAAACTAAGGGTGTTTTGAAACAGTTTGAAACAGTGCTACTAAACACTTGTTCTTGTTCAATGTTTTTACTGATGTTTTCAATTATTTTTCTGGCTCAGTTTGCTTTATATACACCTCATTTAACTAAGATTGACAACTTGCTACAGAAAGGCGAAGCTTAGCTTGTCAGCACTTGCAATACAAAATATGAAAGCCAATTAAAACAAAAAAATTTCAAAAAAAACTATATTTATCAAAATTTACCAAGCTATTTTTGAAAACGAACAACAAACCAAGATAATCTAATGTTAAGTTTTCACCGAAAGAAAATTTACCAAGCGGTAACAAAACCGAAAACACCTTAGCAGAAAACTTTAAGGCTAAAAAAATCAAGACATATAAAAACTTATTAAGTCCATCTCACACTCAATACACAAACGCACTTTATTCGACCGTCAACTTAAACAATACGAGGCCACTGAGCCGATATAAATACAGCCAAAACCTCAGCTAAAAAAAAAACAAAAAAAAAGCCGAAAAAAATTGATGACTACTTTTTAGTTAATAAGTCCCTCTCGCCGTCAAAATACACACACAAATAAAAACTTTTTTACTTTTCGCACGACGCAATATGATGCCACTAAGCCGAGATAATATAAGTCGAAACACATTGAGCCGAAGAAAAAAAAATTCAAAATGTTTAGGACTTTTTAAAAGTTATCAAGTCCCCCTCGCCCTCTACACACACACAAACTTTTTCGCTCGTCGAATGAGGCAATATGCGGCCACTAAACCGATATAATATAGGCCGAAACCTATCAAGCCAAAAAGGAAAAGAAAAAAAACAAAATATATGAAACTTTAACAAATTGATTCACACCGATATGGACAAATTCACACCGATATGGACAAAAAATATCAAAAATTGCCTTCTAATTGAGAGCATTGGACGAATCATCAAAATATTTAAAATTTTGTTTTTATACATGTTTTAAAACACTTTCAAACGTTAAAGTTTTTTTAATGCAATTAAAACAATTTGATTCGAAAAAAGCCAGAAAAACGAAAAAATCACAAATTTCTTCGTTTTTTGGCACAACGGTTTTCTTAAGTTCTGAATTATCAAGATGGCGCTAAAACAAACATCTGGTTTAAAACTAAGTTTTCCGTGCTGGAATAAAATTTCACCTATTTGTAATATAATAATGAGTCTTCTCGCTTGCTTTTTTTTGCTCGAAATTAGACTTAGAGTAAAAAAAATTGAAAAATCAGCTTCATAAATACAGTTAAGAAAGAAAACCAGCAGCAGCTAATAAGCTTTGTTTTTGCCGTCTGGTCCATTAAACGGACAATAAGTGGGTAGACACCCAAAGCCCCAAAACTTTCAACCTAGCATAACACCATCTTCTCTAATCTCATTTGCACAGCCTTACCTTTTCACGCCTGATTTCAAAAGTCGGACCATCGGGTAAGTTACGGACTGGGTACCCAGCTTCACCTTTTTCACCATAAAACTCATTCGATTGAAGAAGTATTTGTGATGCGTTAACCAAAACTGTCTCGCTCGAATCCTTTGACAATGATTGAGGAATACGGAAGATCAACAGGGCGTTTTTTCTCTCGCAAAGTATCGGCAAATAATCTCCGGCAACTGTGAAATTGTCAGTTAAGTGTTTAATCCCTTCGAAATTCAATGAACCACTTGGGTACTTGAGCCAGCGATCGAAAATCGCAACCAGTCCATCTCTGTTTTCAGACGGAATGAGATTCGGCAAAACGTTCTCTATCTTTTTCAAACCACTTCCAAATAAGGAGATGAAGTTTGTAATGGGAGGTTTCTTGCTGATAGCTTCATTCTCAGCTGCGGGCAGTTTAACACCTGCACCCAAACATGTCTCGGTTGAACTTGAGAGCAGGTCTATTTTCCGGGGAAATAAGAAGTGGTTCAGAAGATAGCCGTTGTTCATATCTTTGAAACGACGAAGACGAGAATTCAAGAGGAATAATTTTCACCTAGCATAGCATCAACAGGGCAGGACTTGCATTCCAATCAAATTGAAACAAGTTTTTTTTAATCAAGAGCTAAAAACAGGAGAAATTATTAATTATCTTAGAACGAAAACTATTTTTCGTATTATGCGGTTTCTGTTCACAGTAGTTTTCAAAAACACTAGTAAATGGCGAGTAAACAAACCGTTTGAAAAAGAAAATTAATTTCCGCGACCATGACCTCTGAATTAACTCGTAACAAATAGAGCTTGTTTGTTAGGATAATAGAAGCTGTTGATTCCTTGTCTGTGTCCTTGTCTTGAGTTCTTTTGTCAAGTGACTAATGTTTTTTCAAATCCTTCCGCTAGATAGAAATCCTTTGCGTATGAGGGATTCCACACTTTAAATACATTCCTATTTCATTTTGCGTTACAATTCCTCGGTGGGTATTCAGGAGTACAATTCCTATTTCAATTTGCGTTACAATTCCTCGGTGGGTATTCAGGGTATTCCTCGGTGGGTAATCTGATTTCAATAAAATAATTTGGAAAGAAAGTAAACGTTTCCTGGGACTGAATAGTGAAATTGGCCGAATATAAAACCGGCAGAAATATGCAAAAATTTCAAATTGTCACTGACCGCCGCCGAATTGGAAGAAATTTTATATTTCAAGGGTTTCAACTTATATTTCCATTTATATTTCAACTTAAATTATTTCGAGGACCGAAACAGTTTGCAAAAAATTTATATTTCAAATTTATATTTCAACTTAAATTATTTCGAGGACCGAAACAGTTTGCAAAAAATTTTCGTTTTTCTTAAGAAGCTTTTGATGCGAAACTTTGAATTGTTTCAAGTTAATTCATAGACTGAATCGGTTTGTGAGAAGTTTGTTTTTCTAAGCAAGCTTTTAAAGCTATGAAATTTTGAACTATTACAAGTTTTTTTCATAGACTGAATCATCTCGCGAAAAATTTAAGATTTTCCAAGCAAACTTTTAAAGCTGTGAGACTTTGAAATTTTTCAAATTATTTCTTGGACCGAATCGGTTTGCGAAAAGTTTCAGTTTTTCTAAGCAAACTTTTGAAGCAATGAAACTTTGAATTATTTCAAGTTTTTTCAAAGACTGAATCAATTCGCGAAAAGCTTAAATTTTTTGAAGCAATTTAGTCAAAGTATGAAACTCTGAAACAAATTTTTTGAAGCACTCTAGTCAAATTGTGACACTCTAGTTTCCTGATAGATCAAGTTTTCTGATAGATTGAAACGGTTCGCGAAAAACTTTTCTTTCCTAGCATAAAGGTTGCTGTTTTTAAGTGATCCGACTGAACTTTTGACAGTTCCAGACAGAAATGAAATGAAATTTTGGACAAAAATTAGGTAGGTACTGTCTAGCCTTGAAGTTGGATCGAGTTCAACTTCTGGTGGTTGCTCTGAATGCTTCTAAAACGTTACGCTCGATAGCCTTTTAAGCATTGTCTCCTAATAATTCTTAAGCATTGTGTTCAGTTGAACATTGCGTCCATAGCGCGTTCGGAGTTACATTTAATATATAAGGTGGCATTTGCTTCTTTAAAAAAATTGACTTTTGGCTAAATTTGTGTTCGGTCTTTCGCTCACTCGGTCCTTTTTCGCCCATTCGGTCCTTCGCGCATGAGAATAGCCCCCATTCCACCCACCCAGAATAGAAGAGAACTTAAAATAGACACTCGTCTAGACAGAGTTCATGTATTGCCACCACCATCACCACTAACACTATATTTCAAACGGGCAGTGAAACCAGACTAGGACCAGATATAAATATAAACTATAAACTCATTCAAAGAACAGAACTCAACTATGCACACAAATAAAAGTCTGTGTTTATAATCACGAAGTTGTAAAATTAAAAGTTGTTCCCATAGATTTCGTTAATTTACTGGGATCCATGTACTGGTTTTCAGCTTTTCGTAAATTATTTCATCTGCATGGTGTGGAGCGGCAGTTAGTATGGTTAATAATTTTAGCAAACAAAGAAGACTTTGTAAAACAACTGGATTTAAATTGTACTTCAAGAAGGGATTCGATTTGTTTAAAAAGTCTTTTTTGTTTCATGAAACCATTTACCATTTTTTTTGCATAGACCGATTAAACTAATTTTAGTAGTATACCAAATCGTACTGCAGAATTTTTTAAAATCTTTTGCGACATGAGAAAGTTTGTGAAATTAAGAGTTCTTGAGTTAAAGCCATAGGTAGCTTTCTCATAGAGTAATTTCAGAAAAGGTACACCGTCTGTTCGTCACTCTATCTTATTTTCGGCCGTATAGGTTCGTGCTACTGCTTAGTCTAATACCAATCTTAATCTCACTAAAATGTCTCATAGTCTCAATAGATCTAGTGTATTCTAGTTTTTGCAAGTTAGTTCTTGGAGTTTATCCAGAACAATTGTAGTCTAAGATTTATTCAAATTGTTCTGGTGCTGAAATTACAAGTAGTTTCAGCACTTACAAATAAGTGTCAATGTTAGTGATGGAATACGATTGGTTAGTTAGTAATATTATATAGAGAAAGCTTTATCATTAATATAATTGGATATAAATACTGGTTTAGAACTGGTTCCATCCATCCGGGGTTTAGAGAGATTTTATTTTTTAAATTGTTTATTGTAGTGAAAGATGGATGGACAGACTTCTGTTCTTTTGGAGTAGTTTCCTTTTGAGTGGTTGGAGCAGTGGCTTCGTGAAGGAAGGAGAGACGTGGTTTATGTAGAGAGAAGAAAAGAGTGATTGTGTCAAGATTTTAGATCGATGCAATGATGGGGCGATTTCGTTAAGCTTAGAACGAGACTACGTGCAAGATGAAGTTTGACTTTTCCGTGTGAAAAGCCAAGTGACTAGGATCGGTATGTGAGATCAACATTGTGTTGGCCATTGTTCTGTTTCAATGGTTTTCTTTACTGCAATATTGTGTTCATACTTTAAATCCTGCGAGGGTTGTGACTACGGCAACAAACCAATAGATTCGCCATTCAAGAGATGGAATGTCATCGAGTTTTCATCTCCTTTGCTGCTCGTTCCAATTGCTCTAAGAAAACTTTTACAATGCATTTATATAAGTATATCTTGTTAGTGGGATTATTTTATTTATGATTTTTTATTAGTAGCTTTCGCGAAAACGATTTTTATTCAGTTTCGGTTATTTTAAAGATTCGCTCACCCTAGAGCAACTCTCGTCAAAAATAGAAAGTGGCTCACAAAGCGTGGTTGTAGCGCGGTGGGGTAGGCCGGCTACAGAGAATGGCCAGGACGTCCTACTGGGTGGTGGGGCCAAGGAGGGAGTATAATATTACCGTCTCTTTGGGCAGAGTCTATTATTGTGTTCAACTTTTTGTTCTATTTTATCAGGTGTTTTTCTTTTTTTTTTGTTTTCGTTAAGTCCTTTTCGCAACAGAAGATTATTGTGTTTTGGGTTTTTATTTTGACATTTTTGTGTTTAACTTGAAAGTAGGTTTTAAAAGATTAATGTGTCCAGTTTCAATCTGGGTTCATCCTGGTTTGAGTACCGTGGGACTTTCTTACACATGCTGTTGGTTTTGCGGTGCCAGTAAGCTGCGTTGGTTAGTTTTAGCTTACTTTTATATCTCCAGGTTTCAATAGATCTAGTGTATACTGGTATTTGCGGGTTAGGTTTATGGAACTTGTCCAACGGAGAACAACTGTCTTCTAAAATTTATTCAAATGTTTCTGGTGCTGAAACTACAAATAATTGTCAGAGTTAGTGGGATTTTGAAATTGTCAGAGAACATGGAATTTGAAGTTTAGTTAGTAATATTCTATAGGGATAGTTTAACCAAGAATATAATTGTTTATAACTAGTTTTAAACTGGTTCCATTCTGCTAGATACCGGGGTTTAGTTTTTTAACCAAAATTCAATCGAAATTTGGGCGCAATTTTTGAGGCTGTCCGGTATGAGGTTTGGCCTGCCTCGTTTTTGAGAGTAATGCCCCCCCCCCCCCCCAACCAAATTTTCCCCCCAATCAACCTGTCCCTCATCTAATAACGTGTTGTCTAAGTGGGAGTCGGTTGAGAGAGGAAGTGAACTCAGTGGGGGATGGGTAAGAGAGGCAGTGATCTCAGTGGGGGTTGGGTAAGAGAGACAGTGACCTCAGTGGGGGTTGGGTAAAAGAGACAGTGACCTCAGTGGGGGTTGGGTAAGAGAGATAGTGACCTCAGTGAGGGTTGGGTAAGAGAGACAGTGACCTCAGTGAGGGTTGGATAAGAGAGGCAGTGACCTCAGCGGGGGTTGGGTAAGAGAGACAGTGACCTCAGTGGGGTTTGGGTAAGAGAGACAGTGACCTCTTTGGGGGTTGGGTAAGAGACAGTGACCTCAGTGGGGGTTGGGTTAGAGAGACAGTGACCTCAGTGGAGATCGGGTACGAGAAACAGCGACCTCGTGCACGTCGGGTACAACGGTACGAAATCAATTACTCGGTTTAATTAATAGTGCTTGAATTTCAAATATCGCAAGAAAATTTTTTGAAATCATTCAAATTTTAAGAGAAGGAGCAGCAGATGGATTATAGCAAAGAACAGGATTTTAGCAAAAGAACAGGATTCTAGTAAACTGTATTTAGCAGTAAATTTGAATCATTGCATTCGTATTGCAAATTCCATTGAGTGAGCATCAACAATTGTAAACATTTCAGACGGGTTTAAATAAATCTTTGTACTTATTTCAAATATTATTGTTTTGATCAGGAAATCATCACTCATCGCTTTTGCAACAAGAGTTAATAATAGTATTGCGAAGAGAATTTGGTCAATGTAAAATTCCTATAGATTGTGTTTATTTGTATCTTAATTTTGCTGTGTTTAACCTTGCCATAAGCAAGGGTATTGCAATCGGGTACCAGATTCTTCCCGTAAAAAACGCTGTCCGTAAGACTCATCTTTAATGTACTTTTGGACTCGGTGACCAGTCAATAAGCAGAATGGTCTAAGGGCAGAATCAGAATGGTTCCAAGAGCAGAAAACAGAAAAATATTAATTATTTTCAGCTAATCGGTAAATTATGTATAAGAACTGTGAATATTGCAAAAGGAACGGATTCTTTGAGAATAAATCGAGGTGGTCTGGTCAGTCTATAGGCAGAATGGTCTGACCAAGTTAACATTCTCCCCCGGGATATTTGGGGGGGGGGGGGGGGGTGGAAGATGTTAACTTTGTTCCAAGTTGCGATAAGGATTTTTCAGCCGATCAGAATCGAGTATTTGACATGCAGCGCTTTGCCAATTAATTTAAAATAAACGCTGGGGTGGATGATCTTACCTTGGTCTTTTTCGTGGGGATGATGTTAACTTGATCCGAATGGTGTAAGAGCAGAATGGGTCCAAACTCAGAAAAACAGAAAAATTTTAACTTTTTTGCGCTAATCGGTGAAATAAGTATTAGAAGTGTCAATATTACCAAAAAACAAATTCTTTATGCATAATTTGCATTAAAGAAAAACAAATGAAAAACTGGGTTTTTTACTTATTGCTCACATTATTTTTAATTTTGCGAGTTTTTAGTCAGAGAAGAAAATGATGATAGCACTGGTTGATTTATTTAATAAAAATGCAATCACTTGATCATAAGCCATTTCTATTAAGGCCGAACTTTGGGCAGATGCGATATTGGACATTTTTCCCTGGAGCTGTTTTTTTTAAGAGTAATGAACATAGTGAGTCTTGCTGATTCTTGTTGAGAATAAAAAACAACTAGTAATTACCGATGTATTTTCATACATATTGATGCAATTATGAATGGACTTAGGTAAAAAGGCACTTTTTGAGTTCAATTGAAATTCATCTGCTGAAAGTGACGTAAATAGCATTTTCCAAATACGAACGTGGGAATGGCAAAAAAATTTTCTAGCGTCGAAAAGGGAGTTCAGTTTTTAGATTTCTAGCGGAATAAAAGTTTTACCTGTTGATCCAGTTTTCTCAAGTTGGGTTAAGGTTATCAAAAAATGTTGTATCAGCTTCATTTAAAAAAGGTCAACCATAAATCGTTCTAGAAAGTCAAAGAATTTAAAGGGCATCTATTTTTTTCTTTGAAATTCGGAAGTTGCGAATTTTTCAGCTAAGTCAGTGTTTTTTATGTTCACCTGCGTTCATTACTCTTTTCCAATCTTCGATTGGCTATGTTCTAATCTGGGTAAGACTCTAGAGCACTTTTGTAATATTTTTGAGCAGTTTACAATTTTCATTTTTAGCCAATTCAGCTCATTACGCTTGCGATTAGTAAGCGTTATAAAGGACTCATCTTTAATGTACTTTTGGACTCGGTGACCAGTCAATAAGCAGAATGGTCTAAGGGCAGAATCAGAATGGGTCCAAGAGCAGAAAAACAGAAAAATATTAATTATTTTAAGCTTATCGGTAAATTATGTATAAGAATTGTGAATATTGCAAAAGAAACGGATTCTTTGTGAATAAATCGAGGTGGTCTCGTCAGTCTATAAGCAGAATGGTCTGACCAAGTTAACATTCTCCCCCGGGATAATTGGGGGGGGGGGTTGGAGGATGTTTACTTTGTTCCAAGTTGCGATAAGGATTTTTCAGCCAATCAGAATCGAGTATTTGACATGCAGCGCTTTGCCAATTAATTTAAATTAAACGCTGGGGTGGATGATCTTACCTTGGTCTTTTTCGTGGGGATGATGTTAACTTGATCCGAATGGTGTAAGAGCAGAATGGGTAGAGCAGAATGGGTCCAAACGCAGAAAAACAGAAAAATTTTAACTTTTTTGCGCTAATCGGTAAAATAAGTATTAGAAGTGTCAATATTACCAAAAAACAAATTCTTTATGCATAATTTGCATTAAAAAAAAACAAATAGAAAATTAGGTTTTTTACTTATTGCTCACATTATTTTTAATTTTGCGAGTTTTTAGTCAGAGAAGAAAATGATGATAGCACTGGTTGATTTATTTAATAAAAATGCAATCACTTTATTCATAAGCCATTTCTATTAAGGCCGAAACTTGGGCAGATGCGAAATTGGTCATTTTTTCCCTGGAGCTGTTTTTTTAAGAGTAATGAACATAGTGAGTCTTGCTAATTCTTGCTGAGAATAAAAAAACAACTAGTAATTACCGATGTATATTCATACATATTGATGCAATTATGAATGGACTTAGGTAAATAGGCACTTTTTGAGTTCAATTGAAATTCATCTGCTGAAAGTGACGTAAATAGCACTTTCCAAATACGAACGTGGGAATGACAAAAAAATTTTCTAGTGTCGAAAGGGGAGTTCAGTTTTTAGATTTCTAGCGGAATAAGAATTTTACCTGTTGATCCAGTTTTCTCAAGTTGGGTTAAAGTTATCAAAAAATGTGGGATCAGCTTCATTTAAAAAAGGTCAGCCATAAATCGTTCTAGAAAGTCAAAGAATTTAAAGGGCATCTATTTTTTCTTTGAAATTCGGAAGTTGCGATTTTTTCAGCTAAGTCAGTGTTTTTTATGTTCACCTGCGTTCATTACTCTTTTCCAATCTTCGATTGGCTATGTTCTAATCTGGGTAAGACTCTGGAGCACTTTTGTAATATTTTTGAGCAGTTTACAGTTTTCATTTTTAGCCAATTCAGCTCATTGCGCTTGCGATTAGAAAGCTTTATCAAATCGGAATGAAGACTTTTTTCGGGTGGATGAGGATCTAAAAATATTCTTGTTTTGCTACCATCTTATATCGCTACCAGAGCTACAAAAGTAGTCAAATTGAACAGGAAATAGAAATAGACATTAACAACGGCTCAAGCAATTGCACGCTGCAGGTTTTGAAAGGTAACAGCTAAAACTGCGCGATATTAAACGCAACGCTATCAGAGTTATATTGTTATTGGCGTATGGTTTTATTTTTTATAAACAATTCTTTGAAACGGTAAACAATTTAGCAACATGTACCGCAGACACATGTACAATAAATAAATTGGCATAGGAATGAAACTCTTTTGAAAAGGGGGGTGCAAAAATTGTAACCAAAAACAAACCACGTGATTGCACTTCTTTGATTATGGCGAGGGTAAAAAGTGGGAAACGAATGATGGTAACAATCCTTGATGGGAGGTAAAAGCAGGAACTATCGTTTTCAAATCAGAAATATGACGAAATCATTTTTATCTGAAACATTTATCGTAACAAGAATGACCAAGAACAAAATTTTAGTTCTAAAAATGAAAATAGTCGCCTTGTTTTTTCTAGTTTTTGGTCGGGAGTGGCAGTTAGTTTAGTAAATAGTTTTTGCAAACAACGAAGACTTTGTAAGATTACTGGATTTCGATTGTACTTTAAGAGGGGATTCGATTAATGTACTCTGCATAATGTTTAAAAAGTCTGTTTTGTTTCATGAAACCATTTACCATTTTTTTTGCATAGACCGATTAAACTAATTTTAGTAGTATACCAAATCGTACTGCAGAATTTTTTAAAATCTTTTGCGACATGAGAAAGTTTTCTGCACAGACCGATCAAATTAATCGAGCATTTGACATGCAGCGCTTAACAAATTTATTTTTATCGAAAGCTAGGGTGGAGAATCTTAACTTGGTCTGTTTGGTGGGAGGTGTTAACCTGATCCGAATGGTGAAAAAGCAGAATGCGTCCAAAGCAGAAAAACAGAAAAATGTCAATTTTCACAAGCTAATCGATAAAGTAAGTATAAGTGTCAATATTACCAAAAAACGAAATTTTTATGCATAACTTGCATTAAAAAAATTAGAATAAGAAACCTTTTTTTTTCTTATTCCTCTCAATTCTTCACTGTATAAACGCTGCGAACAAAATGATGATAGCACTGGTTGTTTTAATTAATAAAAGTGCAATCACTTAATTCATAAGACAGTTTTAATAAGGCCGAGTTTTTAGCAGATGCAAAGTGGTCACTTTTCCCTGGAGCTGTTTTTTGTTGTGTTTTTTAAGAATAATGAACGTTGTGAAGACTTTAAATAGGTCTTGCTAATTTTTGTTCTAGGAAGAATTCTTGAAGTCCTCTTATAACTACAGATGTGCATTCATACATATTGATGCATTTATGAATGCTTTTAGTTATACTTGCACTTTTGGAGCTCAATTGAAATTATTCTGCTGAAAGTGACGTAAATAGAACTCGTAAATAGAAGTGTTGTAAATAGAAGTGACGTTAACGAACGTGGAAATGGCGCAAAAAAACCTGAACAGTTTCTAGTTTCGAAATTGGAACTCATGTTCTAATCTGGGTAAAACTTTGAAGCGATTTTGTAAAAAAAAAAATTTTGAGCAGTTTAACGAGCAGTTTAGCAAACATTTTTCATTAAACTTGCGATTAGAATCATTAGGATCACTTGAATCACTTAACTTTTGTTCCAAATGAAACCAAAAGCCAGCTGCTAGTTCATTGCAATCGGTTTGGGGGTATTGCATCTGTCTTTGAAATCTAACGTCCGGGGTTCAAGTACTGACCGGATCATGTTTTTCCAGGAAAAGTTGATTAGTCGGGTTGTAGTTTGTCGGCTTATTTTTTTTCAATTTAGTTGCCAACTCACAATTTTTTTTTCAGATTTCTTTGTCTCATACCTTATTGCAGGGGCGGATGCAGAACTTCCTCGAGATGAATTTTCAAACAATTTTCGAATTTTCGGTTTATTACTATGCCACCAGTTTTCGAACTAATTTATAGCAGCTTTTTATACACTACTGTAATTGAACCAATTTAATCAAATATGTGAGCCAAGTTATAATGTCTCTTTGAAAAGAGAACAAGACAGCTCAAATCAGGCATCGTTTTGACTGTTCCGACTGCTTTTTAGGGTCTATAGAGTAAGTGTTCGCTTAAACAAACGATGAAGGTTTCTAAAAACGAAAAAATGTATATTTTGAAAATCATCCCCTCAAACGTTACGTAAAATACAGTGATATAGTTTAGCAAAGCATTAAAAAAACCAATACCATGCCTCAGTTTAATTTAGATAGATTGTAAAAACGGATTGAATTTCCGCTTAGGCCTTACTAACACGGAAGAAATTGCGCGTCAATTGCCCCAAATTGGAAACGTTTAGTCCCCATAACTTTACAAAAAATACATGTAATTTTTTATATATTTGAGCTCAAGACAGCAATACTTATAATGATTAAGAAATTCGACCAAAATTCGAAATTTTTCTGAAGAAAAAACCACACCGAGCACAAATATTCCGTTGCAGACTGCTTTACCTGAAACGACTAAGTGTTTTTGCAGATTCACTGTCACGATACAAGTGCCCATGAAAATAGACGGAATTTAGTGCTTACAGATTTTACGGACCGAGGCAATGTGACCCCGACGGATGAAAAGTCGACAGCGAACCGCACGACCTAAAAAAACTAATGGCATTCGGCGCGGCAAAAAAAGTTTAGAGCAATTGGGGAAAAACGACGGAAGAAAAACGTTTCGGAAGAAATCAACGCTGTTAATTCAGTCGACCAAGGATTTTTTTCAACCAAAAAAAGGAAGAGAAAAAAAATGGACCGATAATCACAACTCGATATGTATGCAGGGGGCGGATCTAGGATTTTCTCGAAGGGGGCGAAACTACAAATTTTTTCGAAAATTTTATTGTTCTTTTTTTTTCAGGCCGACAGAATTAATTTTCCGAGCTCTCACAAATCACCATAGAAACCCTAATTTGACCTAGTTTTCTGCGCCGCAGGCGAAACTTTGAAAGGCACTCTTAGGCAGTTTTGGGCACTTTTTGGAAAATGTCGACCGAAAAATTGCGTTTTTTTTGGCGCGCGCTCCCTACTCATGTATAGTATATATTGGCACCAAAAGCGCCTCTAGAAAAAACTTCCCTCAGCCAAAAAAGAAGCCGAAAAAGGAGATTTTAAAACAATACAAAGGAGGGACCAGCTAATTCGTATATTTGCTGTTTGTTCTTGGGTTTTGTTTCGCTTAAAAATTTTATTCGGCCTAAATGATTTTGGCTCTTGTCTTGTCCGTTTAGTGAAATTATGTTGCATCGGTATAAGGATAAAAATAATTTTTCATTTTTGAATTAAATCAGGCCAGCTGGTAGTATAAACATTAAAAACGTATATATTTTTTGATCGCTCAAAACTTTTTTATGACAACAATTCTCTTTATGATTTGTTTTCAGTTGATTTGGTGTCTAACCAAGTATTGCTGGCTAAGTCGACACTCGAAAAACGCTAAACGTTTACTTAGTGCTAGTGGATGTGAGCTTCGTCTGTTTTTCTGAGATTGAATTTTTCGCATTTTCGAAATATGTTGAATTTATTATGACAACTATTTCTTTTGTTTCTTTTTTGTTTTCAGACCGATTAGCGTGTAAACACAAATTGTTGGCTTAGTGGACAGTCGGACAATACTTGCCTAATTGTGGTGGTTGTGATTCTCGTCGGTTTTTCTGTGATTGTAGCTTTCGTATTTCCAGTTTTTTTAAATTTTTTTTCTTATCTAGTTATTTCTATCTCACTGACGAATAGTAGCTTACAGTGGTATCGCAAGTGATGCAAAGCTCAGCTTTGTCGCTGTGTTTATAATTCGGCTTAAAATTGTGAACATAACATTTTAAGTTGATACTGAAATTTGATTGGCTAATTCGAGCCAATCAGTTTGAAGCAAAATAGTTTCACTCCAACATATTGAAATATTGAATTTCAGGCGGAGAAAGTAAAAAGACCAAAAAAAATTATTGAAATTGTGCAATTCATGCATAATTAATTCATTTTCTTGGTATTATTGACAATTCTAAAAATTATTTTATCAATTAGCCCGCATAAACCAATTAAAATCATAATTTCTAATACTTTTCTGCTCTTAGACCAACTCTGCACTTGGACCATTCTGCTTAATTCTCCGCCTCCTTCTGGACTCATTTCTAGTGGTAACTTCTATCATAATCAGGGCTTTTCAAAAAATTAAATGCGATCAAAACAATTAAATTGCAATTAAATGACAACAAAAAACTGTAATTGTAATTGATTGTCAACAAAAAATGAATTGGAATTAATTGGAGAAGGTTTCAATGCTTGTTGGCAATTGCGTCGAATATTGCTTTGTTCAAAAACCGGCATTGAAAAAGATTTTTTCTGTCTTCAAAGGCGGAAAATGTATTGCAGACAGTATTAAGATGGTAAGTCGCTTTCCTAGACAAAGCGATGGTCCTCCAAACAAAAATTTGAAAGTAATTCATTGTTTCTTTTAAAAATTTTTCTCGATACTCATTAACAATCATTTTCAGTCGGTCAACTGATTTTGTGCTACGAACACATCAACCATCTACTTGCCTTTGCTGACGTCTTTTTGTAGCGTTTTACTGTTTTTGCTCGGGGAGAGATAGCTCAATTGGCCATTACGGGGAGCCGAATTGCTCAATTGATCCCAATTGGTTACTAGATTTTTTTCCCGTAAACAACTTTGTCCACAGGACTCATTGAACCCATTGAACTGGTGGTACCTTGCTTCATAAGGCTATCAAAGTTTGCAGTGTATCTTGCAGATTTAGCCTGATGGTAAGGATTACCCATGGGACGGCAAAGTTCCTGGGTTCGAATCAGACCGTAATTATTCGGGTTCAGAAAAATTTCGGCCAAATATTTGTTTACTTATGTTTGGCCGGCTGTGTTACCACATCTAAGAATCCTTTGTCTTCGCTGTAAACAGTTTTAACTGCAGTTGTTTATAGCATTTCGAAAATCCGGCCGAATTGAAATTTGTTTTTCAGATTGGTTGTAATTTTAACCGCTCGATATATAAACTTTTTTTCAAAATTTTTTCGGATTAAAAAATTTTGGCTTTTTAAATTTCGACTTAGTGACCTCTTATTGCGTCGTTACATCCAAAAAAAGTGTCGGACGTAACGACGCAACTTCGGACAAGTTACGGACGTAACGACCCTTTTCCCTCTGCATGAAGGGTTTCTAATCAGGTTTTTTCGGCTTTTTTACCGTTTGTTAATTATGAAATCAAATCCAATCGACCATCAGGCGCATCTGGCATAGAGATAAACAACTTTTTGCAAACTTGAGTTTTGTCCTTTTTCGGATTATTATCATCTGTTTATTTTTGTCGGCTTAGATCCCGTAGCTCGGTAGTTCAGCTTTATTCCAAGTTGCTGTAACCCCCATGCTAATGGGATTACGCAATTGATACATTAATTTTCGATTTACTGATCTGGCCGCTCGTTTTTGATTTACTGATACTCTATCATAGCATTACCTGAATCCTTCCGAGTAAAACATAACTTTTGCGCTCACCTCTAGATCGCACAATTTGCTAAACTGTTAACTGGAAACTTTGGTTTAAGTTTTTCATGACGACATTTTTTTCGGCATTTTTATTTTTTATCATATCCGTTGAATTGGTTTCGGCCTCTATTATATCGGCTTAAGGGCCTCAAACTGCGTGCCGACCAGCAAATATATATCTTTAAACTGATATAAGTTATACTCGTTCTTTTCATTTTTCTGAATCAGATTATCTAATTTTTAGAAATCAACATATCCCAAACAGCAGCAGCAAATATATGGAATGGGATGGACTTGAGCAAAATGTCCGATAAACCTGAAAAAATTGGGCGGCAATTGAAAAGCTTGTTTTTGTAGAGGGTTCAAGTTGTGTCCTCACTTACTTCAGGATTGGAAGAAATGAGAGCCCTCAAGCCAGTCAGCAAAAATTAAGCCCGGAGTTGGAAAAATGTTCACGGATGCTGTCCGCCAGATGTTCCAATCGACCGACGAAACAGAACGGGCAGTTGGAGGGGTTGGGGGATTTATGCAAACATCTGGAGTAACCAGATCCGAAGAAGCCTTCCTAATGAGTGAAACGGTTTGAGTACTTCACTTTTTTGGGAAAAAATGAGATACTTATTCATCTTTGTATCGTTTCGTACGTTATTTACAACTTGTAAAGATTTTGGAGCCATAACAAAAAGTGGCTCTCATTCGAAAGGACTTAAGATTATTTTAAGGCTGATATATGCTTTTATTTTTATTAAATCAGTGCGAGCCACTCATTTTCGTTCATGTTTGGTGCAAATCAATCATTTTGAATCAAGGAGTGGTGCTAGCCAATAAGTTAACGCAGCAGTCCATTTATTTTAAGCCAAGGTAAGGCTCAAATCATACAGTTCACTTAATTAAATTCTACCTAGCTATTCAGTTCAAATTAAAATTGGATACAGGACTTTCTTTTCAAATAAAAGATTGGTGCAAACCATTCGCCTCAAATCAAAGTATGGTGCAAACCATCCAATTCAAATCGATGTTTGGTGCCTCAGCTAATCAGTTCTACTCAAAACTTAATGCAGAACATTCAGTTCGTGCGAAATTGTTGTTGCCAGCCATTTAATGCAAATCAGTGTTTGGTGCAAACCACTCGATTTTAAACAAAGGCTGCTGTCATTCATTTAAGGTTAATCAAAGTCCGGCGCAGACCTTTCAGTTCTAGACAAGTCTTATTGCAAACTACTTTCCGTGAATATATTTGTTGAAAAATGGTTGGTGTTAGCCATTCAATGAAACTCAAATTTTGGTTAAACTAATTGAAATGAAATCAAACTTAATTGCGAACCTTCTAGTTCCAGTCAAGTTTTGGTGCAAACCATACATCTAATGAAAAATTTTTAGTGCTAGCTATTCCGTTCAAATCAAAATTTGGTGCAAGCCGTTCAGTTCTAAAAGTATGCAAGCCGTTCAGTTCTGAATTCGCTTCAAACAAACGTTCACTGCAAACCAATCAATTTCAATCAATAATTGGTTTAATTATTTTGCTGTAAATCACAGTTTGGTGCCAGCCAATCAGTTCTGTTCAAAAATTGTTGTAGAATATTCCGTTCGCGCGAAATTTTTTAGCCACCCATTTAGTTAAAATCAAAGTTTGGGGCAACCCACTCATTTCAATTAAAAATTCGTTGGAAACAATTTGCTTCAAATCAACTAGCGGTGCCAACCATTTGATGTGGATCAGTTGTTGGTGTAAACCATTCAAAAACTGGTGCAAACACAAAATTTGTTTGGCGTAACTAGCCTGAATCCAAACTTTTTTTGCAATCCATCCAGTACGAGTCAAAGTTTGGTACAAACCATTCAGGTTATAAAAGTTATAAATGTTTTCGATTCCGTTCAAACAAAAGTTTGGTGCAAGCCATTCAGTTCTGAAAATTCGCAATCCTTTCGATTGCGAAATTTTAGAACTGAATGGTTTGCACCAAACTTTAGTTTGAACGGAATCGAAAGTACTTATAATTTTTACAAACTGAATTGTGTGCACCAAACTTTGACTCGTACTGGAAGGATTGCAAAAAGGTTTGGTTTCAAGCGAGTTAAGCTAAACAAACTTTGTGTTTGCACCAGTTTTTGAATGGTTTACACCAACTACTGATTCACATCAAATGGTTTGCGCTCGTTGATTTGAAGCAAATTGTTTCCAACGATTTCTAATTGAAATGAGTGGGTTGCCCCAAACTTTGATTTTAACTAAATGGGCGGCTACAAAATTTCGCGCGAACGCAATATTCTACAAAAATTTTTGAATAGAACTGATTGGCTGTCACCAAACTGTGATTTACAGCGAAACACTTTTACCAAATATTGGTTGAAATTGATTGGTTTGCAGTGAACGTTTGTTTGAAGCGAATGGTTTGCTAACTTTCAGAACTGAACGACTTGTACTCAATTTTGATTTGGAAGGAAAAGCTAGCACTTATGGTATAATTGGTGTAAGTATTTCGCTGTAAATCACAGTTTAGTGCCAGCCAGTCAGTTGTATTCAAAATTTGGTGTAGAGTATTTCGTTCGCGCGAAATTTTGCAGCCACCCATTTAGTTAAAATCAAAGTTTGGGGCAACCCACTCATTTCAATTAGAAATCGTTGGAAACAATTTGCTTCAAATCAACGAGCGGTGCAAACCATTTTATGTGAGTCAGTAGTTGGTGTAAACCATTCAAAAGCTGGTGCAAACACAAAATGTGTTTAGCTTAACTCGCTTGAAACCAAACTTTTTTGCAATCTTTTCAGTACGAGTCAAAGTTTGGTGCAAACCATTCAGTTTATTAAAATTATAGGTATTTTCGATTCCGTTCAAACTAAAGTTTGGAGCAAGACATTCAGTTCTGAAAATTCGCAGTCCTTTCGCTTTAGGCAAACAATTCGTGCAGAGCACTCAATTTAAATCGATGGTGTAGGCCTTTCTTCTTTAATCAAAGTTTGGCGCCATCCCATCAGTTCTATTCAAGACTTAGTGCAAATTATTTAGTTCATAGAAAGTTTTTGTTGCCGGCCATTCGGTTGAAATCAATGTTTCGTCCAAGCCATTCATTTACTTTAAAAGTTCCGTGCAAACCATTTGGTTCAAATCAAAGTTTGGTGTAAGCCATTCATTGTAAATCGAAGTCGGGCACAAGACATATGCTCTTGTCAAAATTTGGTGCAATTTATTCGAAAAAATTAGTTGCTAAAAGTTCGTTTTAACGAAAAACGAAAGTCATTCGGTTCAAAACAAGTATGAGTTCATTATCTCGATGAGAAATTGGTAAACACCATTTAGTAGAATGCGAAAATACAGTTATTGTTAATCATCTCGATTACCTTATGTTTTAACTAAATTTTCAAAACTACGGGTGTTTCGGTTTGGTTTTTTTTCCTGGAAGCTTTGAAGAAAAAAATACTCGTTTTTTGGTGGCTTATTGAAAGTTTTTTATTTTCTATGATAGCGTTGTTTTAGGTCAGTTCTCTGGTACGAAAGAATTTTCGAGTTTCCATCTGTTAAGGATGTCTAGCTCCCGTCAAGGAAAACGTGTGCTGAGCAACCACATAAGAAAACTTGAAAATACCGTTAGGCAGCATCTCGCTAAAACTTGGATTTTAGTGTTCTAGACCGGAGCTAGTTGCGCGTGCTATCTGATCAAATAAAAGACCACAATGATGTGCGAAAATCATATCAAGTACGTAGACCTAATTTTGATAAATTCTGGTTAGAGTTCGCTTTGCGCCGCTAAAAGCTGCCTTGTTTGTAGAGGAATCAGATCATCACTGTTCATTTTGGAAGGAAATCGTTTTCTGCTAGATTCTATACCATTGATCCCGAACCTTAAATACAACAGGAAACGACGAAACTCTTGTACGCCTGTAAAAACCTCACCGCTGATAATGAAGAGCCTTTTACGAACAAAAACCGTACATTCCTTCAACTTCGGCGGAGACGCCGACTTCAGTTCAAGTGCTTCCAGCTTATACTGAGCGTCAGCCATCGCCCCATGTTTTGCCCCAGTATCTAATATTGCTGCGGATATATTCTGAGTTCGATTCTAAGCCCGGTGATGTTGAGCAAATTGGCCAGCTGATCCCAACCGGTATTTAGTTTTTGATTTTTTTTTAGATTGGAGTTCTTGTATTCCGAGTGCACGTCAATTGTTGCTTTAAAACTTCAGCTGATCTGACTAGTTTATTAAATTTAAGTTGTCATATGTTGGATGGATGCTCGTCAGTTTCAGTAGAGCTCGTCATTTTATGGGAACCAACTCGGGCTTTCGGCCTCAGTAAAGCCACCATCCAAACGCTGAAAGAGTTTGTTCCATGCTCATGATTTCGCAACTGAAAATGATCAGCACACCTGAAGCTGTAACCAACATGTAACTACTGCCTTTCGTATGAACGACTCTCAGCCTCAAACAGTGACTATTGAAGTTGCACCGGTTTGTTATTTTAACTTTTTTCGAAAGAAATGTTGTATAATTTGTGCACGAAATTAGGAAGGAATTCATTACAAACAGTTTAGATCGTTTGGAGAATATTTTAGCAAAAAATCGAAGTCCGCAGCAAGACATTTTCTCTTCAAAATTTGGTGCAATTTGTTCAGTTATTGTAAACATTAGTTGTTAAAAATTCGTTTAAGCGAAAAGTTTTCAAAAGAAAGTCACTCGGTTCAAAACAAGTCAGAGTTAATTAGTTAGCTCAGACATCGCTGAACACCATTCATTACAATGAGAAAATACGGTTATTGTTAATCATCTCGATTATCTTATGTTTTAAATAGTTTTTCTAAACTACGGGTGTTTCGATTTGGTATTTTTTCGTGAAAGCTTTATAAAAAACACCCGTTTTTGGGTGGCTTATTGGATGTTTTTTTATTTCATCTGATAGCGTTGTTTTAAGTCAGTTTTCTGGTACGAAAGGATTTTCAGGCTTCCATCTGTTAAGGATGTCTAGCTCCTGTCAAGGAAAACGTGTGCTGGGCAACGACATAGGAGAGCTCGAAAATACCAATAGGCAGCATCTCGCTAATACTTGGATTCTAGTGTACTAGACCAGAGCTAGTTGCGCGTGCTATCTGATCAAATAAAAGACCACGTTGAAGTGCGACAATTATATCAAGTTCGTATACGTAATTTTGATTAATTCTGGTTAGAGTTCGCTTTGCGCCGCTAAATATTGCCTTGTCTGTAGATGAATCAGATCATCACAGCTCATTTTGGAAAGAAATCGTTTTCTGCTAGTTTCTATACTATTGATCTCGAACCTTAATTACAAGAGGAAATGATGAAACTCTTGTACGCCTGTAAGAACCTCACTGCTGATAATGAAGAGCCTTTTACGAACAAAAACCGGACATTCTTTCAACTTCGGCGGAGACGCCGACTTTAGTTCAAGTGCCTCCAGCTTATACTGAGCGTCAGCCCTTGCCCCATGTTTTGCTCCAGTATCTAATTTTACTGCAGATATTTTTGAGTCCGATTTTAACCACGGTTATGTTGAGCAAATTGGCCAGCAAGCGTACAGATCATCCCAACCGGTATTTAATTTTTGGATTTTTTTTTTAGATTTGAGTTCTTGTACTTCGAGTGCACGTCAATTGTTGGTTTCAGTTTGTAGAACTAGTTTATTCAATTTAAATTGCCATATGTTGGATTCTTGTCAGTTTCAGTAGAGCTCGTCATTTTAAGGGAATCAACTCGGGCTTTCGGCCTCAGTAAAGCCACCGTCCAAACGCTGAAAGAATTTGTACCATGCTCATGATTTCGCAACTGAAAATGATCAGCACACCTGCAGCTGTAACCAACATGTAACTACTGCCTTTCGTACGAACGACTCTCAGCCTCAAACAGTGACTATTGAACTTGCACCGGTTTGTTATTTTAACTTTTTTCTAAAGAAATGATGAATAATTTATGCACGAATTTAGGAAGGAACTCATTACAAACAGTTTAGATCGTTTGGAGAACATTTCAGCAAAAAGCGAAGTCCGCAGCAAGACATTTTCTCTTCAAAATTTGGTGCAATTTGTTCAGTTATTGTAAACATTAGTTGTTAAAAATTCGTTTAAGCGAAAAGTTTTCAAAAGAAAGTCACTCGGTTCAAAACAAGTCAGAGTTAATTAGTTAGCTCAGACATCGCTGAACACCATTCATTACAATGAGAAAATACGGTTATTGTTAATCATCTCGATTATCTTATGTTTTAAATAGTTTTTCTAAACTACGGGTGTTTCGATTTGGTATTTTTTCGTGAAAGCTTTAAAAAATACCCGTTTTTGGGTGGCTTATTGGATGATTTTTTATTTCCTCTGATAGCGTTGTTTTAGGTCAGTTTTCTGGTACGAAAGAATTTTCAGGCTTCCATCTGTTAAGGATGTCTAGCTCCTGTCAAGGAAAACGTGTGCTGGGCAACCACATAGGAGAGCTCGAAAATACCGTTAGGCAGCATCTCGCTAATACTTGAATTCAAGTGTACTAGACCGGAGCTAGTTGAGCGTGCTATCTGATCAAATAAAAGACCACGTTGAAGTGCGACAATTATATCAAATTCGTATACGTATTTTTGATTAATTCTGGTTAGAGTTCGCTTTGCGCCGCTAAAAATTGCCTTGTCTGTAGATGAATCAGATCATCACAGCTCATTTTGGAAAGAAATCGTTTTCTGCTAGTTTCTATACTATTGATCTCGAACCTTAATTACAAGAGGAAATGATGAAACTATTGTACGCCTGTAAGAACCTCACTGCTGATAATGAAGAGCCTTTTACGAACAAAAACCGGACATTCTTTCAACTTCGGCGGAGACGCCGACTTTAGTTCAAGTGCCTCCAGCTTATACTGAGCATCAGCCCTTGCCCCATGTTTTGCTCCAGTATCTAATTTTACTGCAGATATTTCTGAGTACGATTCTAACCCCGGTGATGTTGAGCAAATTGGCCAGCAAGCGTACAGATCATCCCAACCGGTATTTAATTTTTTTGATTTTTTTTAAAGATTTGAGTTCTTGTACTTCGAGTGCACGTCAATTGTTGGTTTCAGTTTGTAGAACTAGTTTATTCAATTTAAACTGCCATATGTTGGATTCTCGTCAGTTTCAGTAGAGCTCGTCATTTTAAGGGAATCAATTTGGGCTTTCGGCCTCAATAAAGCCACTATCCAAACGCTGAAAGAGTTTGTACCATGCTCATGATTTCGCAACTCAAAATGATCAGCACACCTGGAGCTGTAACCAACATGCAACTACTGCCTTTCGTATGAACGACTCTCAGCCTCAAACAGTGACTATTATACTTGCACCGGTTTGTTATTTGAACTTTTTTCGAAAGACATGATGTATAATTTATGCACGAAATCTGATTTAAGGAAGGAATTCATTACAAACAGTTTGGATCGTTTCGAGAATTGTTTAGTAAGAAACGATAGTTCATCCGTAAAACTCAATGAGGGGTTGGAAGCTCTATGAGATCAATGGTATATAGGTCTGTTCGTCTTATAAGTCGTTGAAGTCTTTGGTACGTGCGTTCATTGCATCACAATTACTGAAAAATCAAAGCAATTAATATGATTTCTTCGCTTCACCAAAATCTGCCCGTAGGTTGGACGAGTAGAGACTCTCATAGGTAAATCAGGACCGGTTGACAACTCAAGTGAAAAAGTTGAATGAGAAGGTTGCGATTTATTGCAATTATCTGCAACTAACATGGCTAAGTAAGGACGAAAATTTAGTAAGGACGAAAAATATAAAATCTGCAGTGAACAACTGGTCATTGAGCACATGGTCTCGCCTCGGAAATCACATGGTTCACACTGCAGACGTGCCTTCCCAGAATCTTGAAAAAGTTTAGGAGCGTAAGTTAATACTTATAATTATCCCTTAAGTTAACTATATGTCGTCCTTATGTAAAACTTAAGTCGATTTGTTTTACCTTATAGACATTTCTCGGTATCTCAAAATCTTTTCTCTAAGGTAACTAAGTCATTACCAAATGTATGCTTGGTGGAAAATTGAATTCTGGTTTTTCAATGATAAGTTAATTAAAACCAAGTACGCCAACTGCCCCCTCGAGGCATATGAAGAGGCCAAGGCCAACTGCAGTCGCCTGGGACCGGAAAATATCCTGCAACTTCGGCAGGATGCCACACAACACATTGCTCGAACATAGGAGGCCTTGAATAATATTGACCAGAATATACAACAAACTGATTAGCTTCTTTTAAAAATCCAGAGGCGTAAGTCTCTGAGAAAAATTCTTTAAGAAATTTCGCCTAAAAGCTCTGTTGGCGCTTCTTTCAAACAATAGTTGCTCAGAAATCTTAGTAAATTAGAGGCAGAGTTTTACATAAAGAAAGTTCCACGCTTTTCTCAAGAGTTTAATTCCAAAGAAGTCAAACATAAGGTTTGTTGAATGGTTTCACCATTGTGGCCAACTTGTTTCACCATTGTTCAAATTCAGTTTCGCGTGAAAATTTTCATTCTTTCGTTTTAACTTATGTTTAAGATTAAAGTTTTCGTCGAGCACTCCAATGAGTTCGGTAATTTTAAATGCAGGAACTAATAAAGATTTAAGCTTGCCAGTTATTCTGGATTATTGAAACTAGAAATCTAATTTGTTGATGTGCGAATTATTTCAAAAACAATTTATATTCTCTGGCAATATTAATCTGCGTTCTCTGTTAAAAATCAAAAATAAAACATGAAAATCAAGTTGTGTTTTGGAACTTTTAAACTGGAAAAATACCGTGTTTGTGCCTGATGTTCAGTAATATACTGAAAAATTATTTTTTTTATCTTTTAACGTATGGTTTAAGTATTCAGAAACGTTATCACATCGAAGCTTAGCTATTTGCTGTGGTCGTGTTAGCTCGCTTGGTATATCCGATACGAAGTAGACCTCAGTTAGGGCGAGGAATTTTAGTTAATTTGTATTTTTTTCGTAATCAGAAATGATCTTTTTTCGTTTTTCTGATATTTTTTTCTTATTTAACTCCTACTCAAACTACTTTGTTAAATTGATTGAAAAAAGCTTTCCTGAAAATTGAATATTGTATGGTATTAGATTTTGCTCCATACACCCGTCAAGGGGTACTTTTATTCAAATTATGAAATATTTTTGTTTAAAAGCGAAAGTTTCCATCTCTCGCGCTAAGCAAGGGTTTTGCACTCGGAATCTACTTTTTTTCTTAAAATAACTTTGTTCTTAGAACGGTCATTTGTCAGTTTAATAGGAAAATTAAATGTCATTTCGGACATCTTGAACCTCAAATAAAACTACAATCAATAAGGATGTAATTAGAAAAAGAAAGTTTCGTAAATTTTTTTCAGGTTCATGGTTTTTGTCCTAAAGTCTGTCGGTTCAAATTTCACTTTTAATATTCGGCATTTTGTTTTACCTTTTTGTTTTTTGTATATTTTAAAATTTCGCGAAGTTATCTCATTTTTGTCGTACTTTTGAGGGCAAAATAAATTCGTACAGGATTAGTTTTTCCAGTATGAATCGGTCGTAAAAAAATTGAGACTTCATGAAATTGTATGACAATTGTATTGATTTTGGCACAACAGGTTTCAATCCAAAGATTGTTGCCCTTTAGTGAATGATTTCCAATTTTTTTGAGGCTGTTTAAGAACTTCATCAAAAATGAGCTTCGCCACTGTTTATTTCGTTGAAAACAAAAAAAGAAGTACGGAGCTGTGTAGCTATTTTCAGAAACCTCATTTAAACGCCGGAATCGCTGACTGAAACACCAATGTGCAAGCATTTCAGTCACTTGTGACCTACCTTGTTTTGCTTACAAAAACAAGCTCTTTTTTGTTGCAATGATGAAGGGGGTACTGTTTTTAAGTCTTACACATTAAATCAGGTACAAGCTTTTTCAATCGAAGCAAATATGAATTTTTTTTAAACATTTTTTCGGATTAATTGAGATTTCAATTAATTAGTGTATCAACACGAAAAATATGATATAGAGAATGTGGGTTGTTGTATATTTTTATCCCATGAATTCAAAAAGGGTCGAAGTATATTTTGTTTCCTAGGAGTTTCAATTGATTTGTAACCTCTTCTTCAAACTCTTACTTAACTTTTTCGAAATTAGCCAGTTTTCGTTCGTTTTCTAATTTGCTTCTCTGTCCTCTTCGAACTCTTATTCATTTTTTGCAATAACCGAGTTATCAATTATAGGGCCTACTGGGATGTCAATTCGAGGGCTGTTCAGTCAATTCAGATTTTCCTGTTTTTTTTTTAAAAATCGATTCGACTTTTTGTTGCGGTGATGAAGTGATTTTTTTTCTTCTCTGGTAGATTTTCTTCCTTTTGATTTAAACACAAAATAATTTCAAACAGGTCGTTTTAATCGGAAGAATCGGAGGTTTTAAATTTTTCGTAGTTTGAATTTTAACTTAACCAATCGATCGCCAATCAAATTATGCACAAGAATGCAGCGAGCTGTGCTTGATCATTTAAAGCATTTAAGCTAGCTTTACCCTTTTTGTTCTCAACGCTTGTTCTTTTTTTCCGATCGTCTTTTTTGTTTTCTGGTGTTGTATTTTTTAAGCTCTGTTCGCAAACTCGGGTAGGTCAGTATTAAATTTACTCAAAAAAAGTTTTACGAACAAAAAGGTTCAATGAACGTGTTGAGATACATTTTTTTATTTTGTAGAGTGCGGGTCCAGACCTGCTGAAGTGGGTAAGCGATTGTCTCATAAAAGCTTTCAAGCTCTGATTTCCGAGAATTCTACTTCGAATACTTGTAATCAAACAACGTGCAGCCTGTACCAGCCAGGATGGACCTAAAAGAATACTGCGAACTACGAAAAATACCAGACACAATAACCGATCTATCTGTTATCTAAAAAACATCACAAAGAACTTTCAGCTATTTTATGATCGGACCGATCCAGTTCATTAATTCTGACTGCCAACCGAATAAAGAATACGAGTTTTTGTCTCTGCACAAAACACTTGTTCGGTTGCGAACCTTTGTGCGGTTCCGATCTAAAAGGTTAAATTCAGAATATCATTAACTCAGCTGAGCAACTTGAGAAATAAACGGTAGAAGATGCTACTGGAGTACTGAAGCGACAGAAAAATTTCAGCAAAAACGTCCGGCAGCTATCATGCGAATGTCACGACGATTTTGCTTCAAACGCTAGCTCTGAACCAGAACAGAAAGAGGCCGTTGCGAGTAAAAGATGCAAACAGATGCACATGCGATTTGGCAGTAAACGATTTGGCAGCAAGAATAAACAGACAGAGGCCGATGCGTTTTGGGGGTGCCGGACATCAAGCCGACGGGACTTCAAGCCGAATTGTAAAATTAGGGACTTCAAGCCGAATAATTCCTTATAAAGTCGTGAAATATGAATAATTTGAAAACTTTTTTGAAGAATTTCTGAATTTCATGATCTTTCTTCCCTAGTTATTGGCGTTTGCATATAATTTGAGCCTCCAAATGATGTTTCGGAAAGTTTAAAATTAAAACATGGTTGAAGGCATTTTTCATGTTTATAATTCATGAATTTCAAAAACCGGCTGATGTTATTAACGGATGCCAATCACAAATGGTGCATTGTCATGAAAAACGCTTATCATGGACTAAACTTGCCAAAAATTTTGAAAAGCAACGTTTTACAGATGATGAAATTGTGTTTTGAGGTGCCTGTAAAGTTTTAATTTCGGCTTCAAGTCCCTTCGGCTTGAAGTCCCGTCGGCTTGTTGTCCTAGACCCGCGTTTTGGCAGTAAACATAAAAATCGAGGAGAGAAATTGAAATATTGATGAGAGAAATCGATGAACGCAACCAAGATTTGGAAGTAAAGACAACAGAACGACAATTAAACGCAACGATTGAACGCAACGAAGATTTGAAAGTAAAGACACCAGAACGACAATTAAACGCAACGATTATAACTTATGATTCAGTTGTGCAATAAGAGAACCGTGCCTCCATATTAAGTATGCTGAAAAGGCCGAAAGTTTTATCTGTGACAGTAAAGAGAACGTCAATGTAATTAGTGTTGAGGTTAGAAGTGTGTTTAGTAGCTTGGCACCTGGCTTGCCACTAACTTCACCGATTGACTAAATACACTGCGTGTTGATAGAGGTTTACGCTGTTCTCGTCAAACACCTAAAGTTAATAATTAAAATTAAAAAATGGGGAGCTGGATCAGATTATACGGGCATCTTTCGGTTTTAGAGCTGTGTCAGTACGTGACTTTGCTATGTGCGTCTGTTTGTATGTCTATTTGTGTCCGCATTCGCCTTTGTATTTGTGTCTTTATGTGTAATCATTTGTATGCCTGTGTGTTTGTATGTGGGTCTTTGTGATTATATGCGGGTCTGTACATGCGTAATTGAGTGTCTAGGCGCGTATTTCTGTGCGTGTTTTAGTGCATCTGTTTATACGTCTGTCTACGCCTATATTTGTGCGCTTTTGTATCTACCTGTACGTCGCTTTGTGCGTCTATTATGCGTCTGTCTATGAGCCTGTATATGCGTTAGTTTATAAGTACGTACACTCCTCTGTAATTGTGTCCTTATGGGTAAATGTTTGTATGCCTATGTGTGTTTGTATGTGGGTCTCTGTGATTATATGAGCGTTAGTTTATGCGTCTTTTTGTGTCCAGATAAGCCTCTATAAATGGGCCAATATGTCCGTCTGCCTGTGCGCTTCGATGTCCACATGAGCCTAAATATGTTTGTCAATATGTAAACCGATATTTGCGCCTGTCTCTATGTCTGTATACGTGCATGTCTGGGTGTCTAGGAGCGTATGTCTGTGCGCCTGTTTGTGCGTCTGTCTGTGGGTCTGTTAGTACATCCACCTGTGCGTCTGTCTGTAAGTCACTATATGCGACTGTCTCTGCGTCTCTATGTGTGTTGTTTGAACGTCTGTTTATGCGTATCTATGTATCTCTATGTGTTTCTATTCTTGGTGTTCGCATAAGCTTCTGTAAGTCTGCCTTTATGTACATCTGTCTGTGTGCATCTAACTGCGTCTGTCTCTACGTCTTAATGTGCGTCTGATTGTGCGTATGCAAGCATGCGCATCTGTTTGTGTGCCCATGTGTGCTTTTGTAAGTGTGTCAATATGTATAGCTGTATGTGCGCCTGTGTCTATGTCTGTATACGTGCGTGTCTGGGTGTCTAGGTGCGCATGTCTCTGCGTCTATTTGTGCGTCTGTTTGCGGGTCTGCATTTAGGTCTCTTTATGCACTGTCTCTGCGTCTCTTTGTGCATCTCTATATGTGCCTCTTTGTGCTTGTTTTTGCGTCTGTTTGCGTATGTCTGTGTTTCTGTCTTTTCGTCTGTTTGTGTCCGGATAATCCTCTGTAAATCTGCCTATATGTGCGTCTGTCTGTGTGCTTCTATTTCGAGTAGATAAAATTATTGACCAAATTGTCCAAAAAGATGAAACTTCTTTCTCCGTTGAAGCAATTTTTCTGAACTTTTTCCCTCAGGGAAAAACTTCATAAAAAAACAAGAAAATCATTTTAATATTTGAAAAAGTATCACATTTCCGTTAAACTAGGCTAATCTTTTTTTTTCTGCTGGAAAAATTGATTGAAATGAAATGCCTGACCCTGTTGCTTTAATTCGATTGGCTAATATCAGCCAATCAAATTCCACTGTATAAATTTTAGCTAAAGATCTTGATATTTTGGCGCCAATTAGTTTATATTGGAACCGTTTCCTTGTCCGTATGTGCCTCTGTAAGTGTGTGTTTTTTTAATTCAGCTCAAACAGACATTGCTGAGGTCACTGGTTCTCCTACCCTACGCCCACTGAGGTCACTGGTTCTCCTACCCGATGCTCGCTGAGGTCACTGGTTCTCCTACCCGATACCCGCTGAGGTCACTGGCTCTACTACCGATGCCCGCTGAGGTCACTTGTTCCCCGACCCGATGATATGACCTATAGAAGAGAAATGGGAGAAGTCTTAGAAATGTAAACAATGTAAAGATGAACATGTAAACATTTTTATGTTGTTTCATATATGCATGTTTTTAGGAAAATTTTGTTATTTTACATCTTTTAATTTGCGTTTTTCTTCCGGACATAATTAGAACGAAAAAAAATAATAGCCTAATTAGCGAACTAAAATGAATTATAATGGATTTTCTTGACAAAATAATCAATTCCAGTGCCAAAAATAATGGATTATAATAGATTATAATGGATTTTTACCTCAAAAATGATCGTCTATAATGGATTTTCTTGACACAATAATCGATTTCAGTGCCAAAAATAATGGATTCTAATCGATTATAATTGGATTTTTTCCTCAAAAATAATCAATTATAATGGCAATATAATCGATTTCGTGGCCTGAATTTTACAAGTACTGGATTCTAATGGATTAATTTTGAGTCGGAAATCCTTTATAATTGATTGAAAACCATTGGCTCTCGGTGCGGGTAGTAAATAAACAAATTAGTTTAATGACACACTAAACAAAAAATGATCGACAAAACTATCGCATAAAATTCCAAAAAATTTGATGCTTTGCTCACAGTTTGAGTCAAAAAGACCCATCAAAACATCATTCGGTAATTTGTTTACATCAAACAGACAACTATTTGATCTCTCCGTTCCACGCGCATGATCAATTTCTTCTTCAGTTAACGCTGATTCGGATTTCAGACATTCGACAGCTTGGGAAGAAACCTGGCTCAGTTTTTGATATCTTGTAGCAAAGAAAGAATCATTACACGCGACTGCAGCTTGGCTCAAAAACATGGCTCTAAGAAGGAGTCGAACTTTGATAGTATCTAGGCCAAATTGCTTTCCCTTGGTAGTTTTGGAGAGCAAGTTGAGGTCTTTGGAAGTGGCGACTGAATAGAGGGCGAAGAAGTTGTGAGGGTCATAATGAATCGTGATCAAATCTAGAGCAAATTGTTGGGCATGGCTATTCTGCATGCTCCCTAACTTTCTCCACACTTTGTAACAACCTAAACATCAAAACTTAATTGTTCATAAGCGAAGTTGATATAAGTACAAAGCTGATTTAAACTATCAGGACAAAATGAACAAAATTTGAATATTCAAACGCTCAGCTCATGCTTTTCCACAAAATATATGGCTTAGCCGTTATGCAGAAAAATTTCTTAAAACGTTTATTTTATATTACCCCTAAACTCAGATTTGGCAGGGTAGTTTTCGAGAAAATGAAAATACTCCAAAAAATGGTTGGATATTGCCCTACTGAAATTTTAGAAGGACGTAGAACGTCGAGTACAAAATCGATTAGCGGAACATTCAGCTCAAATGGGTGTAGCCGCTCTTTCAATTTGCACCACTATGTTGAACATCGGTAGTTCGACAAACATATTTTTTGCGAAAAATACAAAAAATTCCTACAACGTCTTTAAGAATAATTTCCTAAACCAAACCCCATTAATTTTCAGAATTTCTGTTTTCATCAAATAGTAACAAGACATCAATAATCCAGATTTCAAGATAAAATGCAATGAAGCACAAGCAAACCAGATATAATGCTCCAAAAGTGCCACCAAATAAACGAGCACTTTTATTTGCGCCAGAAGTTGGAAAAAAAAGTTGAGTTCGTATTGAGACATTGCTCTTCTTGTTTTATAATGTTCGTAATATGACACTAATATCAGCTGGTGTAAATATAACAAAAAAACTAGCCTTCCACCTCTCAGATTTAACTGAAGCGTCAGATGAGTCGATTTCCTTCCAACGTTTCGAACAAGAAAAGTCTAAGCCCAGATTGAACTACCTTAGCTGTTCAATAAGGTACTGGGCAGCAATAATATTATTGTTTCGACCACTACCGTAGTCGAAGGAACTTTGAATTCGAATCAGTTTTTTTCCAGCCAATTTTGACTACCTCGAGGAAATCTCGTAAATTGTGGTGCCATATTAGAGCCCTTGTGGTCATGATTCGAATTCTAAAAAGAAAACTCGACAATGTTTGTGTCCAGAAAAACCGGTTTGAACATTTTCAATTTTCAGACAGAATTAGACAAAAATTGATGACAGGCTGGCCTCCAACTTTAATCATAAAACATTAGAGGAAATTTGGGCAACGAAATTTGGGTAACGAATTTGAGCAACATCCCTAAATACCAAATTTGCCAAATTTTTAAAAAACATTCCAAAAAAAGCATTTTTAGGCACTTTTTTAAAAGTTTTGTCCAAAAAATCACGTTTTTTCGGCGCGCGCTCCCTTCTCAAAATTTATTTATATTGGCGCCTAAGGCGCCTTTAGAAAAATTTTAGGGTCGAATACATGAGGGGGAAGGGAGGGCGTCAAATCCCATCCCGCCCCCCCCCCCCTCCTAAATCCGCCACTGGCTTGGTTAATACAAATTCGATCAATTTAATCATTAGCCGATTTCCAACAAGGCCATATTTTGAGTAGGTGTTGGGCACTTTATTTCCAGGAGCTACTTTCTGTGTCTTTTTTCTGGTCTGTGTGAAACTCTGCAGCTTAATTAAAACAAATTTGCATAGTTTTCCAAACCATCCAAATTTTTGGCTTAATTATAAATTTTGGCTGATTCGGCTTGTGAAAAATGTTTGAAACGTTTTCTAATTCTAGCTAACCAGATTGAAGCAAAATAAATCCAGTTGAAAAAATTTGAAATATTGATTTTTGGGCGAAATAAATAAAAAGATCCAGAGTTCGCAATTATGTCATTTATAACTTGCGTCTTACGCAACGATTATGAAGCCATCAGTTTATTCAGCCGGCCTGTGTCCAGCAACCAAGACGACAGCTGTTAAGACGACTGTTGTCATATGACATGTCTCAATTTACAAGTTTCAACTTTCATTTGTCGTCTAAATGTCCTTTCATCTTATTCATCTAGCACTAGCTGATTTATGTAACACCGAATCAGAAGATTCCGAAAAAAGGGCGACACCTGTTATATCTGCGCACACAATCAAAAAGTATTAGTGATGAAAACCGGAAAACTTCTCACGACAAAAGGATCTCTTTGACTATTTCCCCCTTTTGCAAGCCCCCCCCCCCACGCCCCTTCAGGGATTCGACCCCCTGCCGACCCAAAGAGTCCCCCTTTGTACTATTTTGATATTTCAATACTTGGTGACCGACCCTAAAAATTTTCTAAAGGCGCCTTCCAACGGACAGAGCCAACGGACAGTTGGAAAAGAGTAATGAAAAAAAGGAAAAAAAGAAAAAAAAGAAAAAGAAAAAAAATAGGGCCTTAAAGCTCATTGAATTTCAAGAACAATTTATAATTGACACTTTTTAAATGAAATTAACTAAATTTGAGAAAAATGGATCAATAGTTAAGTTTTTAATTCGCTGGGAAATCTGAAAATTAAATTCAATTTTCGAAAATAGAAGTCAATCACGTTTTTTGTGACCTTTACACTTCTGCTGTTCGATAGTGAAGTTTACCTTCCTTTTAAAAGAGGAAATGAACTGAACTCAAAAGTCAAAAGTCAAGCCGCGAAAAATGAATTTGAGCCCAAACGGACAATTTTTAAGACTTTTCCTAAAAAACAAAGAATCATCGCGACCAATATGAGTCTTAACTACATTCATCGACTCTTAGTAACCGAACCACTTAATTAGACACGCATCCTACCTATGTAATCTTCAGGGCTTTCACAGCTGATGAGCACCTCACGTGTCAACTGTTTTGCCTTTTCGTCCATCTTCAGTTCGATGTAGCAACAGGCTTCCGTCAAGTTAGCACTGGCAATCACTATTCTGTAGAACAGAAAGACTAATATGTCACACGTATTTTCCATTTTTAGCCTCCACGACTACCACTTTTAAACTCACTGGATTAACAAGGAATTATTTAGTGAACTGTTTTTTATTCTCGAATTGATGTCGAAATGATTTTCCATGGAGCTAAGACATTTGATCCAGTTATTGTTTTTATCGTTCATTAATTTTACAAATTAAGTCTTCTCTAGTCGTCTCTAATTAAAAATATTCAAATTCGTAGTCAATTTGATGGTTTACATAGAGGCGAAGCTATGCTTCTTAAACACAAGCGAGGAAAATGCAAAAAGAGCTTTAAAAAGGCAAAACAAAACAAAATAAGAAAAAGATTAGAAATACACGTTGAAAAAAAATTGTTGAGATTAGGAGTATCACATTCTCAAATCTTCTCCACGCCCACTAGTATTTTTACCAACACTAGCCACCAATAAAGCAGCTACAGTTTCTACCAAATTTCCATTTTCATGCAGCAAACATTCGACAAATAAAACTACTTAAATGGTCCAAGTTAGAAAATCCATCCTGTTGATTAGGAGTCTCACGTCCAGGCATCTGCGCCACGGTTGTTTTCACGGGAATTTTCAAGATTTCAAAATACACTAATTAACATAGCCATCTGACAGTTGGAAAAGAGTAATGAACGCACGGAAACTTAAAAAAAACTGACTTGTTTTATGAAAAACCTTCAACTTTTGAAATTCGAACAAAAAAGTAGATGGCTTAAAGCTCTTTGAATTTGTAGAACAATTTATGAGACATTTTTTGATGAAATTAACCCAATTTGAAAAACTTTATTTCGCTGGGAAATCTGATAATTAACTTCGATTTTCGAAACTAGAAGTCAATTTCGTTTTTCGTAACCTTTGCATTTTTGCTGTCCCATAGTGGAGTTTGCCTTCCTTTTAACAAAAGAAATGAAGAGAACTCAAAAAATCAAAAGGCAAACCGCGGAAAATCAACAGTGAGCGTGAACAAATTTTAAGACTTTCCTGAAAAAAAATCACCAAGACCTATATATGAGTACTCACCTTTTTCATTGCTTTTAATGACCAACGGTTTGATGTGGAATATAATTAAAAAAGCCTATTGGACGAGACAACAAAATCTCTGGACTTTCTTTTATATAGTTTTAAACTCACCTCACCTTTTGAGATTCGGGACTCTGCGCTTGAGACTTTCAATTTCTTCGATGCACTTTTTAAACTCGTTTCTCGCAAAAGCGGCATTCGCTCTGTGCATGAGATGTGTGATCAAAGTATCCGAATTATTGTCTGCATTCGGGTCAAATCTGACTGGGTCGTCTTCGGCTTCGAACCAGAACCCGAAATGCTCTGTAGGGTCGAATAATTGATTTGTATTTTGAACAGTCCTTGCTCGCTTCTCTTCCTGGGGATACAGATCTGTGTCAATACTGAATAAACCATTATCACCTTCCCACTCTTCCATCTTAAACCTTGAAATGAAAACTGCAGCATTCCAACTTTAAACAGTCGCTCCCTTTTCGTCACATTCATCCCAAAAAGGACAACTTCGCATTGTTTTAAAATACTCGAAAATTCATAAAACTTCGAAAATTCTCAATTCAAAAGCTGTTTAAAATTTCGAGCCCTTTTAACTATTAGTACTGTCATTATTAACAACTCATGAGCAACAAATAAATATGACCGATTATTTTTTGTCGCAGGCAATCGTGTAATTTTATGCTCAAGCCTTTTCAGTCGTACTTCGAACTCTAGAAAGATTTTAGCCAAATTCTGTGTTGTATTATTATTGCTATTCAGATCATGTCAGCACTGGAGAGGTGCATGTCACCTCAAATTTGAGTGCATTTTGGAAATTGGAGAGTGCATTTTAACTACCTTCTAGCAAATGATCAATTGAACTCAAAATGTGCATTGATACTAAAAGGCATTCATATGTGCATTTATAAGTATGAATGCACTTTCTTTTGGTTTTAGAGCACTTCAAGACTTTTCCTGAAAAAAAACAATCACGACCTATAAAAGATTCTGAACTGCGGTCATTGACTCTTATTAAGCAGACAAACAATAGTCAGACAATATTTGTTGTTACGCGGAAAACTTTTCGTCTGCAAAAAAACAGGTCTTGACGGGATTCGCATCCAAGGTCGTTGTCCCAAGCATGAAAGCTACATTCTACGCTAAACAGACCAAATTAATACCAAGAGCTTGATAAACCAATCAATTAAGCTGACCAAATGATTCAGTGATTTTGTTTCAAACTTGTTAGCCCGAAAAAAGTCGATATTACGCATTGGTTTGCCAGAGATTGGTATGCACCGTTTGAATTTCATCATCACGATCATAATTCTAGATAAGCTTAAAAAAGATAGAAAAGTGACTTTTAAGAGCTACACCGATCCTTCTCATTGAAGATAATGAAAAAAGGTTCATCAATGAGAAGTTCTCAATGCAGTTATCCAACAAAGCAAGTAGTAAGACTTGATAATCATCAAAGCAAACAGATTTTTAGCGGAGTTCGTTTTTTCTTTGATTGCTTGGCTTTCAGAAGTCCTCGTTTTGGAGCATTTCGCACACTTAACAAAGGCAACATCTTCATCTGAGACCTTTCTCACAACTTAATAGTAAAGAAAGTGTGCATTTCTGATTTTCAATTTCGTAAATAAAAACACCACTGGGGGATCAAATAAAACAAAAATACATCTCAATCTTAACTTCACTGTCTCTAATTACACGGCCAGACCTTTAAGTATAACAGTTATTTTTTCTTCTTCTTGATTTTGTGTGCCGGCAAAGGACAATCCAGCTTCCCTCTGATGACTGAACAGTACACGTAGGGAACATCCTGAGGCCCTCCTCCCTGGATAAGAACCACGTTGTGCTCTTGAAGACTGTGACCGATTCCTGTAACAAAAGAGGTGAGCGGTGATTAAGAGGCTAAAATCTCCTGCTCTCAGTCGAAAGGTCGGTGGTTCGAGGCCCTCATGATACTTTGGCTAGTGAAAAGCAACAATTCCCAGCTAAGAAAATTAACCAAAATACAAAACATGCATAAACGCGTAATTTGACCTGTTCTCTTTGGAAAATGATTTCAAAAAAACTTCATTTCCAAGATCAAACAGAAACAATTAACTGATTTTTTTTGGAAGAAAATAAGAGAATTTAGGGATATATCAGTCTCTAAGTAGAATTAACAGGTGCTTGGAGTTTTGAAAATCGAAAATATCAAGGAATACTTGTGGACTCGCACATTTTGCATATTTCACAAGAAGCATGCAATGAAGATTTGTAAATTAGAAACTTGGCTCTGGATCCGTTTAAATTATCATCAACTGACCTGGTATGTAAGCATAAACGTGGCTTCCATCTGCGAGTCTCACGTATGCACACTTTCGATTGGCCGAATTGGGTTTCTGAAACATACATGTTAGGTAAGATTCAACTACCTTACTTTTCATTGGCTCACAGCTAATAAAAATTGCTAGTTTTTAGGGATGAAAACGCCTGCATGAAAGATGAAGACACAAAAAAATGAATTCGGAACAATTTCACCAATTCACAAATCCTACAGCAAGAAGTTGATCATCTCCACTAATAAACCTGTATTTCCTCTTGCTTTATTAATTAAACATAGCAAACAGACATTGGTCAAATGGAGAAGTCTCAACCCAAAAAGAAACGTTTCACTAATATTTTAAAATTTCAAAAAAAAACAGGGTTTCAAAGAAAAAACAGATCACCTCAAAGCTCCCTTCATTTAAAATAACTCAAGATCGACTTTTTTTCATAAAACTAACTCATTAGAGAAAACTGCTCATGTATTTTTTTTTATTCTGCAGGGAAATCTTTAAATAAATACCACTTTGTTCGTTATTGGAGATAGAAATTTGCCTTACTATTGACCAGCTAAATATTCGATACGAAAAAAGCAAAATCAGCCTAACCTTTGGTTTCTTGATCAGCAATTTGACTATGATTCCTTTCCTCTGTGGATTTCCCTTCATAGCATCGAACTTCTTGTGTCGCCTGTATACCGGCGGAAGTAGTGGCTTCTTGCTCACTGTGTTCAGAGTAGCCTTGGAGCAGATCTGAGTTAGATTAGGACGACGGAAGAACTGACTCGAAATCAAACCTGACAGACCAAAAATAGATGGCGAACTTTTCGTTGACTGGGCTGCATTTCCGATCACAGCTGAACCTGGAACAAAAGAAATCATTTACAACTACAATTCGGCCACTTTTTTCATACAAACAGCAAATTGAATGGAATGTTTTTGGTTTCGAACGATGAGATTTTTGATTCGTTTTTAAATATTTCATCATCTGAGATTAAAGCAACTGGACCCTTACGCTTTCGATCAAATTACACTACTGGATACTCACGCTGTTTATAACAATTTCTGATCAATGATGATAACATCTTCAATCATGTTTTAGGCATTGCTAACCTAAAAAAAAGAGTACAAGCATCAGATAAGGAAAAAATACAGAAAAATTGTCGGCTAGTCTGTGTTGCAGACTACGGTACATTGCTCTTTAGCCCTAAATTGTTTCATCGACTTCTTAAACCAGCTGTCACTTCGTTCAATTGATGTTTCTTAATCTGATTTGCACTTTAAGAACTATTTTTCAAAAGGATGAGGATTAATTATTACAAAAATTTTGAAACGGCATGGAAAATTATGACATGACGCTTTCGAAAGTTTTTTCTACAAATTTCGAGGAGTTGATTGACAGATACTCCAGCAATGCAATAAAGAAGAGCAATCAAAACTTTGATATAACATCACTGCCGTCCCGGATGTAAGACGTGACATTACTTTTTTTGTATTTATAGAAAGGTAGATTAGCTTACCACAGATTCACGTGCATCATAAGGCTCGCGGAAAATATCAGCCAAGCACGCATTTCTTCGGTTTTTGAGATTGGGCTTTTCGAAATTTCGACTTGACAAATAGACATACCATTATCGAGATCATTTTAACGTGTTGAAATTTCGGCTATTATCCACTTTTGTATTGGAAATTTTTTGAGACACTTGTGGATATTCCGAAATGACTTGTCTCGCACTGTTTTCAATATTGAGACTCATAATACCGACAATTTGGAAAGAAAGACGACTCGCAACAAAATACAACTCTCTCTTATTTTTTCATCTTCAAATATAACAAAACAAGACTGCTCGTACCAGGGCGAAGCCCTGATGTTCCGACTGCCTTTTAAGGTTTATGGAGTAGTAATAACATAAATATCATTAACAAACTAAATATAAAAAAAATGAAAATTTTTTTTTTCTAAAATTTGAAATTTTTTCCACGAAAATCATCCCCCCACACGCCATATAAACTACAAAAGATTAGATTTTGCTCCTTGTAACAAATAAATTATGGCAAATAAGCTTCTTTCAACCAATTTGGAACAATTTCTAGGACGGATTAAATCTCCGCTTACGCGTTAATAGCGCGAAATATATCTCGCGTTGATTGTCCCAAATTGGCCAAAATGGCAATCTTCAAACCCCCATAACTTTACAGGTGAAAAATGATCACAGGTGAAATATCTTTTCAAATTTAAGTGTTCAGGCACTGTTCTTTAAAATACAAGACAGCAATACCTTTTGAATGATATAAAAAAAATTCCGTCAAAAATGGCTAGTTAAAAAGTCGAAATTTGTCTGAAGAAAAAAAACCCACCCCGAGCACAAATATTCCGTTACTTTCGTATCGAAAGTCGGAACAATAAACAAGCAACAAGTACTGATTCAGGTGCATTATACCGCTCGTCCCTAAAGTAAGTGCAAGCAGTCGCTACTTACTAAGGCGGCATGTGATTAAATTCCAAACTTTGCGAGTTGTCGCTTTTTTGGAAGCGGTCTTTTTGCGAGTTGGTTTTGCTGCGAATTATCGCAGTACAGTTGAGACTGCTCTGTATATTCAGTAAGCAAACTTACCGAGCAAATCATACGACGATGAGCAGGGGAGATTTTAAGCAACACTTGCTATGCCAAAATAACGAAAAAAGAAATTTTAAAAATGACAAGTTGCAGTTGCAACAAAAACTGATTTCATTTCATTAAGCATGTTGTTAATCCGAAATTTCAACAGTTTCGATAACTAAGACAATCATAGTCTTTTCAGTCCATTTGAAGAGGTGTTTTCTGAACTATTTATCTCAAACTTGAGTACGCAAAGATGAATATAATGCAATCCCAACTTGCAATTCATAGCTGTCTTATCCTCAATAATTTCCAAATCATCTTTTCTAGTGGGAAGTTAAAATGAGTAGTTGATTTTTAAAATACAATTGAATCAGGACTGCACGCACTCTTAAATTGTTTTGACAGCGCAGATGCTTCAAGACACAGAGGCTAAGCTTCGCTTCTTAAACACTAGCGAAAACACGACAAAAAGCAGCTCTATAAAAAGCAATAAGAAAAATTAGAAATCAACCTCGAATTAGAAAAATTCGGCTAGGTGTCGGAATCGATGTGCTACCTAGAGATAATGAAACTCACGCATTAACCACTCAGCCACGGACGCTTAATAAACCACAAACACCAGCCAAAAATAAAGCAGATAATAGAAGCTATAAAATTGCCACTACTACAGATCGTAACTAAAGCAAAAAAGCCACCAAATAAGTGAGTTAGGTTAGAAAAAAGAAGGTTCGTACTGATGCACTACGCTGATAGCTAGTGTAATTATCGCAATTCGTTATATATCATTGGCACTGTTCTTATAAAAATAATCCACATTGGTGAAAACTCGACCAACAGATAAAACTTCATTCCACTGGTAAATTTGAAAAAATATGACTCCACTTTCGGAATTGGAAGCCGAGCACGTTCTTCGAGACCCATTACACTTATTATGTTCGATAATGGAGTTTAACTTACGTTAAAAGGAAATAAGCTGAACTTAAAAAGAAATCCAAAGGTCAAACCACGAAAAGGTAATTTGATCTACATAAGAGTCTTCACTAGCTATGTTCATTGAATCTTAAAATTGATGTGATTGACATTTCAAATGTCAAAAATATGGACACACAGAGGCAAAGCGGAGCTTCGCAACACATGCGATGCAAAAACACATAGCGCTACAAAATAGTGAATGAAAAAAAAAGAAGTCAAAAAGTTCTGAAAAATTATGTTGGAAAAGATTACTTGACAAAATATTAGAAAAGTTGGAAAATTACAACAACAAAAAGTTCATATTTGCATCAGATGAAAATCATAAACAGCCATTGAAAATTGAAATCATTTAAAGAGCGGCAACAAACTTTGGATCGAAACCTGTTAAGCCGAAAGCAAAACTGTTGTCATAAATATTTCAAAAATTTCAAAGTTTTTACAGCCTATCCAAACTGAAACACATAATCTCAAACGAATTTACTCTTCCCTCAAATTTACGCAAAATAAATTGACTGGTTCTATATAATATAAAATGAATGAAACTAGTTGAATAATAAAAAAAAACGAAAATAATGAAGACAAAAAACTCAAAATCAGACATGGTAAATTAACTAACTTGCGAAGTTTCAGTAATAGTTAAGACTGTTTAAACTCGAAAAAAAACCCATGTTTTAAAAAACGAATCAAAACCCTACTAGATAAAAAAATGGAGTTAGAAAAAAACGGAAAATGAACCGACAGAAACTAGGACGAAAACCAGGAACCAAAAAAAGATTTAAAAAAAAAAAAGATAAATACAACCTGAAACGGGCTTGAACAAATTACTACCTAAGTGATAGTACTTTTATTTGAATTTTCAAGAGATTGAGCATGTCAGATGAAAGATCCTTTAGAAGTGAAGATCTTGTGGACAAAGTTGTTTACGGGGGAAAAAAGTCTAGTACCCGATTGCAATACCCTTGTTTATCGCATGGGTTATAAGCTCTAAAAATGTCACCTCTCTATTCGGCAGACAGGCCTTTGCGATGAGACTCGTGATACCAACAAACATCTATTCAGCTGAGGAGCTTAAAAAGAAACAAGTATTAAGTATGAATATTGAATTTTTGTGATTAACTAATTACAATTGCAATATAGTCTGTAGCTATGCTAATTACTTGAGGTGATCAAAGAATAAATAAATTTGCTTCCTTCAGGACAGAAAAATCATGCTCTTCCACAGGCAGGCAAAACGGACTGTAACTTAACCCAAGTATAGTAAAAAAGTTTTGCATGGCAATTTACACATATAATTCTAATATTCAACCAAAACAGTTCATAAGAAAGGACAAATCTGCGAAATGAAGCGGCTTCAGTTCAAAAAAATACAACATTTGTAATATTGCAGATTCTTTGAATACAATTCACTACAACGATATTTTACTACTGGTTCAAAAAATACTTTAACTATTAAACTCGATATACAACATACGCGGCCAACTGAATTGCATGAACTATGCTTATAGAGCACTGCACAAAGATTCCAAACAAAAAAAATCAAATATAATCTTCAAAGAATTTTCGATTAAAGGAAAAACTTCTCGATTTTCGTTGCTATTTTTGTGTCCTCGCTTCATTCACTGGGCCTCTCATGGTATTGATTTTTAGGCAAACGATTCGGGCTTTCATCATATATTACGTAATCATCAGATGTAAGGTGATGAAATGTAATGGTCACATGACTCATAGCAGATATTGCGTGATGGGAGTTGCACAGTTGGTCAATTTGCGCAGTTTGACTGCTCCGTCCGACCCACAGGACAACATGTGGTCTCCACTTGACAAAATCTGCAGATCGAGCACTCCCCTCGGTCCCGTCTTGAACAGTCCGTCTTTGCGCTTGTGCTCACCTTCACTGTGGAACACGACATTCGAGGAACTCAAGTCGAACACCTGCAACAGAACAGGGCGGATGAATAACATATAGAAAAAACAATGATAGCTGGTTGCTCTGCAAGCAGCACACAATCTTACCACCAGTTATTACTGCAAAAAAAAATAAAACATAACAATAAGTAACCAACAGACAGTTAGAAAGTTTGAACCAATGCAAGGAAACAGGAAAAAGGAATATTGTTTCCTATTTTTTTTTTCAAGTTTTCAGACTGTAACTAAAAAGTATACCAGAAAGCGCTTTGATTTGAAAATTTTTATGATTTAAATTTTTAGGTAAGTCTAAAGTAAACCAATACCAAACAGAATCAATAATGTTTTAATTTTCTTCATTCGGCAGGGAAAACCAAAAAGATACAACACAAGCATAGCATTGCATTTAACCAACAAAAAATCAGCCGCCAGTCAAATTTTAAAAAAGATGAGAAAAATCTACTAACAAATGAGACAACATGAGGCTACTAAGCCGATATAAGAACAGCCAAAACCTTTTGAGTCTAATAAATTTTTAGATAAAAAAAGGGAAATTAATCGAAAACAGAGCAGGTAACTGGTACAACTAGGATAATACAATAAGCAAACGTAATAAAATGATCAAACAAACTAAAATATGTGTGACACAATAGCGCCATATTCTGGTTGCCAAATATTTCCAGAGTCTTCTCCTTTGGTATTGTCAGCTATTTCTGGTTGACCGACCTTTTTCCAACTAACTTTTCCCACTAATTTTGAGTGACAGCTCCAAAAATACGCTATTTCTAGTATTTTTCTTAATTTACCAATTGCTCAGAAAATGTCAGAAAAATAAACGTCTTTATGTTTTGAGAGCGGTTGGAAGTTCAATTTAATTGACTTGAGCAATAAAGGTCGACTACAATTGGGTTTTTTAAAAATCTGTTTCTACCCCTTTATGGATATCTAGCTCCATCCCTGATGACAAGTCTGTCGTCTAATGAAAACAGAAAATGAAATTATTGAAATAGCATGGAGTTAACATAATGTTCTGAAAATTTTAAAACGATATGTTTGACCTGTTCTGGCAAAAAATGACTTGGCTCTAAAACAAAATTGACTGGTGCAAAGTTAAAATAATGACAGCAGTTAATAAATAGGAAATACCTTAATGTCTCCGTCTCTGGACCCGGCAGCCAGCAGATTTCCAAGAGGATCCAGAGCCAGACACTTGACTTGGGATTGACTATGAGTGAATGCAGGCAGAGAGGCCTGGATGCGGCGCTGTCTGGTGTCATACAGAAGCACTTCGCCCTTCCCAGTTCCCGCTATTATTGCCCTTGTGGAGGCACTGTAGGTCACGCTGCAGAAACTGTCAGAGGAACTGGAGCCTCCTTGGTATACTACAAAACAGATGTTCTTTTTAAATATGTAAGTTGGATTAGTGAGCTCGATTCTTATACGAATTTATTGCTCCGACTTGCGAAGATAGCGACGGATTATTCATGCTTGGGGTAGCCTTTTTATCAGTCAATTCTCGACTTTAAAACTGCGCGTTTTTGACGGAATTTTAAATATAATCTTGAACATATTGTTGCCTGGACCTCATGTAAAAATTTCACCTGTGATCATTTTTTAAACTAAACTAAGGGGGGTTTGATAATTGCTCATTTAGCCAATTTGGGATAACTAACGAGCGATAGATTGCGTTCGTATAAAACAAGTAAGCGTCTGGATAAATCTTTTCAAATAGAATTGAGGCAAGGGATTTCATCTTTTCTATGTTTGTATATACCTCATTGCATTCATTTAAATAAGTATGAACGCACTCACATATATGAAATTTACCATTCGAAAACTAAGCCAACAAAACTTCAGTCGCAAAACCTCGAGTCCGAAAAACCATCGTCATGCAAAACAAAATGATTTCAAAATTTGATCGTTATATATACGCTGCTTGGAAGCCTAGATCTAAAATTTCATAGAAATTAAATTAATTAAAAAAAACTGATTGAGCTCAGAGGTAAAGACTTTGAGACAGTGACCAATTATCCGAAAAAAGAACAGCCTTAAAAATAAAATCATACATAGGAACAAATTTATTTATCAGGGAAAAGGAATAAAACTTATCTACGGGAAAAAGTATTGTACCCGATTGCAATACCCTTGCTTATCACAAGGGTTTAAAAAAACACGGAATCATGGCGATGGGGTCATTTGGCACAAAAGTGAAACTGCAGCTGCCTATACACAAGCGAGAAAGCGACTTAAGACTCGGATAGAGCTTTAAAAGCACAAAACTTACATTTAATAAATTGGACTGTTATAATCTAAAGGCAACCACACAACTTCGCATGCAATAAAATATATTTTTTCGCGAAATATACTGAGTTGTAAAATTTCTGAATATTTTTACACTAAGTCGAAGCGGAGCTTCGCATCACTTGAAATAAAATAGAAGAAAAAAAACTTTCAAATAAATCGTTTTTTTTTTGTCAAAAAAGAATTAACTTCTGTTTACTTTTGCAGTAAAAATTGCAAAAAGGACAAAAATTCCTGTAATAAAATTACCTGCACAACTGGAAACTTTACAAAGAGCTTTCAAAATGCTAAAAAAGGAACCGAACCTCTCTGCGGAACCTAAGCCGACAACAATTAACAGACACGAAAGATTAAAATATTCGAAAATTTTCAGTTTCCACAAAAAACAAGTATCGACTGGAATCGAACATCTAGCAATTGCCATCTCAGGTATGGGCATAACCATTGCACCAAATGAACAGAACGCTTCTTGAATTTACAGAGAAAACAACTTCCAAACACTTTTAATGAACAGCATGAAAAAAATGGCAAAAAACAGGCAAAACTTTTTGGAACTCAATTATTTGTCCAGAAACAAAACATGCTGAAATACTTTTTAATTTGACAAAAAATATTTAAAATGTTGGCAAATTTGGTGCTGCGGGAACTAAGCCGACAAAAAAGATGACAAAAGAGGCCCGAAAAAGATTTTTAGACGCGCGGACAATTTTTCGCTTAGACAGGTTCTGGCCGGATTTGAATCAATGATCTTCGTCCTTATAAGCAAGTGCATTCGCTCTTCGCCACATGGGCGAATTAACTTCTGTTTATTAATTTCATATGGACCAAAAGTAAAATGATACAAATGATTCTGTTAAAATAGTTGGTAACCCGAAAAAAGTCTACATACCGGTTTGATAACGCTTGTTAACCGCAAGCGTACTAATTGTACTGTTTTACGTATCAAAAAGGTTTTTTCGCTTCAAATGATGAATTAAAAAGCATCAACTGTGATACTTCATAACAAATCAAATGTCAATGTAAATGATATTATTATGCTAATGCAGCCAGCCTCTCATCGTATTATGCCTTTCAGAAGTGCCACCGAAAGTAGCACTTTTAATAGCGACTTGGATTCAAAAAAGTTGCATCGAAGTAAAACTTAGCTCATTACACAAGCAAATGCGTAAAGGAGGGAAATCTGACTTTCTGAGAAAAAATGATGGTTTAAGGCCTAAGGCTTCAGTGATTTCTTTCGTGTGACTAAGAATTGCACGACAAATCTTATTGCAACATCATAAAATTCGTCCGTTCGTAAGTTAGTTAATTAGTTAGTAAGTTAGTTAGTTAATTAGTTAGTGAGTTCATTAATTAATTAGTAAAATAGATAGATAGATAAATAAGATAGGTAGATTGACCGTAATTTGTTCAATCATAAAAAAAATCAAACATAGGCCAACATCGGTTGCAAAGTAAGCCAAAGCGCATTCTAACGGTAAATAAATTAGGGATAATTTTACGATTGCAAACTTAAAACAAACGGAGACCACAATTACCTGAGATGAGGTTGCTGTTCCTATGAGTAGGCATTAGACAGTCCCACATGCATATTGACGACATGGCCGCACTACTCGCTCCTGATCCGCCGAAAGAGAACCCACTTGGCCCTCCACTTGTACTGCTTGATGGGTTGTAGGCTCCCAGTCCGGTTCCTACTGTGGCTACCAGACTGGAACATCCGATAAAAGAGAAGCCAGCACATTGTTTAGTGTGGCACTCCAGCGACTGAAACAAAACAATATATCTTGAATCTCGTTTCTGGACAATTGTGTCCAAGACATTTATGTCCCGGACAAAACTGACCGAAATTCAAACTGACCAAAACTGACCGAAAAAAAATCCAATACATTTGGTTCCCATACATAATTGTCCCAAAATTATCCAACTACAGAAAACTGGATCAAGAGGCGAAGTTTTTATTCCGCTGGAAATCTAAAAATTATATTCCACTTTCGGAACTAGAAATCGTTCACGTTTTTTCGCGCAATTTCCACGTTCGTATTTGGAGAGTGCTATTTACGTCAATTAAAAAGTGCATATATACCTAACTGCATTCATAAATGCATCAATATGTATGAATGCACATCTGTAGTTATTAAAGACTTCTAAGACTTTTCCTGAAACAAAAATAAAAAAAATCAGCAAGACATATAAGAGTCTTCACTACGTTCATTACTCTTAAACAAAAATCACGAACAAAAAAATTAGGAAATTAGGACTCAAGGTTCAACACAGAGGCGAAGCGGAGCTTTAATACAATACTTTAATAAAATAAAGCATTGTATTAAGAGATGTTGATTGGAAAAGAAATATTTGAAAAATTAAGGCGAAAAAACTTGGGTCAACACTCTTTAAGCCGAAAACGAATATGTAGTCAAAAAAATTCAAGCTTCAAAGTATTTTAAATCAAAGACTTTACGATCCATCCCTCCCGAAACGTGCTCAAAACATTAAGTTTGCCCGAGAAACTAAGATAAAACCCTTGATATCAGATTCGCCATTTTTTTTTCGAGAAAAGTCAGAGAACGTTTCAAAAAACGGACAAGAAATCAAAATATTGACTTTTCTGAGGGCCATTACTTCAAAAGTAGTATATATTGACTCCCATAGAAAAAATTTTAGGGTTGGTCGGCCTAGAAATTCAAAGAAAATTGTATACGCAAGTTATAAACGCAAACTGAACACAAAAACTTGACACAAAAAATTAGCACAGAACTTTTGACTTTCGTCGATTATTTTACTCCTATTTAGCACAAGCATTGCTTGCGTAATCAATCTAACCCATTACTTTGAAGTTTCAGCAGACAACTACCTTTCCAACGTCCCACTCTTATTACATCAACTTGAACGTTATAGATAATCATTTGCTTCTGAAAATCTTGATCAAAAATACTTGAGATTTTAAGTAATGCACATGCCAAACACCATTAAAGTCGAACGATATAAAAAAAACCTTTTGTTTTCACTGTGACGGGGGGATGATTGAAACGGACCCAATAGTTCTCTTCTTTACTTACCAAAAACGGTCTCTGGAAGGACTGCTGTAGGCCTCCGTAGGACGTGTGATACAAATGCAGGTTCCCAGATTCATCGCACACCCCCAGCTGAAATGAGGGAAAGTCAATATTTATAATTGTTATGAAATTGAATTCAACGTATAGTGACCTGGTTGGCGTTTTTCACACATTAAATAAATCGGCAATGAAAGGTATTAACTCTTGAGAGAACGGTGAGTGGTGGACTTAGATGCCTTCAGGCGTCCCCGAATAGTCTTCCAGTATTTGACTTAGAGATTGATTGTTTTGGGTTATTCAAAAAATATGATACTCGAGCAAACAATAAAAATGTTTTTCGACAATTTGATGCAACTAACCTTCCGTCCATCTGCATTGAAGTTTAGTCCAGTTATTTTGCTGTTGGATGTCTTGAACATGGCCACTACCTCTTCATGGCCCCACTCCCACAAATTCAGCTTACCATAAGAGCAGCCACTCAAATAGAACGGCAGATAGGGGTGACAACACAATTTGCGCACATTGGTTGCATAGCTTCGTTTCAAAGAGTTTCCCTTCCGATGCGAGAATAGTCCGATGCTATTGGAATAACCACCGGCCATAGAAGACTGATCGGAAAGGTCTGATGAGCCTCTGTTGTAGTTCTGCTGGCTGCCTTTAGTTTTACCCAACATCGCCAACGTGCTGCCACTTGAGGGCGCCGGTGGACATACGATATTCGTGATGTCATTTTCGGTGATATCTTTTTGAGTGGCGACTACAAGACAATGTATAGAATGAGATAATGTAAGTGGAATGTTATTGAAGCACAGTGCACTGATTGTCTCGTTTGAAACATCTCTGTAAACCACGGCTACTGGATTTACTGGTATTTCAAATTGGTCCCACGTGCGAGTGTTTGGGGAGTCGAAACCCTTTGTAAGATTTCGAGAGGGAATCGTAAGTTGATTGCCGTGCAACTGTTCTCCGCTTTTCGCAAAACAGTAATGGAAAAATAGGTTTTCCAGCCTTTTTTGTCGCACAAGATAGCACCAAAGTCTCTTCACTGGTTGTACGGAAAGGCTGTTTGATCTAAACCCACAATTCAGAGGAAATAAAAACAGAAACAAGACTGCTGGTATCAGTGTGAAGCCTCTTGTTTTGGACTGCCTTTTACAGTCCATCAAGTAGTTTTTGGTTGAAAAACTCACATTTAACGCGCAAAAAGTTTTCTGTTGAGTTTTTTTCAAGGTGAGATTGCCCCTTCCCGCTCGCCATTTAAAGCCTTCCTATAGCAAGCGGCTCCGAGACAACCTCATTTAGCAGAGGCAAAGCTTCGCTCCGGAAACACTGCGAGATAATGATAAAAAGCAGCTCTATAAAGTGTAAGAAGAAAATGTAGAAATAAGCCTCGAATTATTAAAAACTCGGCTATGTCTCGGATTTGATACTAACCACTCAGTCACGGACGCCTAATAAATTACAAACACTAGCCACAAAAATAACAGATGCTATGAAACTTCCAATGGTTCAGGTCGTGATTATTGCTCAAGTGTTACCAAATAAAGGAATACTTGAGTTAAAAAAGAGTTGAGTTAAAAATAAAAGGTTGGTACTAATTAATACACTTCACTCGCAAGCGAAAAACTCAACTATCTGTATTATAAATACTAATTTTTAATCTATAATGCCTCAGCTCATAATCGACACTTCGTAAGGCTCATTTTTTCACCCGCAACTGTGATTCGACTGATCCTAATATTTTGTTATATTTTTTCCGCTCTGTTGCATCCTCAATGTTAATTTATCACACCCTAAATACTAGTTTTAAATCGGTAGCTGAATCTCGTTCTGCTGTTATCATAAATGCAATCATATAGATTCAATTGAAAATAAAAAACAATTACATAAAAAATGACTTTGATCAAACTAACGAGGATAACGGGTTACTGTGCAAGTACCACAGAATACTCCGACTACGCTGATTCCAAAAAAAAAATTAAAACAAAAATTTAAAACAACTGAAAATGTTTTTTTTTTCAATTATTGTCCTAAATTTTCTTGAAAAATGCGATTGAATTAGGTTGAAAATGAATATATGAATTCAGTAGCCAATGAAATGTTTAAGTTAAGGTAGAATCAATTTAGGGGTCACCTTTACACGTTTTTACACAGAGGCAAAGCATCGCTTCGCACACACTACCGAGAACACAAAAAGCTCTAGAAATAGCAATAAGAAAAATAAAAATAAGCCTCGAATTCGCAAAAATTCGGCTAGGTCTAGAATTCGATCTGCGACCTAATGCATTCTAGAGTTTTTGAGTCTCACGCTCTAACCACTCAGCCACGCACTCCTAACCACCGACAAATACTAGTCACGAATAAAGCAGCTACATATGCTAATATATTGCCAATGCCAGCCATTCAGCATAAGTGGCACCAAATATAAATACACAAAAATTTGCAAGTAAAAATTTGGAAAATAACAAACTGAAGGCATCCACACTAACTTTGCAGATGAAAAATCGCAAAGCATAAAGCCACATTATGCATTAATTATGCACTTCAAAAATCGAGTTTTCATTATTGTTATGTTGTTCGAAACAAATCACCTTCGGTTCATTTGATGAATTAAAAATGCATCAACTGTGTTACTTTATTACTATTCGAACGTCAAAGTACGTGCTATCAAAAAGCGGTAAAGGAGCAAAAAAGAAGCACCAATATTTGCGACTTAGGTTAGAAAAAAAGTAGGTTCGTAATAACATACTAAGCTAACGCTAGTGTAAACAATCTGAAAAACAAAATCAAATTGAAATATATTTTTTATTTATATTTTTCTCAGCTTAGTTTTCTCTTTCAAATAATTGGAAAAGTAATCGGAATTTTTCAAAAAAAGCTGAAGAAGAACCTTATTTGAAAGGAAAAACCTGATATGTTCCAACAACAGTCTTAAAAAATACAACAAAAAAGTTTCTTGAACTTAGAGTCGTTATTTGTGTGGCGCGACGAAAAGATCTGAACGCAAAATTGGAGCTTAAGCATATTCGACAGCCATATTCGACAGCCATATTCGACAGCAAATTGAAAAAAATTTCTTCAGAAAAAACCTAGAACAACAAAAAAATGAAAAAAGCAAAAAAAAATTCTTCATTTTTTTTGCTGAAAATTTTCATGATGTTTGAAGCTTTTGATTCTCAAAATGGCGTTAAAACCTCCAAAAAATTATTCATTTTTGCTGAAATTTTTTTTTGATGTTTGAAGCTTTTGATTCTCAAAATGGCGTTCAAAATTATTCAATTTGGATAAAACCAACATTAGGAACAATTAAAATATTGCAAACGGCTGAAATTAAGCATAAATAAGTCTGCTTGCAATTTTATCAAAAATTAAACATTTCAAATGGGACACTAACCAAAAGAGAACCTTACTATAAATACCCTGTGAAAAGTGAAATAAAAATCTTTTAGTATCTGTGTCTAGGCATTTTTCACCTATAAAATTGATGAAAATCACTTTGAATACCATCATAATTGAATTGAAAAACTATCAGACATAGCCAAATGACAGTTGGAAAAGAGTAATGAACGCAAGGAAAATAAACAAAAAAACTGACTTGTTTTTTTCTTCAAAAACGTCAACTTTTGAATTTAGAAAAAATAGATGGCCTTAAAGCTCTTTGAATTTCTAGAAAAATTTATGATACACACTTTTTTGTTGAAACTAACCCAATTTGAAAAAACTGGATCAATAGGAAAAAGTTTTATTTCGCTGGGAAATCTGATAATTAATTTCAATTTCTGAAATTAGAAGTCGATCACGCTTATCGTGACCCTTGCACTTTTGCTGTTCGATAGTGTAGTTTGCTTCCTTTTAACAATGGAAATGCACTGAACTTTAAAAGAAATCACAAGTCAAACCGCGAAAAACCAAAATTGAGCGTGAACAAATTTTAAGACTTTCCAGGAAAAAAATCTGCAAGACCTATAAAAGAGTACTCACTACGTTAACTACTCTTAAAAATTGAAGAAGAAAATCATCTTTTCCGTTCATTGTTGGCACAAAGGGACTAGCAGGTCAAAATCTTATCCCATTGGGAGGCTGGCTTTTTTTTTCTTGTGTCGGGTTTCTTTTGAGGAGAGAAAACCACAAGCATCTTCAAAAACCATTCCGGCGTGCCTTTTCCCGCTTCATTTTAAAAAAAATTACGAGTGGAAGATTATTCTTGAGTAACTAATAAAAACTCAAAGCAACTTTTTATTAAGAAAAATCTTAGTTAATTTGTCTTTTTTGTTAATTACACAATAAACGAAAGAACCTATAAAAGCTGATAGCAAACAGCTGCACTTTTCTAGTAAAAAAATCAAAAATAACCATATATTTCACGCAGAGGCAAAGCGGAGCTGCATCAAGGGACTTCGTCTTGTATAATGGATGCGGATTTCAGCCGGCAGCAAAGGAAGGCAAGCTTTAACCTTCATGCACATACCTGAACGGCGTCGCATCCGGGTGGAACAGATCATTGGCTGTGGGCCTCGCGGATGCTCTCACTTGATGCACACCTCGGATGGAGCTTGTGCTTAGACTAGCAGTACCCGCCACACTCGAAGCCACGTCACTTGCCGCCCCTTTTCCGAAACCATACGAAGAAGAATCGGCCCTTGAAATGAAGTTGTCCGGAGGTCCATTTGCAGCCATTAGACTCAACTGGGTGTGTGCCACATTCTGCCATTGGGTGATGGTGTTGCGCAGGTTCTGAAGGGTGGGGGAATGGAGCGCCAGTTCGCTTAGCTCCAGACCCATCTCCAAAATGAAGCTGTTCAAAGTGTCCAACACTGACGTGATGATGGCGAAGCGCATTATGCACCAGCTGAAACGATGAAATGTCTAACAAAAATGAAAAGTTTCTGGCGATCAATACGGGCAACAATTGAATGACGGAGTCTCTCTCACATTCTCATACATACAAAACAGACAAAGCCCAGTAGTGTTTCTAACTGCCCGACGCTGTTTTCAAAATTGTATCCTATTTCACTACTACATGAACCGAACGTCTCTTATGCTGTAGTTGGTGCATCTTTGTTAGTTGCATGTAGACACTATTCAATTCTTTCGTTTGAATATTTTGACTTGTGATATCGTGGCGTTAAAGAGCAAAGCCAAAATATTCAAACGAAAGAATTTAAAAGTGTCTGTACATGCAACTAACAAATATGCACCAACAACAGCATAAGAGATGGGTTAATTACGGCCGCTCTACCTATAGCTGTTTGGATCCGAGTGTTCCACACTTTCCCTAGTGACTTCTTTCTGCGCTGTGTTCCTTCTGAATCCAAATCCATCGTCTTCCTCTTCACTTTCATCTGAACAGTATCCGTCGCCTTTGTATTCCCCAATCGTCCTGTTCATCATGTCTGCTTCTTCTTCATCTGACTCGTAACTCAAGAAGTCCATCGTGGAGGGCAGATTGGGCTGAATCACATCAGATTGACCATACCACATAATTACATCAATTATGTTGACAGCACGTTAAAGTTTCTCAATTAATACTGAGAATATGATTAATTTTAACATTCATGAAAGAAACTAGCGAAACTAGCGAGAGAAACAACCTTTGCTGACAGATCCATTCATTAAGACACATCAAGTGCCTTTTGGACTGTTCCCCTGGACTACTGAAATTTTGTATCTTCAATACTTTGTAACCTCAATCCTTTTTCGCATTTGATCAAAATTTTTGGTCATTGACCATTTCATGAATTTGCTATTGACAATCTTTTTTTTTAGTTGAAACAAACTTGTTGAAGAGTTGTCTAAGCGTGCAATCAAATAGCTTTGAAAGACCTTTATTTGACCATGAGAATAGTTATAATAATACATACGATTGTCAAAGCAAACTTATAAGATAGTTCACAACCATTTATTATCATCAAATTAGGAAAACGGGTGAACTATACGTGGTCAATTGATCCCGCCAGTGCCAATCTAATCAGTCAAACTAAAACACACCAACCTTCGATAAAATGAAGTCAAATATTGTCATGACAGGCGAAGAAAACGTTTCATATTGGTACTTGTTTTCTTCGTTCATGATCACCGGCGAAGGCGGACTGTCGTCATTCAAAGAGCCTCCCGCTTTTGCCAATATCTTCGCATTCAGACTGATTCGGTGTCTGTTTGCTGCCAAATGTGCCGCACTTTCTGCTTTAGAAGCTGTCGAGTTTTTCATCAAGTTGACAGCATCTTGAGGAGGTAGCATGACGTTGGACGCGTGGCTTCTTGTTCTGACACATCCGCCCGCAATGAACGCAAACATCTGACTAGAGACTGGGTTTGCGATCACTCTTAACAGCTCATTCGCATCATTTGTCACCAGAGCGTGAAATAAAATTCCAGTGTACACAACACAACAAGATTCCACAAGAAGAATTCTCAGTCTCGATTCGGACCCGGAATTGCGCAGATGCGCATAATCGGAGAGTAGCCTAATGAACAGTTTAACGCCGGGCCAGTCGGATGGTTTTGAAATTATATGACTGGCAAGTAAGTTCGAATCGTTTCTCGTTCGCCGCGAAGTCACCAGAACAGATGCCGCTCTTTCCTCCGAGTAGTTCCTAGCGTACAGCTCTCCCACTTTAGATGATTTCGGATCCGACAAAGCATGAGTTGGGTTAGAGGTTTGGGTATCTGGGGATTTTTTCGCACCTGTCATTGATACTTTGTTACTGTCTTGAAGACTTTGGTAAATGCACGAGGACAAGGCGCCACAGAGATTTCGTAATGTAATGGCAACCTATAAAAATTTCAATGCACATGGTGTGAAAAAGATTAGAAAATAATGCACCAGCGCAGAATGTTTCAGGCTCGTCGCTGCAAAGTCTCAAAAACACAGAGGCAAAGCCGAGCTTTTCACCTTTTGCGGAATTCAAATATATGCCAGCAAAGTGTAGAAAAAAATGACTACCACTAACGAAACTAGTGGAACAAATCCACTAACAATTTTCGCGCCAATTCCATTTCGTAAAAGGAAAGCGCAAATTTCTACCTTATAGCAAATGACTTTCAAGGGTACTGAAACATAGCCAACATACAGATGGAAAAGAGTCACTGGACACAAAGAAACGTTAAAAAATCTGACTTGTTCTTTGAAAAAATTTCATCCTTCGCTTTTCAAAGAAAAAAATATGGTCTTTAAAATCTTTGATTTACAAGAATAACTAATTATCGGCACTATTCTGATTAAATAAACTCACATTGAGAAAACTGAAGTTTTGGGTAAAATTATTACTCCGCTGGGAAATCTAAAAATTAAATTTCACTTCTAAAACTAAAATCGAGCACATTTCCTTTCGTAATCGGAGAGGTAACTTTGCCTTCCTTTCAGCAATAGAACCTTAATTGAACTCAACAAAAGCCCATATACCAGAGTTCATTCATAAATGCATTGATATGTACGAATGCACTACTGTAAAATATAAGAGCATTTCCAGACTTTTCCTCAAAAAAATCATCACGACCTATATAAGAGTGAACTACACTCATCGACTCTTAAAACCTCAAAAGATGAAAATTGGCGTGATTAAAATTCCGCACCACTTGCCATACAATACAAAAAACGACAGTAGCTAGCTGAGTTGAAAAGAAATTGAGAAGCTATAGAAAAGATTTTTTACGTGTCTCCAATTCGGTTCAATTTGAGGAAAAGATGCTGAGAACCAAATTTGCAAATATTAAACACAGCGGCGAAGTGGAGCTTCGCAACACTTGCAATACAAAACATAGCCAATCGAATATTGGAAAAGGGTAAGAACGCAAGAAAACTGAAAAAAATTTCAAAGAAAAAAATAGATGCCCTTTAGGCTCTTTGAAGTTCTAGAACAATTTATGATTGGCGCTTTTTGAGAGTGCCATTGATTTAAACTTCAGCAGATGAATTTCAATTGAACTTAAAGAGTGAATATATACTTAAGTGCATTCATAAATGCATCCATATGTATGAATGCACAGCTGTAGTTATTAGAGACTTTTAAGACTTTTCCATGACTTTTCCTGACTACGTTCATTACTCTTGAAAACACATTGTGCTACAACATTGCGCTGCAAGATAGTGAATGGAAAAAATACAGAAGTGAAAAAGTCTCAAACAGTAAGTTGAAAAAAATTGCTTAAAAAATACCTTGAAAAATTACAGCTACAAAAACTTGATGTTTGTATCGAATGAAATTACAAACAGCCTTTTGAAAAAACGGAAATCAGTTAAACAAACTAGAAATCATTTCATGGAGTCTTTTAAAAAATTGGAAATCATTTACCGAGCGGCAACAAAGGCAACAGACTTTGGGACGAAACCGGTTGAGCCGAAAACAATACTGTTGTCATATAGAGTGCGTCCGCGCCCCTGCATCAGCCTAAACCATTTAAGACGCAGCTTGAACAAATTAAAAATGGCTTAGCCAACAGACAGTTGAAAAGAGTCATCGAACGCAAGGTAACAGAAAAAATACAGGCTTACTTTTTGAAAAAAGATATGGCCTTAAAGCCCTTTGAATTTACGAAAAATTTATGATTGACATTTTTGATATAATTAATTCAATTTGAAAAAAAAAAACGAAAAATGGTAAAGATTAGATTTTATCGTTTACTTTTTATCGAAAAGGGTTTATATTGGTGACAATTTTGCTTGTTGTATAAAAATGATGTACCTTGTACGAATCTGGACTCTGAGGCGGCGTGGTGTAACTAGTAAGTGTCTTGACTAGATCCTGACAGAACCTCTCCAGTGAGTTGAACGGATTAACGACGACTGTCTGCACGGGGGCTAGACATGCCGAAATCAAGGGCAGCGAGTTGGGAAAGGGAAGCGGCGAGAGGATCTGTTTCTTGGAGTAGTTCTGCTGCAACTCTTGCAGAAGCAAAATCAACTCCATCCTCACACACGAAAGTCCGCCTCCGTTACACCCAAACAAGGACGAGTAACCTAACAAGGTGTTCAAGAGAGATTCGTTATATTTCAGCCAAGCTTTTCTCTGAATCGCTTTTGCTAGCTTCTTTTCAACGTCTACTTGAAACAAAAAATTGGATTCACTGTCTGGCGAAAGGCAATCTTCAATAGCATTATTATCCAAGCATTCCTCGTTTATTTCAAGCTGAATGTCCGATTTCTGGTTGCACAATGAATCAAGCAAAGCTCCAATTTTTTCTAGCCACAGTCTAAAATATGCTCTTAAATGGCTCTCATCACAATCGATTGCCATCGCCAACGTTCTAAGCTCCTCGACAAATATTTTCAAGCATGCTTCTTGCTTGAGATAGATCGAATACAAATCGGTGCTTTGAACCTGTTCGATTATTTTAGCAGTAGTTTTTGCGGATTCAGATTGTGTCGTAAAAACAGAATCGGTTCCATTTTCGGTCGGCTTCGTGATCGTTGTTTCTTCTAAATCTTCGCCATCTATTCTCAAGACGTCGTCAAAATTGATATCAAAATTCGAGTCGAAACCTCCCCCCATGCCTCCACTGCCGTTAGACGTAGCAACAGGCGCTCCCCAATCAATCATTCCAGACTCAGGCGCAGACTTCTGAGAACCCGCTCCGAAACCCCAGTCGAAATCTTCCGCTCGTTCCAGTTTGGTTTCTTTCTGCTTTCCCTCTATCGTGCCTGACCTCAAGAGCGCCCGCTTTTTGTTAATTTGATTCACATCCAAAGACGCATTCAAATCAAGGTCATCTTTTCGGACAGGAGGTATAATGGTGAGAACTTCCAGAGCGAGCAGCGGGCACCCATTTGTGAAATGATCGGTGGCAGTCTTGAAGAACAGAAGCCTTTCCTCGCGACTAACTTCAATCAAACTTGTCGTCTTCTCTCCTTTCGTATCTTGGACACCTGTGTGTTGAGTCAGCAAGACAGACTGGCCGGCAACTGAGCGCTCATGAACCTGTTCAATTTTCAAAATATGTCTTCGTAAAATCATCGGGTGTTTTCGTAGGTAGTTGTAAAAATTGAATACTGATATATTTTGACTGGATTCACTTGTGCATGACTCTACGAGTGCACACAATGCACTGCTGTACTCTCTTAACCACCAGTGCGAAATACACTTCAAGAAAGGGTTCTTCGATTCTGGATTCTGTGCAGCGAACCCTTTGTTTGTGGGGTTAATTACATGCTGGCGCAAAATCTGTTTTGCACAGCTCGAAAATTCCAGCTCCTCTTCATGAAGTCTTGAAATCACAATTGCTAACTGGATATCTTCCAACTTTTTCACACATACTTGGACTGCGTCTTGAAGTTTGCCAGCCAATAGGAAAAAAGCAGCGGCATGTTCGAATCTTTGCTTCGAATTGAGCGCAAATGCGTTTTTCAACGCTACTCTTTTGTTATCATCTGTCGAGAAATCCTTGGAGAAAAAGTTGGTCATTTTTTCATCTCCCACACTTTTGAAAAGTCCTCTCAAAACGTGCTTCTTTTGCATGGCAATGTAGAATATTGCCGAGTCCATTGGATCTTTGTTGGCCTGGAATTGTTGCCTCGCTACTCTTTCGATCAGTAGCCGCAGAGTGTTCAAATTGGTAACCCACCATCCGACACCCATCTTCTTCAGCTCCTGCCATGTTGCGTTGTGTCGTAAGGCAGCGATCATTTGGTCCTCGCTTTCACTCAGATGAGCCCAGGCAAACAGCCCAGCATCCAAGGGCGGCGAAGAGAGAAGCGACTGCCCGGAGGCTTTTGTGATGAACTGGTGCAACTTCAGTCCCATAACGTAGCGCATTCCACAGTCATCGATTGTATCAGTTGTCATCGAGCTATCAGTGCCTGCAATTTTGAACATTAATCCATATCATGATGCAAAAACTTAAATGTTTACTAAATTTTATGTAGTATAAAATAACTTCTTTTAAATACAAACTTTAAGAAAACAAACCGTACAAAAACCCGCTAAAAACCTTCAGTAGGTCATTGCACCACCAAAACCCTCAAATAAAAGAAGTGAGTCAGAGGCGGATTAATTATGAATTTCATCTCTATTCTTACTACTCTCTCTACTAAATTCCTACGCCAGCTCAAAATGATTCTTGATTATCTAGAAGAGTAGGATCTAGAATTAAAATGTTCAATGGCAAGTCGGTTGAATAACCTTGAGCTTGAAGTGCCGAATCAGAGCTGATAGTGGAAACGACTTGAGCCACCGCCAGAAGTTGCATCTGATCTGCTCTGGACAGTTCCGGCAACTGGAGCTTCACCAGACACTGAGCAAGTAGCCTCGACTGGGCAGGTCCAAAATAAGTTGGGCCAATATTCGCCATAGCCGCAGCCACCGCTTCCAAGTTTGTTACGGCCATTGACTTGCGCCGTTTGGGTAGCCCATCCGTCTCCAGTGAAAAATCGAGGTCCACATTAAGAGCGGTATCAAACTCATCACTTTCATCAACTGAGGTCTCAAAGAGTGCGTCGTACTTATCGGCCTTCGCAGACCCGTTGGCTGAACTGTTATCAATATGTCCATTTGGACGATGATTTCGAGAGCTATCATCGGAGGCGGCAGTGTTAGTGGCGTGAATGGGTGGCGGTCCCTGTGCACAGCTCGATCGAATTGAATCCAATTGGATTAAAGTGTACAGCGGCAGTGGTGGAACTGTCTCGACGCTGCCACCGGACATATTCCACTCTCCTCCCCCTCCTCCTCGACTTCCGGATGTTCCTGGCCCAGCTCCAGGTGCTCCATTGTGAACTGTCATTGAGCGACTGAACGTGGCTCTTCGAGTTCGGATGGCGTCTGTTTTTTCCTCTTCTTCTAAATCTCCACACACTATTGCTTTGCCAACTGCTTCTTCGCCAACTGAAAGAGTAGCAATCACAAATAATTGGAGTTAATCGCATTACCTGTTTCAAAAAGAGAAAAGTTTTCGTTCACAATTTGTCCAAAAAAAAACAACAACATTGAACTATCTCATGAACAATGAAGGAACAAACCGAGTAATAATTGAGTACAAAATCAAATATAGCAGACTTGAAGTCCGATTGAAAAACTATTACCGCATTGCTTTAGTATGAACACTGACAGATCAGCATCAACTGCTAAAACAGTTTATAAAACTGCATTGCATTTGAAAGCTCAATTATGACTGGAAGAGTGAATTATTAGGATAGAGCGAATGCTAACCAAGAGTTTTGACTAGGTGGGCAAGAATGGCCTTGACTCTGGCCGTTTTTCCGAAGTTGAGCAGTCCGATTAGCAGCTTGGGATGGTACTGTGGTAGCACTGGATTCAGGGCACGACTCTTTTCAAATATTCCTGGGTCGATCAGAACTGCATCGTCGCATTTCGTTTCATTTTCGGATACTTTGGCGTCTGTTTCGTCTTGTTTCTGAAACATTGTTCAACATACACAATAAAGCGCCAAAAATCAAAAAAATATTGTGTCGCAAACAAGTGAAAAATTTGAATGAAATTTGTTGAAGAAATAGTAGGCTAAAAAATCAAAAACAAATTTATTACGATTTTTATAGAAGTCAACTTTAGGATTTGGTTTTAACTCAATCCATTTCTTTCTGATAACCGATAGCTTGAAACGATAAAACATTTCGGTCCGAAACTGAAGATACGAAAATTCTTAAATGTACTCAAAAACGATTCATTAAATCTTGCAACCAAACAACCTGCATATTCAACAGGAATAATCGGGGATTAAAAAACCCTATACGTTATGTGCTATAGTTTAAGATAAAAAAAAGAAAAAAATGCAAACAATTGTCACAAAAAAGAACTCGCAGAAAATCTTAAAAACCTCTGAAAGCCTATGAAAAAATCCAATTACATCAAGACTTATCAAATATGGAATTTATAATCAACGGTAAAAGAGCTGGATCACAACTTAGGCCAAAAAAATTCTGGAAATTTATCGACTTTTTTGACATATTGAAACAATACGTTAACCATCAACTTGATCCAATTTCAACTAAAATTACTCAAACCTATAACAAAACGAACTAACTAAAACAAAAGTAGTGCTTTTAGAACAAAAAACGCACTTTTAGAACAAAAAAAACTGGCAGCAATTGAAAGCTGGCAGCAAAGATCCATGGGATTGACCAGTTCCGATTCAAGAACGCACAACAGAAAATATCAACTATCAAAACTGTTAGTCAACTATGGCATTAGACCCCTCGCCGCACAGGGGATGTCCCTTCGGTTCTATATTCATGACCTCGATTTTAAGGCCGAGAAAAAACTCCTGGATGCGTTTTTGTGCATATTGTTTCAAACCTGGAAACAAATTCCTAGAAATGAGTATGTCAATAACCCAAACATCCATTGCTGTGTAAAATAAAACAACAGGCCAAACTAGAGCACGATTGATCGAAACATAAGGCAAAATAAAAAAAATTGATTTTAATTTACAAACCAAATCCACATTAAGATAGAGCCACTATGATACGATTTGGGATCAATTGATGAATCAAATTGACTACTGAACTGTCTCTATTCGGACATTTAAAAAAAAAATCAAGAAAAAATCGATAGCGAATCCAAAAAAATTTAAACTTAGCATCCATATATCAACACAAGGACTTCTTGAGCATTGGTCACGTGAATGATTTGTCCCATCGCGAACCAACTACATTAGAAACTAATTTCATGCACGCGAGCCACCTAGATTAGTCTCTCGCTCCTTTTCAAGTTACGATTGTTGTTCCGACCATTTGAGGAACTTTGTATTCGGGTGTAGTTTTTTTTTGTTTTTCCGCGCAAAATCAGGTACCACAAATAATCATCGGAATTTATCATATTAAAGCCCTTTCAGTCATGATTCAAACGACATTAAAATATTTTGAAAACTTTCTGTGTCGAGAAGAAGTTTGAAATTTAGATTTTTGGTCTAATTTCAAGCTACAAAGGTGAGGCTATGCAGGCTTACAAAAGCTTATTTATGCTTAATTTAAGCCGTGAAAAGTTAGTTTTAATCGAGTAAAGTTAATGGAGTTTCTCTGCGCTATTTTAGGAATATAAAACTTCTTAGGAATTTTTAAGTATCAAAAGTTCAGATTGCATGGTAGGCCCTCGGATAGCATGGCTATTCAATTTCAGTGATATGAGATTATGATCAATTGTGTCAACTCTTTTCATCACACCACACAGAAAAAATCACACTCATTTGAAAAGAAAAACTTTTTTTAAGACTATGGTCGAAACACTGTGCTACTTGCACAGCAACCGGCTATCCTTGTTACCTTAATGTTATTATCGTTGATAAAGGAGTTCACTGACAACGAGGACAGACTGCCTTTTATGGAAGCATTGGCACTTTGGATCGATCCTCTTATCCTTGAAGTCTCATCTAGCACACTCTTTTTTCTCTCCTGCGCAGCCTTCGGAGTATCTTCTTCCTGTGAGTTTGACAGTTGCTCCCGTTCTTCTATTGCTCTTTTTGATGTCCACTGACTGAAAATTTGCATTTCATTCATCAGTCCCAGAATAAGAATGCCATTTGCACAGCTCGACATCAACACTGGAAACGGCGAGAGTTCATCTGAGGTGCTGATATTAACATAGGCAATCGGAACCCATTTTCTATAACTACTCTTGCTCTTGATCACAGAAGCACTCTTCATTGCACCTGCGGCTGTGTTACTTTGAGTAGTTCCTGTGCTGCTTGTAAATGAGGAGTAAACTATTACTCTCGCTCCCGTACATACACACAGCAAATATGATCCGTCATATTTTGGAACCCACGAAACATGCACAAACTCTCGATCGCGTTTATCATTTTCCTGCAAATCAAGATAAACTTTCTGAATTTTACTTTCCGAACTTTTAGTAGCTTGCCTAGTTGTATGCATGCGCTCAGTTTTAGGGGAGCGCGTTTTTCTGTAGAATGAGGAAATTCTTCCTAATGGTTCAGTTTTTTGCTTTTGAGGTGGCAAATCATTTTCGTTTCCGTCTTTATACGAGCTACTGTTAGCTAGCAAGCTTCTTGATGTTCCAGCTTTCAAATCCGCAACACTAGTTCCATACGCCATATTAGGAGATTTCGCTTTCGGAGTTTCGATAGAATGTTCTAGAACCCAAGTAGCACCGCCTGAGCTTTCGTTTTCCAACACATCAACTTTTACAGACAAAAGTCCATTCGAAGGATCCTGAATTTTATACGCAAGAGCTATTCTTCCAAAATTAGCACATGTAACACTGACCGGAACTGCGTCTAATTTAACATTTGCTTCTTTGCTATTAGCAAACGATGGATTCCATTCGGTCCAGGAAAACTTGCCGTTTTTTCGACGACAGTTCCAAAAGAGGACTCTTTTATCATCTACAGCAGTTACTACTTGATATAAGTGTTCTTTCATCTGACCAGAACCATCAGTTGCTGAAGACAGCACTTTACTTACTGCTCCCAGCTCGGCAACCGATGCAGACTCAACATTTGCTGCTCCGATGTCCAAGTCCTGTGATCCCTCAAACGTCGAAGAAACTCGCACAAGATTCTGAATCGGGTTTGTCAGCAGCGTCGATTTGGTTTTGGCAGACATCATCAAGTCGTCTTCAAAAATGGGCATCGATTTGCTCGATCGGCTGGAGTGAGTAGTAGAGTCAAAAGGCTGGGGATCGGAGATGAATATTCTAATAACCCACGTGAAAAATTGCCAGCCGATGTTTTCGGCAGTTTCATGTGGTGATTTGGCAATGGCAACTAGCACAAATTTCTCGTCAAAATTGAACTCGTTGAAACCTGTTGAGTTAGATCGCGATGCTTTCCGAGATTGAGTCACAGAAACAAATTCTTCATATTTGAAAACGTGAAACAATTTGACAAAATAGTTTTTCAGAAACTCTGAGTGTTCTAATTGGTCCAGTTCTATTATGCATGCAGGTTGATTTGTACTTTGCTGGCTGACCACGTTTAGATTTGGAACAGCATTGGTAACTTTTTTCGATGTTCGTACAGGACTACCCTTTAGAACTGCTAATTTAGTCAGCAAAGGCTGTGCATCGATTATTGACTGATACACTCTCAAGCAGTTTCCGTCGAAGGCTACAAAACTGACGCTCGGTGACCTTGAGACAGGTCCTAAAACATGACTGGGAAGCAACGTTGGGATCCAAGAGGCTGTGCAGAACGCAGAGATAGAAGGACTTTGGACTCTAGCTAGCTCCAGCAGCCCTCCTGATTGCGACAGAGGACCAACGGGATCAACACGCCACAGAATCAGTTCACTACACAGACCATGCGGAGCGGACAGGTCTTCGGTTAAAACATCATTAGCTTCTCTGACCGACTCCTCCAGACTGCTTTCCATAAATGACATTTGCGACACTAGTCCTTTGCCCTTTCTGGACCGCTTGCCAGATGATTCTGTTGTTTTCTCCTTCAGATATGAATCGGTGATCATCATTTTGGGAACATTGTGATGAGACACTGTAATGAGGAGTGGTAGCGATGGGTGATTCTTCAGATCAACCATGTGGAACCGGTGCCCAGAAACACGGCAGAGATGGGACACAGTCTGCAATGAACTGTATTTGCTATTGGCGTCGAAACTCACCTCCCATTGGTTCAGAGATCCATCACTGTGTTTAGAAAGTATGACCACATTCGGAGCGAACAACCCACTAGCGAAGTTCTGATTGGTCAAAATGAAAGGATTACTCATTTGATGTTCAAACTTTAATTTCAAAAATTTTTCGATATCTTCTGACAAAGCCGCTCTGTACATTAGCAGATTGTTGGAGCACGAAATGGCGTCAGAGGCCGGAAACGCATTTGGAATCCTGGAGGCAAACGCGATCTGAGGATGTCTGTAGCTGCCTCCAGCAGAGTGTTCGTCTAAGGAGTCGATTTTCCACAGCAGAAGCGATCCGTCTATGGGGTGAATAGAAAAGACCATGTCGCAGCTGGTCTCCCACTCTTTCAACCAGTGTGGCAGAGAATTCTTCAGCACTTCAGAGAATCCTTCAACTGCAACTGGTTCCAGTCTGAGCGACTGGCTCTGTTGCTGCTTCTCGTTTCTTCCTGCAAAGTAAACAAATAAAACATTTCCAAACTAGACACGTTTAAGTTCTTTGGAGAAATAGGACGTGCTATCACATACACAAACAAAACCAGGTACCTTATTTGAATGCGATTATCAGAAATACGTAGAGGTTATTACACAACCAAACAATTTGATGATTCAGTTTAAAAAAGAGATCGCCAAAGAAGAAACATGCATGAGAGTGTGCAAAGAAAAAGACTACACCTTGTTATCAACACATGCAGAACAGCTGGTTAGTTGCCAAACGGTTCAATGTAAAATTTAGGAATAGTTTCCATCTCAAGTACCAGCACACGTTCACTTACCATCCAAAATATCGCCAAAAAGGGTGATGGCGATGCGAATCAACGATTTCCCACCAGTATCTTGAAATATTCACGATTAGCTAGCATAAGCAGCACAACACAAACATAGAAAAAAGACTGCTCGTATAAGGGCAAAGCCCTGAATGTTCCGACTGCCATTTAATTGGTCTCGAATAGTTTTCGGTTAATTAAGCATTGCAAAACTATGATATTTAGGGTGATCATAATAAAATCTAAGAGTTACAATTTGAGTCGTGTATGGAATTAATTAAACAAATTCGCAACCTCAATTCAATTTGGAACCATTTTGTTGTGCTGGATAAATCGCCACAAAAGTATCTTATATGAAACGAGCTATTTTTTACAGACTCGAGACAGGTTAATATACTGGTATTCACAACCGGATGCAGATCAAGAGATCGATCACCTGAAGGATCAGCGTTTTGTAAAATTGGTCTGAATTAAAAAAATACCCCGAGCATTTATATTCCTCACTTTCTTCAACAATCCAAAAATAACGTAGCCAACAGTTAGCTTGACCAAACTAAACTCAAAGCGGTCATGAAGCAACATGAAAGCGATTCTTTGTCATGCTTTATTTAAGAAGGTGGGAAACTGAGAAGGAATTAAAACTAAACTAAGATAGCTGGTTGCTTTACAAGTAGCACAAGAATCCGACCATATTCTTAAAATACTTTAAAAAAATTTTAAATTTTTTTTGTGCGTTGTGTGATGAAAGGATCTGGAAAAACGACTAGATTTTAGGCATTTCCGATATTCATAGTAAAAATGGCATGTTGGAAAACATTTTTTTTTGAAAAACGACTAAAAAAAAACGAAAAAAAAATAAATACACCGAATACAAAGTTCTTCCCCATATTTCGGGAATAATGATTGTTGAAGCAAAATTCAAATTCTGCGTTGAAGTAGAAAATTACAAAGCTTTTCGAAGTATGATTGACCCTTTATGATCATGCTAGACATATTTGAACACGACTATCCAAATAAGTGTCTTCACTTCGTTCAAAGACCTTAAGAATCGTATTTTTATTGAAAGATATCGCTAAAAAAACCATAGCGCACAGTCAAATAAAAAGTGTTATTGAATATATAGCCAACTGAGTTGGAAAAGAGATTCATTTTTCAAAAAAACGCAACTTTGGAATCTGAAACATAGTCCCTTAAAACTCTTTGAGTTTCTTGAACAATTTATTAAAGCGTTTTTGATAAAATTGACCCAACTTGAGAAAACTGGATCAAAAAGTAAAAGTTTTGTTTCGCTGGTGAATCTGACAATTAAATTCCATTTTCGAAATAAGAAGTCGATCACGTTTTTCGTGACCTTTACACTTTTACTGTTCGATCCTGGAGTTTACCTTCCTTCGAGCAAGGAAAGGAAATGACCTTAAAGGCCAACAAGGCTTTAAACACCATGAAAATAGTCAAAAATGTCAAAACTGATTTAACCATCTCTCAAAAAACCGATGAAAAAACATTTGAACTTTTTTGAAAAAACCTTCGAGAAAATAGTAGACCAGCGCCTCGTTGGAACATTCGGTGCAACTTTCTCATGCAGAGCATCCAAGAAGTACTCACGAATGAATTCATGCAAAGCTTGTTGAGTAAATTTTTCATTACATGCTGTACAACGCCTCCATTTTCAATATGCATCGCTGGCTCACTTACCCAATCCTTCATTTGCCACCCCCTCCGATACTTTATTGGGCGCCACTTCCTCCTCTTTAGTCAGATTGTCTACACTAGATACCAGTTCATCGTTGGCCGCCGAGACTGCCGATGACCTTCTCGATTTAGAACTGCTCGGAGTATTCGCTGCATCATTAATGTGGCTACCGCCGCTCTGAGTCTGTTGCTGTTTGAATTTACGGTGCAAGTATCGGAAAATGATCTCTGCTTGTAGATTGAAGTGGAATGCCTTGTTGTTCAACCAGTGGACTGCAAACTGAGAAGAGTCAGGAACTTCACCGTTTAAAACCGTTCCTACTGAGGAAGGGATGTCTGAAAACAAGAATTGAAAGCTAGGAACAGATAGTTGAAGTGTTAATCGCAAGCGTAATTATAACAATGCATAAAATTACACGCGGCATCGGCAAGTAGTGCAACCATCTCCGCTGCGCTGAAACTCGTGCGAGATGTTTAGTTAGCGTGTGCCGCTAATTTTATTGTTGTTTATGCATTTTAAAATGTAAGATTGACGGCTGTTCTTTCTGTCATTTCTGTACTAGCTAGCGCGTATCCATTCATCAGTCGGCTCGCAACAACTTGCTAACTAAGCTTGCAGTTGTTCTGAGCAAGCTATTCAAGCAATTAAGCTTTGACACAGAGGCGACGCTTCGCTTCGCAAACACTATCGAGAACACAAAAGGCAGCTTTATAAAGTGCAATAAAAAAAGTATAAATAAGCCTCGAATTAGCAAAAATTCTGCTAAGTCTGAGATGCGAACCAGCTCCCTTCAGATAAAGAGTCACATGCTCTAACCACTCAGCCACGGCAGCTTATTAGGAGTTGGAGGATAGAAGATTAAACATTAGGCACAAATGAAGCAGAAAACAGATGCTACGCAATTTTCAATGCTACAGTGAAATTTCCAAAAAAGTGAACACTTTACAGAACAGTGAACACTTTACAACACAAAAAGCAGCTCCATAAAGTGCAATAAGAAAAATTAGAAATAAACCTAGAATTAGTAAAAATTCGGATACATCTGAGATTGGAACCTGCGAACTGAGATTAAGAGCCTCACACACTAACCACTCAGCCAAGGACGCTTAATGGGCACCAAACACTAGCCACAAATAAAGCGGAGAGCAGATGCTATGCAATTTTAATGCTTCCAAAACATAGCCAATCGACTATTGGAAAAAAGTAATGAACGCAAGTAAACATTTAAAAAACACTGACATTGTTAAAAAAAATCTCAACTTTCGAATTTCAGAGAAAAAAAAGATGCCTTTAAGCTCTTTAAATTTCTAGAACAATTCATAATTGGCGCTTTTTTGAAAACATTAACCCAACTTGAGAAAACTGTATCAACAGATAAAGTTTTTATTCCGCTGGAAATCTTAATATATACCTAAGTGCATCAATATTTCAAGAATTTTTCCTAAAAAATAAACAAACAAAAAATCAGCAAGAGCTATATAAGAGTCTTCACTACGTTTATTACTCTTAATAAGTGAACAACTTAAATGAACACTTTTATTTGCGAGTTAGGTTAGAAAAAAAAGAAGGTTCGTAATAAATCACTAAGCTGATCACTAGTGTAATTAGAGAAAAAACTTTGATTGATTGACATTTTTTAGCCTCATTCGTTGATATTTTACTTGCGTCAACCATTCTGTTATTTTGACAATGAAGTTTTGAGCCTAAATTTTATTCTGTACGCTGCGTCCAATTTGCCTTTTCTGTAGCTTATCGATGTGTTCGGAGACCACCCAGAAAATGGTGTTAACTACCCTGCAAATTTTGAAAGCAGCACGTGACTGTAGTCTTGTTTAGATAGTAGCAATAGATATAAACAGCAGCAGCAATAAACAACTTACCTGTCTGTGGATTGATGACTGACACCAAATGGAAGCGACTAGGATTCCCATAAGCCATATCCGCAGCCGTCTTCAGCTGCTGTTGCTGCAGCTGTTCTACATGCACGAACTCTTCATTTGCCCCCATTTCACTCCTAGCTTCATAGCCAGACGAATCATCAGGAATCCGCCCACTATGAAGCTGTGATGATGCAGACTGCCATTTGGAGGCTGTAAAGCATAGGTTTCCATCATTTTATAGACTTGCAAACCATTAACTAACATACACTTCTACATCACACGACAACACCTAGGAAAACGCAAAATTCAAGGAAAAAGACGATTCGCAAAATAAACACGAGTAAAATAACCAAATTACAATGCTTATGGGAGTTTGGGTGAACTTACGGCTGTAGGAGGCAGATGCCAATCCTTCGACATTACAACTGAGGGTGAGAGAGACGTGGTGTCTACGAAGGGAGTCTGAGGTCTCGGCCCAGATTCTGCATTTGTTGTCACGACACGAGGTCAGCAAGTAGGACAGCACAGCATCCCTGCAACGAACATGATTCAACTACTAGACGCAAACAGAATCTACCAGTGGAATCACCCTTTCCCTCTCCTCCCGCCTTCAGTCTCTCGCGGAAACTAAGATGAAACAGGATGATTTTTCTGAGTGAGAGAAAAAATCCCCATGAAAAATCCCCCCACAGATGATTTTGCGTTTGAGACTTGTGCTTACTTTGGCATGAGATGACTAGTAGTGCGCCATGAGAAGCCGGTAACAGTACAGGGGTGTGCAATATAGACGTAGTTGTAAATGGCAGTTGAATTATTGTATGCTTGCTGTTCATTGCAGTCGTCTTCATGGTATAGTTGGCCTGTTGAATGCTGCGGCAGCGTGTACAGCTGCTTGTACCAAATCTTCACAAAACAGTCCTCTTTTCCCACCGTGGCGAAGTAGTGCCCGTTGGGCGAGAATTTGACTCTGCTGATTGGGTTGGGCGATCTATACTGCCAGGCACAGCACCAGTCTGCTTGTGTGTCCGCCGCACTCGATGACGCCGCCGCCTTCCACAGCTGAATTCGTTCAGCAGCAGCGGTAAGCAGCTGAGTGCCTGAAACCATCATTACCCTTGTTTTATGTTTCATGTAGCAATTTTTCAATGGTCAATTACTTGCAGCCGAACTATAAACAAACTTAAATTTCAAGTTGTTCAAGCGTCAAGCCTAAGTGAAGTGCTTCCTAGTTCACATGGTTGATTAGTTGACAAAATGATTAATGGTTCAGATGGGTGGTAGCATAAGAGTTAACGCACTTAAAGGGCTGTTTACTACAATTATAGTATCTTCGTTCGTGTTACCATTGCTTTTAAATTGTTTTCTGTTACCATTGCTAGTAATAGTTTCATTGGATTGGGGACCTGACTCTGAGACACCAAACTTGTTTCAATTAAAAAAAAATCGGACTTCAATGGCAATCAAAGTATAGAAATCGTACCATCTGGATTCCAGGACAGGCTGCTGACGAAGGACTCAAGTTGAAAGAAGCCAATTTCGTGCCACTTGATCTAATCAGTACATTTAAATATTCAAACTAAATTAGTGAACTATTGATAAAGCAAGCAATCTTTATACAAAGGCGAAGATGCACTTCGTGAACACAGGTGAGAAAATGGCAAAATAGCTTCAAATGAAAAAACTGAAAAATGGAAGAAAAAAAATTGAAAAAAAAAAAAAAAAAACGTATCATCTGCCGAAATTAAACCGACGTTCTTTTCCATTTCCCCCACCCCCTTCGTAAAATTACACAATGAAGTTATTGAATTGTGTTCCTGAGGCAATTTGCATATAATGAACGTTTAAAAAATTGTTCACTTGCTCACGCTGATACCTTTTATTGAATTGATTTTCATAAATCAAATTTCATTTTAAATAATTTCGTGAATCAAATTTCTGAAAAAAATCAAAGGGGGATCTGGAAAAGAGCAACGAACTGAAAATTATGAGCGTAACGTCCTCTCATCTCCACCATATGCGCTTGAAATAGGTTAATACAAGGAGCCAAAAAAGCGTATCGATAACATGTTATTAAACTGCCCAAGCTATGCAGCAAAAAAGAAAACTATTGTGCGAATTGGATTAGAAAAAAAATTAGATCGTAATATGCCACAACGACCTCTAGCTTGCTTGTCTAGTTACACAACCATGCGAAGTAGCCCTCCGCAAAACTTTGCGGACCGAAGAAATCAGAATCTCACAGATAAATTATTACAATTTCAAATATCAGCTTATCAAAACTGATCAGCAACGATAAATTGACCCGAACAATTCATTGGTTAAATTTACATAAAAGCTAAGCGCAGCACCATTTTCAATACAGCACAAACTTAGCATGGCGAATTAGCCGCCAGAAATGAGCCGAAGTCAAAAATTTAGATCTAGCAAAATTTCATTGCCTTGAACAAAATGAAGAAAATATTTTGAAAAAAAAATGCCAAGTATACAAACAAAAATTACATCAGCATCTGAACAAAACTTACGAAGCCGTAACAAAGCCGATCTGAGCAGACAGCCTTTAAGCTGAAAAAAGTTTTCATAAACAGTAAAAAAAACTATTAAAAAAACACAAAAGCTATAGAAACTTTTTACTCAAACAACAAAAGAAAGCGAGAACAATTTCAAAGAAGTCGAAAAAATTGAAACCGAAGAAGGACAAGACAGAAGCAAAGCTCAACTTCGCACCATTTGCAATACAATGCATAAATTGAAATTCAAGCAAGAGCATGTTATTCTGAAATATTTTCAGCGAACTAAAGTACCGAAAAAAATTTGTTGTCTGCGATATTGATTTGGATTGCTCAAACTTAGATTGATCTCGTCTAATACATGCGAAAAGCTAGAGCCCACAAACCTCAAGCGCCAAAAATCTACCGAAAAATTTCTGCGTTGGTGACTGATGGATAGCTGATGTATCGATGGATGGCTGGATTGATAGCTCATGGATGGATCGATGGAGGGAGGCCTGGCTGGATGGCTGCATGGAAGGTTAGCTGATTTAAGCATGAATAGATAGCTCAATGACTGAATTGACCGATGGATGGATGACTGGCTAGATGGAGGGATGGCTATATCAAGGGCTGTATAGAACAATGGATGGCTATACAGAAAGGTGGATGAATATTTGACTGAACCTATGGTTGGATCGATGAATTGGTAGATGGATTGCTGGTGGAGGTACAGATCGATGGCTGGTTGGATCGATGGGCAACTGCATAGATGGATGACTGATGGATAAAAGGATGGCTGGTTGCATGGATGAATTATGGGTGGCTAGTTGGACAGAGGGTGGATGGATTGCTAGTTGAATGAATAGATCATAATTCCTTGGTGTATGACTGGTTGGTTTGAGGGACGGAAGGATGAATGGCTGCATGGTTATCTGGAAAAACGGATGGCTGGGGGATCGATGGAAGTTTGGAAAGCATGCTGGTTGCATTGATGGGCAATGGATGGCTGAATGGATAGCTGGTGGGATGAATGGACGGATAATGTATGGCTAAACAGAAAGGCGGCTTGATGGATGGAAAGATAGCTGGATAAATGACTGAGTGTAAGAATGGATGGCTGGAAGGTTGAATGGATGGTTTGATAGATTGCTGTTTGGATGGATGGACGAATGAATTGACGGTCGAAGAACTAATGAAGGAATGATGAATAGAAGGATTGGTGGATGGCTGGCTGGATAGATGCCTGGATGAATGGATGGTTCAAAGCATGGATGGGTAGATATATGGATGAATGAGTTCCTGGTCACCTGAATCGATGGATGGCTGTATAGATTAAGGAGGGATGGACGATGGGTGGCTAGATGGACGCATGGCTAGCTGGATGGAGGATGGATGCCGTAATGTATGGGTGGTTAGATTGATAGACATGGGTTGGCTTGACGGATAGATTGTTGGCATGAACTGTGAATGGCTAGATAGATGTATGGCTTGATAGAAAGCTGAGTGGACGGAGGGCTGAATGAGTGGTCGGAAAAACTGAGAGATGTTTACGGGAGATGGTTAGATGGATAGCTTGATATATTGCTAGTTGGATTACTTAACGGATGCTGGATGACTAGATTATTGGATGCCCTGCCTTACCCCTCCTCAATCTACTCTGCATTGTTCCTCCTGTTTCTGTCCTACTGTGCGCTGCCCTGCCTCGCCCTTCTTCGCACTACACAGGCATAGCCCCTCGCCCGGTCCTACGCCGCTTTGCGCTTCCCTACCCAGCCTTGCCACGCCTCACCATGTGCACCCTTGCGCTGTCCTGACTTTCCTTGCGCTTTCCTACTCTTTGTTCCTCTCCGCCCCTCCTACCTTGTCCCTCCTCGTCCTGCCTTGCCCTGCCCTGTCCTACCCAGGTCCTGCCCCTCACCCTACCCATCTGTCTCTGTGCCGCTTTGCGCTTCCCTACCCTGCCTTGCCGCACCATGTACACCCTTGCTCTGTCCTGACTTTACCCCGACCTTGCCCCTCCCCGCCATTACCCCGACCTTGCCCCTCCCCGCCCGGCTCTGCTTTGCATTCCGCCACCCTGCCTTGCCCATCCTCGAACTGCCCTACCATACCTTACCACTCCTCGCCCTGCCCCGCCGTCTTGCTTTGCGCTACCCCACCCTGCCTTGTCCCTACTCGACATGCCCTGGATTGCCCTCCTCGTCAGTCCTGTGATGCCCTCCTCGTCCAGTCCTCCGATGCCTACCCTGCCTTGCCGCTCTTCGCCCTGCCTTGCCGCTCCTCGTCCTCCCTGGCTTTGCACTGCACTGTTTCTTAAGCACTGTAATATACGATACAGCATAAACGTGCCAAACTTCGTTCGTTTCTGAAAGCTTAAACAAGGAGAAATGCGGTTCAACTTAAACATGGAGAGATAGGTCGGCGGATAGAAATATATAATAGATGCTGACTGCAATTTCGTCGATTTTCGGAACAAAATCGTTCCGGTAATCAAGTAGCAAGCGGTTGCAACACAGTTGCTGATCGAAAGGGTAAACAGAGCCAACAAATATTTAGATAGGTGTCTATTAACTCAATGAGAAAAAACGGCAGGCAAAACCGTTAACCGAAAATCAATTAGAAAATGAGAAAAACCGAACAAATTGCTCATTATCAAAAAACAAAGAACTATCAATTTCAGTAAACTTGGCTAATTGTATTTCAAACCTGCGATTTCATGATTAAGATTCTCATGCCCTTCCCAAAAAAACTTCAAAAGCTAGCCACAAATGAAGCAGAGAACGGCAGAGCAGAAATTTCCAATGATACAGATGGTGATTATAGCAAAAGTGTCACCAAATGAACATTTTTATTTGCGAGTTTGGTTAGAAAAAAGAAAGAGTCATTCTAGTGCAATAACAATCGTTGCTCGATTGCTTGTTTTGCTCAAAATAAGACAAACTAATATAAAACTTCTAACCAGTTTTTCTCGACACTGGGTCAATTATTTGGGCCGATAACACTTGACTAGGGACAAGACGAAACTGACAAACCAAACCGAAATAAAAAGAACTCAATGTCGTCTAGACTCAGCGAGGCTGCAACAACATCAAAAAAAACTTTGAAAATTTTGTCGCGTATACAAAATCCGTAGACATAGCGCAAACCAAAATAACGCAAAACTAGTCAATCAAGCACGGAAACAAATTTAGCCGAAAAAAAAATAATTTAAAAAACTTTCAATCGTTTCAACAAAATAATCTCATTCATATCAACACAAGCATGTGGCATATATCTAAACGAGGTCACTAGATTGTAGGTAACCTGCATGGCAAAAATTACAACACTAATAAATATTAACCCGAAAAAGATACGGCATTACCGAGTTGATTATCCTATTACATAAAACTGCTAACGATACCGTCTGCAGTAAATAAGGTGATAATTTCAATCCCGGAGCAATTTGGTAAACTTGTATAAAAAAGGGGCGTATAAACTTTTGTAAATAAATATTGATACTGACTTACGTTTCCCGGTTCATTTCTGGATGCAAATGAAAACTTGCCATCAATAGATTTCGGTTTAAAGAGATAGATGTGATGAGCATAGGATGCTGCTATCTAAAACAGAAACTTTTTAAATTGTAGATACTTCCGCTGAGACGACAAAATTAAACGCTAATTCTTATTTTCACTGGGTAAAATGAGGACAACATTTAATTCTAACTCGCACAAACCCCTTACATAGACCTAAGGCAAATGATCAGTGCAACAATCCATTAATTTCCAAAACTTCGCTTCCAGTACTTGCCAGTTTATTGCGGGTCTATATGCCAATTTCCATGGGAAGGACTATTTTCTCTATTACACGAAGAAAAAAATTGTTAATTCGATTTTAACCATTGGGGCATTCAAGAGTGCAAAAGTTCAAAAAACAAACAATTCAATTTCCAAATGAAAACATTTTCAAAAAATTAATTGTACGTCAAATATCAATGAAATTAAGTGAACTTAACTAACAATGTATAATGGATACATGTTTACATTAATAACATTGATAAACATTATGGCAAATGGAGTTGTAGATTTTTTCCTAGAGAAACTTTTTCATAATTATTAAACATAGGTTGCCACTGATGGATCTTGTTCAAATAATAATTGAAAATAGTTCTTGAATTTGATCGTCGCTCGTCTGTGCGTAACTATATGACAAAAGTTACCTTCTTTCTCAAATCGTACTCGTTACAGATACTGTTTTTGAAGAGCGAGCAAGGAAAAGGTTTTGGGCGAGGAACCGACCTAGGAACAGGGTATGTTTTGAAGAGCGATCAAGGAAAATGGGTATTTTCCAATCAAGGAAAAAGAGTATGGCCAACACGCTATACTTCAGTTTTAAATCAGATGATAAATCGAACTTCGCACAATCGTATCAGATTTTTAAGGCCCAGCTCTGTTGTTTTTCGAGTGATATCATTAGATTGGCTGATATTCCACTGAGAAGTATGGCCTGATAATGTAGATGGTAAATTAGTGCGTGAACTATAAGAAGGCAAGTTTTGATTGATTCATTTCAACTTCCTCATGGAGCAGTAAAAACTGTTCATATTACTGCAAGGTATTCGATATTTTTACGTGGTTTCACGAATGCTTCTTTGCTGAATAAAATAAGTTCAATTTTTTTAAAACTCAATTGCAAGGAATGCCTATTAAAATTGATAAAATTTTGCAACTGTTTTCTAGTTCTTTTATGGCTAAATCTGCAATTTAATTTTCGCAAAGTGGTGAGGAATCATCTGCATCCTGTACTACTTTGCAAGAAATCGGTAATTACTTGTTCAAGTCGTTAAATTAAAAAACAGAACAAATATCAGCGGTCCTAAAACAGTGCCCTGAAAGACACCTTACCTTGGTGTATTGAAATCCAATCTGATTCAGTGTTGTTGACAATTGTTTTCTGTTCTCGGTGGCCGATGAAAGAATTTATCATTTCTATCGCAATTTCAGAAAAATTCAAAATCTTAGTTTTGTAGAAGAAACTTATAATCAGTAGAGTCGAGTGCTTCAGACAGATCTGATTAAAAGCAAGCAACAAAACTATTGCTGACTCATTGTTAGAAAACAATTTTTTGAATATTTCGAAAAAAAAGCGTATAAAGTTTTTTTGAATACAGAAAATAATGCACCTTTGATTGAGATTGAACTGCCAATTTAGGGTCGTCTTGTTTGTATACTGGAGTAACAATTGCTTTCTTAAGCTTCTGTAGAAGATAATGTTTTCAAAATGTTAATTAGAAAAGAAAGTGCGATGCGTATATACTTCATTCTAACACGCCTTTAGCGCCGATGCCGGAAAGTCAGACGGCGCCGATGGCTTTTTAGAAGTGATTTTTTAAACTTTCTATTTTGCACTCAAAGTTATTTAAAAAATCTGAAAAAAAATTTCTCAAAGAAAGAACTGGATTGTTGTATTGTTTTCGTAAAAACAAGATTGTGTTGAAAATTTGTAGTTGAGCAGATTTGCCATTTTAAAATTGTTTGTTACTATTTCTCCGGCAGAAGTTTTCAAGCAGAGAAACAAAATTCTCTAATTTTCAAGTACTGTTGATGCTATAAAAAGTATATACAGGATGCTCACTCTGGGTTTGTCGTTACGCCAAAAATTGATTTTTGCCAAGCACACTTTTAATTTATAGTACAACGTGGTTGGTGAAACTGTTGTAGATTAATTCGAGGTAGCTATGACTAATAAAACAATTGGTTCTAGCAAGGTATGAATTGAGCTCTTCTTCTGAGTAATTTCTTAATCGTAGATTTTGTTTTCTGGTTGAGTTTTAGCAGGAGATTTTAGTTCAGTTGTAAGGTTTGGGATAGTATGTATGTTCGTGTTGACACCTTATCTTAATATATGAGGGTCACCAAGCATCCCCTCTTATCACCTCCAACATATAGTAATGACCATTGACTTAATTGATTGATCTTTCAAACAAATAAATATAACTAGCGTGTACCGCACCTCCGGTGCTTCGAATTTTCAACAACTCAAAAACCTATTCTTTGAGTGTACTCTGACAGCACCCAATTACAGAGTTCGTAATTAAAAATTTTATTTTGATGAACCATAAAGTTTTGTGAAAATTTTAAATTGAAAATGAACAAAAAAACGTAACATCTCGGAAACTGAAAGAAATTGAGCAGTCGCATTTGGATGTAAGATTTGCAACTCCTGAGAGTAACTTCAAATTTTGTAAAATTTTTCATTCGATTTTTTAATTCAAATTTTGAAAAACCATAAAAATGTGTGACATTTTTTTAATATCCAAGTTTATAATGAATTAAGAAACGTCACATCCAGGAATTTGAAAGCAATTGAGCAGTGGCATTTGGACGCAAGATTTGCAGCTCCTGAGAGTACCCTGACAGTACCCAAATACAACGTTGAGAAATTCAGATTTTCAGAAACTTCACCTTAAGTTTTTTGAGAGGTATTTTTTTGAAAACCAGAAAAAATTCACATTTCGAAAACTACCAAAATTTAGTTGATTCGGGTTTCAGAAAGATGGGTACTGTTTTGTAAGGTGCTTCAAAATTATAAGGGAAAAAGATTGTATCGGGAGACTCTTTCTCGTCTGCATCAAAATATTTCAAATTGTAATTTCATAAAATGACTAAAATGCAACAGTAGGATTGCGCAGAGTCAGTTGATTTAACAAGTTCGGGAAATTCAACTATTTGTTTTGCGCGGATTATATGATAGATTCAAAAATATCTTTATCGTTTTTTAGACGTGGTTTTGATTTCTATCCAAATACTATCGAATTTTTTCATACAGAAAAATTAGATCTTGTCGTTTTCTTTTTGGGCTGAGCGTTCTGGTTACTAGGAATATAACCGAACCACTTGTTAGTGCAGATGATTAATACTGGCATTTTCAGACCTGTAATGAACTGGTAAGTCCTAGAAACCAAATTTAGATTTTTAATAAAAGTCGGGGTACAAGTGTAATAGACGGGCCCTAATTCACATTAGTTTTAAGCAAACCCAGCAGTTAACTAAATTTTCAAACGTAATAACCTGCCTCGTTTGCTTTAACTGATTCGATAATTTTGAATTTTGATTGACATCACTGAAGCAATAAACTGATTAAACATGAGGCACTCTATTTACATTAGAGACCCGGTTAGTTTCCCGAGACCCCTCTTTCACACTGGTATTATGGTTAGCTCTGATCATTTGCTTCCGGTCTATGATAAAAAACAATTTGAGTTCGGAGTAAATGTTGTCGAAATGGACATTGAAAACATTTTGGACAAAATCCCCGAATAGGCGATAATTTTTGTCCGCTAGTGTAGAAGGACAATTGAATTTTTTTAACTCACCATTCCTTCCGAAGAAGAGCATTCTACACATCCAACTTGAATATTCCCGTACTTAATTCCAGGGATTATTTGCAATGTTTCCAAGTTGCATGTGAGTATGACTAAATTAGTTCCAGAGCCATACACAATAAAGGACGTGGTGTTTAAGTAACCCACGGAGTAGCAATTGTCACCCGGGTTTACTGCACCTGTGAAAACTTGATGCCTGTTTAAATGAACAAGGTCGTACCATTTTATTTCCGATGGTTTAAGTACTTCTTTCATAAGCACCTGCAAACAACCAATTAACAAATTTGAGGACCAGCACAATCTATGCAACACGATCAATTTCCAAACATAAAAAAGGATTGTAACATCCGCCCAAATACTACACAGCGACGGAGCGTAGAAAAAGTACCTATTAACGACTGGCAGGCGTCAGTTACCTTAATCCTACTCGTTTTTCACCGTCTCGACCTTGCCAGTTGATTTTCTGGTCTGTTTAGGGCTCAGTAAAAAGTTACTATTTTTAGGCCATCAGTCAAACGACTTTTGATCAGCTTTCGTTTACATGCGAACACAACCACATAGCTGAGTCTCGGATCCTCAGACTACGTGATTGCCATTAAAAACACGGCTCGAACAACCTATTTTAATATGTTTTTGTGTGACAGTTCTATATTGGTCCATTGGAGATGGATTGACCCTTTCCTCTTTCTAGCTTGTCATATTCTAAAATATCAAATTATACCGGTGTTAATTCAGAGTTCTACGACATCCAAGTAGCTACAAAGTCAGTTTTATATAGTCCCTTTACATACAACAGTCTCTGGGGGACCAAGCCTCCGCTCCCGTAATCTTCCCGAGATAACGCTGATATCTCTCCCAATTTGTGGCACGGGAGGGTTCCGTGGAAAATTCCTTCCCCACTGAAGCTTTGTGACATTCGACCAGAATGGCCAAAATGTAATTTATGCAGGATTCGAATTTTGAGCAGTAAGCCTTCCGAGTTGATGATTTCGAAGGATTAGCGACGTTATTGGAACGTTTAGCCAAACGGTGAGGGCTAGAATATTCTAGTATTTTAAATTTTCAAAAATTCGGATGATGACGTCACATTTCTGAGAAATGCTGAAACGGCCATTTTAACAAAAAAGCGAGTAAAAAACAGAACAACTTTATCTGTGATTGCGAACAGAACGAAAATCGAGATTAAAGAAAAACAACAACGAACTACAATAGCAGAAAACGTTCCAAGTTGCAACTATTGTGCTGCTACAATAGTTGCAAGGCCGTTGCCAACAACGGTGAAGGGTGAGAACCAGCCTTCCGGATTGGTGTGCAATTGAACTTGAGGAGCTTGATTCACTGGATTCAAGAATCCGGAAGGGTTTCGGGACTGGAACTTTTAGCCTTTTATATAAACTTTTAGCTTCTTGTCATGTCCTGAATTGAATTTAATTAACAACTGGATTCATTTTGATAAGGATGAGAAGCTAGGAGTTGGGGGAAAGGGTTGATCCATCTTCGATGGAGATGATGATTTTTATCTACTGAACAAAAACAATAGTAATATAATAAGTAGTAGCCCTGTTTTTAGGAGTGACCTCGTGGTCTGGGGATACTGAGACCCAGCCATGAGCTCACTATCTTTGCATGTAATTCAGTTAATTTGAGCGTTCTGGTCGAAGCCGGAGAGCAGTAACGTTTTTGTCGACCCGATGTAAGAAAGACCACCGAAAAGTACTGGCTTGGTAGAGACGGTGAAAAACATGCAAAGCTCTGTTTAGACGCTAGCCAGTCGTCTTAAGACTTAGTTTTGTTATCCGTCGATATGTATCTTCCGGGCGAATGTTACATGTATGTTTTTATGGCGCTCCTGGGTGTTATTCTTTTTTAACATCATGACCGGCAGAACCGTTAACGAGCACTCCGCGCCGAGCGGATGCTCACATTAACGCCCTTAATAGGCCTAAACCGCCGGGGTGGAAGGGTAGTTCGGAACGCGGCGGCCTTCCGAATTGCCGTGAATAGTTTTTTAACCTAGTTAAGACCGAAAATTCACGAACCAGGAAGGGTGGGGGGATCGGCCGTCCCCTCGTCCCCTGAGTGGTTGGTGACCAAAAACACTTAAAGATATAAGTAAAACCAAACAAAAAGTAGTATAGTACCCAAGAAAAACAAAAAACATAAAAAATAACCGAAAAAACCAAAAACAGTAAAAAAGTAAAAAATCAGTAGAAATCATCCCCCCAGAAAAGATGTGATTCAACCCCCCCGTTTGTTGTTGATAGATATATTGTTGTTACAGGCATTTATATCAGTCAGGATCGTTACGATCAATTTTGAGGCCCGTTTGTGAGGCTTGTACTGTAGGGTTATTTGAGCATTTAAGCACGTTAATGATAAATTGCGCTCAATCCGGAAGGGTCAGCTGATTTGCGCTCAATTCGGAAGGGTCTTGGGTGAAGACCGATCCGGCAAGCAGTACAAGGAGCAACAAGAAGGGGCTCAACGACAACAACAATCGACTGTTGGGTATCGTTAACAAGTTTTGTATCCCTTTTGGTACAAAAAGTAAGATAGTAATCTGTGGGGGGCTCGACAGTGCTGCACTGTAGTGACCCTTCACCGAACTGCGAATATCCGAGTTAAGCACCTTAATTCGGATAATAAACAAACCCGGAGGGGTATAGTATTACTAATATTATTATTTATATAGCCTATATTAATAGTCTTATATCGTTTTTCAGTGAAAAACAACGAAAACAGACCGGTTTTTAGGGTCAAAATAGCGATATTTTGATCCCCCCACTAGTCGCGATTTTTGAGATATCGATATTTTTTGAAACGGAAAAAAGCGCTAAGTTAGTGTGTTACATCGTAACTGCACTACTGTAATAAGTAGAACCGGTTAACTTTAGTTCGGAAGTGGTTGGAACTAGTTTGGTACCAAAAACCAAATTTTCCCAATTTTTGATAGTAAGAAACACTATAAAATCAGAAAATTTTTTGAAATCTTTGAGTTAGGACAGTAAAAATAGTTGTTCGGACAACGTCCACTAGTGAATCTACGAGTTTTAAAACCCGCTACCCGAAAGCCTTCCGGGTTGCAGAGAAATCGAACATAACGTGTTTGATTTGGTGGATTCATCAATCCGGAGGGGTCCAGGTAGCATAGTTTTTCGCAAATTTTTTCTGCAAAAGCGTTTTAGATCGGGTCTTTTACATTGAACTAGAAGAGTATAGGCCTTGTGAGCTCAGATCAATAATTTTTAGGTCGAAAGGACCAGATTTGCGGAAAAAGTTAGGCGGAACCTATAAGAGCGAAAATTTTTGAATTTGGAAAAAAGACGTTTTGGTTAATAACTTTGGAACTACAGAGCATATCGAGTCAATCTTGGTACCATTAGATCAGAAATTAGCTGAACTTACTAGTAAGAAAGAGAATTACTCGAAAAAGCGAGCGAGAAAATTTTTTGAGATTGTTTTTAGCAAATTACACAAATCCGGAGGGGTACACCCTTCACGTTTTATAAATTTTTCTGAAAAACCCAGAACCCCTACCAAAAGTTGATAGCGATTGAACTAAGTAACATAGGACAGTTCTAGACAAAAAGGGAGGGCTGAAGGCACAAGACAACCATAATAGAGTCGAAATTAGGCAAGTGATAAGACCCTTCACCGTTAGTGTGAATTGTCAAATAAGTGCCTTAACTTCAATCCGGAGGGGTCTAGGAAAGGACCCTATACCCTTCCCAGTTAATTCAACCAGCATAAAAGCAACGCAGAACGAATCCGGAGGGGTATAAGCTGAAATTAAGAAAACTACAAAAAGCTACTTTGACAGAGCTAAGGGCTCCCAATCCGGAGGGGTCGAAATTTTTCAAAGTCAGAGGGGTCCGAATCCGGAGGGGTCTCTCTTCCACAAAACCGGAGGGGTCCGAATCCGGAAGGGTCTTATAGTTGCTAATTCGGAGGGGTTCAAATCCGGAGGGGTCTAATATTAACTAACTAGGAGGGGTGCCAATCCGGAGGGGTGCCAATCCGGAGGGGTCCAAATTCTGACAGTCCGGAAGGGTCCTATTTGTACCAATCCGGAGGGGTATTATTTTATTAAGGACTTAGGTAAACGAAAGAAAGACTAAAAAGCGAGAGGTATTAGGTTATTAATAAACAGGCTAGGTATCAGTGACTGCACTGGTAACTTGCCTTTCAAAACGAACCAGACTAATACAAAACAGATCCGAACTCGGATATTCGCGACACTAAGTCTAAATTAGAAAGAGCGTGACTCATTGGTGTGGATTGAAACATAATACGTTTTTGTAAAAAGTGACTGCCCTGAGGATTTTAGTAGGTCTAGCTCGGGCAGTCCGAAGGCAGATAGGTAACACAATACTCGGTGGGTGCAATAGACGCCCACTTGAGAAAATAACTGCCTTCAAAGTTTTGTCTGTTTGGTGCAGCACCAAGCAGGGAAAGCTTTTTCTTTAAAAGACAGGTTCGACTATTGTACTGCGACCAACTAAGAGTACAAGACACATACGTTTTTTTATATATACATTCATATTGTGTCAATATATATTTTTTGTTTTTGATTTTAAATCAACCTAAACTGTGTTTGATTGGGTAGTGAGTACACTATCTTTTAAATTGACTGATAACATCATATTGTGCTAGTTTCCAGATCTTTGGACCGATAATCGGCTAGTGTGAATAAATTTTATACCAACTGTACTCTGACAACATACAGGGATTCGTGGTCACTATTTAATAGAATCTGGTGAAATTTATTGTGTTGTGTCATTATTATTGTTAATAAAACTATAAGGTCTCTAGCAATTGAGTCAAGAGTAGGCATAGGAAAGTGACAAATAAAGAATGAGTTTAGACAAGTCAAGGATACCAAAACGAGGTAATAGCTCTAGGAAATTCATACCTGAAAAGCAAAGAAAAACGATGACCGATCCTTTTGTGGATTGGATCAAGCGAACCCGGTCCGATAAAGAAGGGACGGTTTCAGGCAGAATGGTTGAAACGAGAAGTCAAAAGACCTCAGAAGAGCGAAGAGAACTGTTAGAAGTGGAGGTCAATACGGACCATACCATGAACGACAACCAGGGAGTAAATGGACTGGAAGGGAGAGGCAGAAGGCTGGCGAGTGAATCTACTCCGGTAGAACAAGGCCATGATTTTGCCACTTCCACCGGGACGTTGGATCGAGAGGAGATGTCGGAACTGTCCGACATCTCAACTGAAGTAACGGCAACTAGAAGATCTCCGACAGACAACACTATGATGGCAAGCGGAACTGGAAAACAAACAACCTCATCATCGTTCTCAGAAAGAATGAAGAACACCTTCGGAAACATCTTTCCATTCAGCATGGGAGGAGGAGCAGGAAACGATGGGGAGTCCCAGGAGGAAGAGGATGAAGAGGAGCAAGGGGACTTTGGATCTCAAGTCAGTCTCAATAGTTCGATCCAGGAGAGTGAGGCACACGTCGGAAGAGAGACTGGAACCATGGATAAATTTGGTGTAGTGACAACGATAAGCACAGAGGCAAACACACCGGGCCAGTCGAAGAACTTCGCGATTAGGACAAGTTCGGAGCCACAACCTGAAGAGAGTAGAACCAGAGGGCTTGGCAACGCGTTAGCGGATCCTGAAATAGATAATGATAAAACGTCAAGACAGAGAGTCAAGGCCCGGATCTCTACCAGCACGAAGCTACCTGGGACCGACAGAGTTACACCACCACTAGTGACGCCACTCATGGATAACGGGGCAGCACTAGAGGAAGCCTTAAACAACATAGTGGGCAGTTTAGGAGACCAAAATGAACAGATGTCGATAAGGATGAGTGAACTGGAAAGAGCAGTTCACATTGAAAGAGAAAGTCTGCGGGAAGAAATAAACCGCAACAGACAAGAAGTTGGCAGAAGCGAAAAACGCTTGAAAGAAAGAACGGACGAACATATGACGAGGAACTTGTCGCGAATGACAAGAGAGGCGGAACAGAGGGAGTTACGCTTAAGAGCCGACATGGAGAAGTTAAGAATACAGCAAGAGCAGTCTCTTGGGTCTCTTGACATAAAGATAGACGCGATGATGGAGAGGCGAACTCAGGCTATCATGGATAGGTTGGACGGGCTACTAAGCAGCAAGAGTGGACCAAAAGAAGGAGAGCCGAACTCGGGAGGTCCCAGCAGGGAACCGAGGGTGAACTTCAATGAACATCAAAGGAGGAAGACGTATGGATCCACTAGAGGCAGGGGCAGTTCATCAGGCTATGCCACAAGGGGTAATACAGCATGGGGCCCGAACAGTAGAGCGAGTTCAACGGGGAACAGACAAACCTCGAACGAACGACCAACGCAAAGCACACATGCGACCGGGAGAAGCGATTCTGGCAACATGGGGCATACAAGCCCGAGGAGGAGTCACATGGGCCAAGCGGGAAACGCTCATGGTGATTCGGATTGCAGGGATGCACCGCACACAGAGCCTTCGACAAGGTGTGAGGACACTCAGGCGGGACACTCAAGGGATGCTACGGCAATGGCCACAGCATTTGAACCCCTGAACAGGTCTTTGGAGACATTCCTGACGCGGTTATCTAGAACCAATGAACGCAGTGAAAAGTCCAGAAGAGTCTTTAAGAAGCCAAGATGCTACAAGGACGAATCTGATGGCTGTATTGATACCTGGATAGAGGTAATGAAGCTGCATTTCGAGGAAGAGGACTTGTCGGAGAGACAGGAATGCAGCGCGCTCACCAGCAACTTAGAAGGGACAGCCCTGAACTGTGTCATGGCTAAGAAACAGTATCAACGTGACACTGCTGAGAAAATCTTCGAAATCTTGTTAAACCGTTTCGGATCAGGGGTGCAGGGGCACCAGGCGATGATGCGCTTCGAGAAACGGAGGCAACGAGAAGATGAAACAATAGACAAGTTTCTCGATGATTTGGAAATGCTGAGAAGACGCAGCCAACCGGATGAGTCAAACCGAAGGATGAACCTGGCCGTAGCCTCAAAATTCATCGATGGTGTGAAAAATGATGAACTTCGTACGATGCTAGCAACGCATTACACACCACTATCAACTAATGCGCCAACACCGGAGGAGTTGAGGCTCAAATCAAAAGAGTATCTTTTGTTGAAACCTCCTTCGAGATCTGGATATTACAAGAACAATTATGGCAATTTTAACAACGGACCAGCAAACCAAGGGAACAATTGGTACAAACCGAGGGATGATATGGACAAGAGACGTTCTTGTGCTAATTGCAGTTCAACAGACCATCATGTGTCAGCATGCCCAGCTTACAAACAAGGCATGAAAGCAATAGGCTTTAGCCTCGAGGACGAAGATGCGTCAGAGTTGGATCATGAGGATTTCATGAGAGGAGTAATTGCGAAATTTGGCCCGAGGTGTTTCTTTTGTAACTTGGAAGGTCATTTTAAATCAGATTGTCCGCAATTCTGGGATGCAGTGGCAGACATCAAGCATCCAAGGCATGAAGAAGCTTTGTCAGGAGTGAAAGCAAGCAAGGCTCGACTTTTGAGCGAAGCAGAGGCACGCAGGAAGGACAAACCTCAAGAGCTGGCGGCAAAGAAAATGCAAGCAGTAACAGAAGAAGCACGTGAACCGGAACCAGCAACTGCGGCCGATGACTTCAAGATCGATTATAAGGCAGCCGCAAAGGATGCTCTAAATAGAGTACAGCAGGAATTGGTGACGAAAGAGATCGAACAAAAAGTGAAACTTGAACTGGAAAATGAAAAGCTTCAGGAGCAACTGAATACCTTCGAGGCAATGGAGTTCGAGGAGACGAAAACACCAAGCAGTTTAGATATGAAACTTAAAGTGATCTCCGGTAAGAGGTTCGGCATGGCGCCGCAGGGAAAGAAGATACAGTCGATAATCTCAGTGGCTGGACACCAGGTAATAAGAAATTTGAGTGAACCATCAGAGTTCACTTTAATGCATTTGGACACATATGCAGATTATCTGAGGCAGGTGGAGCCACGCACTGAGTCGAGAGCTGTGCGAGCACTACTAACGACGGGTGGCCCTCGCATGAAGAAACTTCATGGACGCTACTTGGAGGTCTATGGGCCGTATCAAATAATGCTGAACGTGGATGGAATCAGCATCTACACCAGGACTTACATAACAACAGATGATGACCAAATGGGGCAGATCTATTTGGGTGAAGAGGAACTCAAAGTCCGCAGGATAGGCCATGACGCCATGATGGAACAAGACGCGGTACATATTGGATATGAAGCAGATGTGACAGCACACCTGCTTGACACCAACGGAACAAAAATCGGAGTCACAGGGCTTCTGGACACAGGCGCGGTGGTGAGTGTGATGCCGATAAAAACCTGGGAGGGAATGGGCTTCACGCGGGAAGATTTGATTCCTACGAATCTCCGACTAGCCGCTCCAAATCGAGGAGCTATCTACGTAGCCGGAAGAACACCGGTGACGGTCCTTCACATGGGAGGACGGAACCTTTGGATGAGCTTCCTGGTGGTAGAGAATCTGGACGACGCCGACCAATTCATCTTGGGCAGAGATTTTGTCAGGAACTTTGACGTGATGATTGACTTGAACAACGGTCTAATACGGATTAGAAACCCGGACCGAAAGTATGTTAAGAGACCAATTAATAGGATAATAACAGACGAGAATAAGGTACCAGTTTTTTTGGATAGAAAAGTAAAATTACAACCAGGACAAGCTGTAGTAGCGATTTTTAGAATGAGAAATTTAAATTCGTTAAGTGATAGTAAACAGGTTTGCTTAGTACCGAATCCAAATAGTCAGAGTTCGGTGATTTTAGGCCGGAGCTTCTCGGTAACGCGAAACGGACTGTGTGTCAGTGTGTTGTTGAACACACTGGACACCACGGTTTCAATCCAGCGTGGAAAGAAGCTTGGCTACGCCTTGCCGATGAGGACCGACTATGAGGAGACAGAAAACTCGAAGAAATATAGTGTGAAAGACTGTCCTTATCATGCAAATAAAGATAAAATCTTAAAGAGAATTAATGAATTAAAATCTATTCATAAATTGTTTTCAATGAAATCCGAAACGGACGACGGCTTATCAAGCTGCTCGAATTTTCCGGAACGCCCCTCGTCATATGAACTAGATTCTGACAAACCGGTTTTGCCAGAAATAGAACATTTAAAAGGAAAAATAGGTGAGGGAGATTTTGAAAAATTGCGGGACCTCCTAGATCGGAACGCCGAAGTATTTTCAAAACATAAGGCGGACATCGGTTGCTGTAATTTCGTCGAACACGAAATCGAACTAGAGGAGGGCGCCGTTCCCCATAGGGAAGGCGCAAGGCGAATGACGCCACATAAATCGGAAGCGTGCCGAGCGGAAATAGAAATGTTGCTTGAATACGACATGATAGAACCCTCGAAATCACCATGGGCTTGCGGAGTAGTAATGGCGAAAAAGAAAGGGGGGCAGCTTAGATTTTGTTGCGACTTTCGTTACTTGAACGCGGTAACGATTAAAGATGCGTACCCGATACCGCGAATAGACGAGAGCCTATCTAAACTTGGTGATGCAAAGTTCTTCACCACATTGGACTTAGGTTCTGCCTTCTGGCAGGTTCCTTTGCGGAAAAAGGATAGGGAAAAAACCGGTTTCGCGTGCGAATTGGGGTTGTACCAGTGGAAGAGGATGCCCTTCGGCTTGTGCAATGCAACAGCAACCTTTCAAAGGCTGATGGCTCAGGCTTTGACAGGAGTGACCAAAAAGTACGGGAATCTCTTGATGTGCTACGTGGATGACGTAGTCATAGCGACATCGACCCTGGAGGATCACATTGACCGGCTCGATGAGGTCTTCGGATGTATGAAAAGAGCAGGCTTGAAATGCAAACCATCGAAATGTGAAATCCTTAGGGATTCGATCAAGTACCTGGGAAGAATGGTGGACCGGCATGGTGTGAGGCCAGATCCAGAAGCAGTAGAGGCTGTGCTGACATGGAAAGCTCCTAGAACGGACACACAGCTCATGAGCTTCCTTGGAAAAAAGACGTTTTGGTTAATAACTTTGGAACTACAGAGCATATCGAGTCAATCTTGGTACCATTAGATCAGAAATTAGCTGAACTTACTAGTAAGAAAGAGAATTACTCGAAAAAGCGAGCGAGAAAATTTTTTGAGATTGTTTTTAGCAAATTACACAAATCCGGAGGGGTACACCCTTCACGTTTTATAAATTTTTCTGAAAAACCCAGAACCCCTACCAAAAGTTGATAGCGATTGAACTAAGTAACATAGGACAGTTCTAGACAAAAAGGGAGGGCTGAAGGCACAAGACAACCATAATAGAGTCGAAATTAGGCAAGTGATAAGACCCTTCACCGTTAGTGTGAATTGTCAAATAAGTGCCTTAACTTCAATCCGGAGGGGTCTAGGAAAGGACCCTATACCCTTCCCAGTTAATTCAACCAGCATAAAAGCAACGCAGAACGAATCCGGAGGGGTATAAGCTGAAATTAAGAAAACTACAAAAAGCTACTTTGACAGAGCTAAGGGCTCCCAATCCGGAGGGGTCGAAATTTTTCAAAGTCAGAGGGGTCCGAATCCGGAGGGGTCTCTCTTCCACAAAACCGGAGGGGTCCGAATCCGGAAGGGTCTTATAGTTGCTAATTCGGAGGGGTTCAAATCCGGAGGGGTCTAATATTAACTAACTAGGAGGGGTGCCAATCCGGAGGGGTGCCAATCCGGAGGGGTCCAAATTCTGACAGTCCGGAAGGGTCCTATTTGTACCAATCCGGAGGGGTATTATTTTATTAAGGACTTAGGTAAACGAAAGAAAGACTAAAAAGCGAGAGGTATTAGGTTATTAATAAACAGGCTAGGTATCAGTGACTGCACTGGTAACTTGCCTTTCAAAACGAACCAGACTAATACAAAACAGATCCGAACTCGGATATTCGCGACACTAAGTCTAAATTAGAAAGAGCGTGACTCATTGGTGTGGATTGAAACATAATACGTTTTTGTAAAAAGTGACTGCCCTGAGGATTTTAGTAGGTCTAGCTCGGGCAGTCCGAAGGCAGATAGGTAACACAATACTCGGTGGGTGCAATAGACGCCCACTTGAGAAAATAACTGCCTTCAAAGTTTTGTCTGTTTGGTGCAGCACCAAGCAGGGAAAGCTTTTTCTTTAAAAGACAGGTTCGACTATTGTACTGCGACCAACTAAGAGTACAAGACACATACGTTTTTTTATATATACATTCATATTGTGTCAATATATATTTTTTGTTTTTGATTTTAAATCAACCTAAACTGTGTTTGATTGGGTAGTGAGTACACTATCTTTTAAATTGACTGATAACATCATATTGTGCTAGTTTCCAGATCTTTGGACCGATAATCGGCTAGTGTGAATAAATTTTATACCAACTGTACTCTGACAACATACAGGGATTCGTGGTCACTATTTAATAGAATCTGGTGAAATTTATTGTGTTGTGTCATTATTATTGTTAATAAAACTATAAGGTCTCTAGCAATTGAGTCAAGAGTAGGCATAGGAAAGTGACAAATAAAGAATGAGTTTAGACAAGTCAAGGATACCAAAACGAGGTAATAGCTCTAGGAAATTCATACCTGAAAAGCAAAGAAAAACGATGACCGATCCTTTTGTGGATTGGATCAAGCGAACCCGGTCCGATAAAGAAGGGACGGTTTCAGGCAGAATGGTTGAAACGAGAAGTCAAAAGACCTCAGAAGAGCGAAGAGAACTGTTAGAAGTGGAGGTCAATACGGACCATACCATGAACGACAACCAGGGAGTAAATGGACTGGAAGGGAGAGGCAGAAGGCTGGCGAGTGAATCTACTCCGGTAGAACAAGGCCATGATTTTGCCACTTCCACCGGGACGTTGGATCGAGAGGAGATGTCGGAACTGTCCGACATCTCAACTGAAGTAACGGCAACTAGAAGATCTCCGACAGACAACACTATGATGGCAAGCGGAACTGGAAAACAAACAACCTCATCATCGTTCTCAGAAAGAATGAAGAACACCTTCGGAAACATCTTTCCATTCAGCATGGGAGGAGGAGCAGGAAACGATGGGGAGTCCCAGGAGGAAGAGGATGAAGAGGAGCAAGGGGACTTTGGATCTCAAGTCAGTCTCAATAGTTCGATCCAGGAGAGTGAGGCACACGTCGGAAGAGAGACTGGAACCATGGATAAATTTGGTGTAGTGACAACGATAAGCACAGAGGCAAACACACCGGGCCAGTCGAAGAACTTCGCGATTAGGACAAGTTCGGAGCCACAACCTGAAGAGAGTAGAACCAGAGGGCTTGGCAACGCGTTAGCGGATCCTGAAATAGATAATGATAAAACGTCAAGACAGAGAGTCAAGGCCCGGATCTCTACCAGCACGAAGCTACCTGGGACCGACAGAGTTACACCACCACTAGTGACGCCACTCATGGATAACGGGGCAGCACTAGAGGAAGCCTTAAACAACATAGTGGGCAGTTTAGGAGACCAAAATGAACAGATGTCGATAAGGATGAGTGAACTGGAAAGAGCAGTTCACATTGAAAGAGAAAGTCTGCGGGAAGAAATAAACCGCAACAGACAAGAAGTTGGCAGAAGCGAAAAACGCTTGAAAGAAAGAACGGACGAACATATGACGAGGAACTTGTCGCGAATGACAAGAGAGGCGGAACAGAGGGAGTTACGCTTAAGAGCCGACATGGAGAAGTTAAGAATACAGCAAGAGCAGTCTCTTGGGTCTCTTGACATAAAGATAGACGCGATGATGGAGAGGCGAACTCAGGCTATCATGGATAGGTTGGACGGGCTACTAAGCAGCAAGAGTGGACCAAAAGAAGGAGAGCCGAACTCGGGAGGTCCCAGCAGGGAACCGAGGGTGAACTTCAATGAACATCAAAGGAGGAAGACGTATGGATCCACTAGAGGCAGGGGCAGTTCATCAGGCTATGCCACAAGGGGTAATACAGCATGGGGCCCGAACAGTAGAGCGAGTTCAACGGGGAACAGACAAACCTCGAACGAACGACCAACGCAAAGCACACATGCGACCGGGAGAAGCGATTCTGGCAACATGGGGCATACAAGCCCGAGGAGGAGTCACATGGGCCAAGCGGGAAACGCTCATGGTGATTCGGATTGCAGGGATGCACCGCACACAGAGCCTTCGACAAGGTGTGAGGACACTCAGGCGGGACACTCAAGGGATGCTACGGCAATGGCCACAGCATTTGAACCCCTGAACAGGTCTTTGGAGACATTCCTGACGCGGTTATCTAGAACCAATGAACGCAGTGAAAAGTCCAGAAGAGTCTTTAAGAAGCCAAGATGCTACAAGGACGAATCTGATGGCTGTATTGATACCTGGATAGAGGTAATGAAGCTGCATTTCGAGGAAGAGGACTTGTCGGAGAGACAGGAATGCAGCGCGCTCACCAGCAACTTAGAAGGGACAGCCCTGAACTGTGTCATGGCTAAGAAACAGTATCAACGTGACACTGCTGAGAAAATCTTCGAAATCTTGTTAAACCGTTTCGGATCAGGGGTGCAGGGGCACCAGGCGATGATGCGCTTCGAGAAACGGAGGCAACGAGAAGATGAAACAATAGACAAGTTTCTCGATGATTTGGAAATGCTGAGAAGACGCAGCCAACCGGATGAGTCAAACCGAAGGATGAACCTGGCCGTAGCCTCAAAATTCATCGATGGTGTGAAAAATGATGAACTTCGTACGATGCTAGCAACGCATTACACACCACTATCAACTAATGCGCCAACACCGGAGGAGTTGAGGCTCAAATCAAAAGAGTATCTTTTGTTGAAACCTCCTTCGAGATCTGGATATTACAAGAACAATTATGGCAATTTTAACAACGGACCAGCAAACCAAGGGAACAATTGGTACAAACCGAGGGATGATATGGACAAGAGACGTTCTTGTGCTAATTGCAGTTCAACAGACCATCATGTGTCAGCATGCCCAGCTTACAAACAAGGCATGAAAGCAATAGGCTTTAGCCTCGAGGACGAAGATGCGTCAGAGTTGGATCATGAGGATTTCATGAGAGGAGTAATTGCGAAATTTGGCCCGAGGTGTTTCTTTTGTAACTTGGAAGGTCATTTTAAATCAGATTGTCCGCAATTCTGGGATGCAGTGGCAGACATCAAGCATCCAAGGCATGAAGAAGCTTTGTCAGGAGTGAAAGCAAGCAAGGCTCGACTTTTGAGCGAAGCAGAGGCACGCAGGAAGGACAAACCTCAAGAGCTGGCGGCAAAGAAAATGCAAGCAGTAACAGAAGAAGCACGTGAACCGGAACCAGCAACTGCGGCCGATGACTTCAAGATCGATTATAAGGCAGCCGCAAAGGATGCTCTAAATAGAGTACAGCAGGAATTGGTGACGAAAGAGATCGAACAAAAAGTGAAACTTGAACTGGAAAATGAAAAGCTTCAGGAGCAACTGAATACCTTCGAGGCAATGGAGTTCGAGGAGACGAAAACACCAAGCAGTTTAGATATGAAACTTAAAGTGATCTCCGGTAAGAGGTTCGGCATGGCGCCGCAGGGAAAGAAGATACAGTCGATAATCTCAGTGGCTGGACACCAGGTAATAAGAAATTTGAGTGAACCATCAGAGTTCACTTTAATGCATTTGGACACATATGCAGATTATCTGAGGCAGGTGGAGCCACGCACTGAGTCGAGAGCTGTGCGAGCACTACTAACGACGGGTGGCCCTCGCATGAAGAAACTTCATGGACGCTACTTGGAGGTCTATGGGCCGTATCAAATAATGCTGAACGTGGATGGAATCAGCATCTACACCAGGACTTACATAACAACAGATGATGACCAAATGGGGCAGATCTATTTGGGTGAAGAGGAACTCAAAGTCCGCAGGATAGGCCATGACGCCATGATGGAACAAGACGCGGTACATATTGGATATGAAGCAGATGTGACAGCACACCTGCTTGACACCAACGGAACAAAAATCGGAGTCACAGGGCTTCTGGACACAGGCGCGGTGGTGAGTGTGATGCCGATAAAAACCTGGGAGGGAATGGGCTTCACGCGGGAAGATTTGATTCCTACGAATCTCCGACTAGCCGCTCCAAATCGAGGAGCTATCTACGTAGCCGGAAGAACACCGGTGACGGTCCTTCACATGGGAGGACGGAACCTTTGGATGAGCTTCCTGGTGGTAGAGAATCTGGACGACGCCGACCAATTCATCTTGGGCAGAGATTTTGTCAGGAACTTTGACGTGATGATTGACTTGAACAACGGTCTAATACGGATTAGAAACCCGGACCGAAAGTATGTTAAGAGACCAATTAATAGGATAATAACAGACGAGAATAAGGTACCAGTTTTTTTGGATAGAAAAGTAAAATTACAACCAGGACAAGCTGTAGTAGCGATTTTTAGAATGAGAAATTTAAATTCGTTAAGTGATAGTAAACAGGTTTGCTTAGTACCGAATCCAAATAGTCAGAGTTCGGTGATTTTAGGCCGGAGCTTCTCGGTAACGCGAAACGGACTGTGTGTCAGTGTGTTGTTGAACACACTGGACACCACGGTTTCAATCCAGCGTGGAAAGAAGCTTGGCTACGCCTTGCCGATGAGGACCGACTATGAGGAGACAGAAAACTCGAAGAAATATAGTGTGAAAGACTGTCCTTATCATGCAAATAAAGATAAAATCTTAAAGAGAATTAATGAATTAAAATCTATTCATAAATTGTTTTCAATGAAATCCGAAACGGACGACGGCTTATCAAGCTGCTCGAATTTTCCGGAACGCCCCTCGTCATATGAACTAGATTCTGACAAACCGGTTTTGCCAGAAATAGAACATTTAAAAGGAAAAATAGGTGAGGGAGATTTTGAAAAATTGCGGGACCTCCTAGATCGGAACGCCGAAGTATTTTCAAAACATAAGGCGGACATCGGTTGCTGTAATTTCGTCGAACACGAAATCGAACTAGAGGAGGGCGCCGTTCCCCATAGGGAAGGCGCAAGGCGAATGACGCCACATAAATCGGAAGCGTGCCGAGCGGAAATAGAAATGTTGCTTGAATACGACATGATAGAACCCTCGAAATCACCATGGGCTTGCGGAGTAGTAATGGCGAAAAAGAAAGGGGGGCAGCTTAGATTTTGTTGCGACTTTCGTTACTTGAACGCGGTAACGATTAAAGATGCGTACCCGATACCGCGAATAGACGAGAGCCTATCTAAACTTGGTGATGCAAAGTTCTTCACCACATTGGACTTAGGTTCTGCCTTCTGGCAGGTTCCTTTGCGGAAAAAGGATAGGGAAAAAACCGGTTTCGCGTGCGAATTGGGGTTGTACCAGTGGAAGAGGATGCCCTTCGGCTTGTGCAATGCAACAGCAACCTTTCAAAGGCTGATGGCTCAGGCTTTGACAGGAGTGACCAAAAAGTACGGGAATCTCTTGATGTGCTACGTGGATGACGTAGTCATAGCGACATCGACCCTGGAGGATCACATTGACCGGCTCGATGAGGTCTTCGGATGTATGAAAAGAGCAGGCTTGAAATGCAAACCATCGAAATGTGAAATCCTTAGGGATTCGATCAAGTACCTGGGAAGAATGGTGGACCGGCATGGTGTGAGGCCAGATCCAGAAGCAGTAGAGGCTGTGCTGACATGGAAAGCTCCTAGAACGGACACACAGCTCATGAGCTTCCTAGGGTTTGCCAATTACTACCGGGAGTTCATAAAAGGATACGCGGACAAGGTGTACCCGATGCAGAAGCTGATGCGCAACAAAGGGAAAAAGTTCGAATGGAACGATGAGGCACAAGTTGCTTTCGAGAACATAAAACGGGAACTGTGCGAAGCGCCAGTGCTGGGCATGCCTACAGAAAAGGGCATGTATGTTCTTGACACAGACGCATCGGTGGTGGCCATCTCAGGAATATTGCATCAAGAGCAAGAATGGAACGGAAGAACAGTTCTCCGTCCCATTGCATACGGCAGCAAAGTCTTGAGTGACACAGAGATGAAATATGGCGCACCAAAAGCAGAAATGTTTGCAGTAGTTACCTTCGTGGAGAAGTACCGTGCATACTTGGGGAGCGCTCCCTTCAAGTTACGCGTGGACAACAGAGCGTTATCCTGGTTGAAGACCTACTCGATGGATCAGAGTTATATTGGTAGATGGATAGTAAGACTGGATGGCTACCATATGATAATCGAACATAGGATGCGTGATAAACATCAGAATGCTGACAGTCTCAGCAAGAAAACTGAGTTCTATGAAAGATTGGAGCAGAAGCAGGCCAATCAGGCGGAAGTAAAGGAGGGATTCTCGTTTCTGGACAAAGAAACTTATGAAGCGCTTCCCTTAACGAGATGGTTGGATAAGTCTGGACATCCAATTCCGGGGCATCCTGAGTTACCTGTAGAGAAAGCAGCCGAGATAAAGATCCTGTCAAGGGAGGACCCGGTCCCATTGGATCTGTTGCTGCGCTCGAACCTGGTCCAGCAGGAACTCTCTCGCATGAATATAAACAGCCTCTCATTATTGGATAAAACGGTGCAAGTCACACCACAAGTAATGCGGATGCTTGGTGGATTGTTAGAAAGAGAAGTGACCAGAGATGACCCCGAGTGGACAGCAGCAGTGGCATCGCTGACAATCAGTGAGAAGGTGAAGATCATGCCGTCCAAACGACAGCACGAAGAGAACAAGAGGGATTGTAGGACAATAGTTCAGCAACTAGTATCCTCAATACCCCAAGAGATTTTAACCAGTACTTCTTACGGACAGAAAGGACAGGAGAGCGGCAAGCAAAAGAAAACTGTCACCTTTGTAGACCGGGAAAAAGAGGGTGAAGAGGTAGAACAAAATCTGCTGCAAGACTATTTGTCCGGGGAGAAGGATGAGGAGAAAAACCAGCGATCACAAGATCAACACCCGGGACAAGGAAATTTGTCCGGGGAGTCCGAGATAGACGAGAAAATTCCTGATGAGAAACAGGACCTAGAGAACAAAGTTTTGTCCGGGGAGTTCAGATGGATGCGAAGGAAATACGGACATGATCTGGAGGAGCGTGCAGTCTCCAGCACAACACCTTCGACGGATGATAAGTCAGAAAGCTCGAGAATGAACACCTATTCAGACAGGGATTCGACCTCGGGATCAGAACTGTCAGAACTGGCGATACACACGCTACTAGTGGAAACTCGGGCGAGAGACCTGGACAGAGAGGTGTACCAGGATCCTGACAGTGATCGCTACCTAATACCAAGCGAAAGAGTCTTTGACAACGCAGCGGATGACTTAGAAACGATAGCGGTATCGAAACGTTCGATAAGCCTGTTGCCGCAGAAAGAGGTAGTCAGGACTGATCTTCAGCCGTTTCAACAAGAAACACAACCGTTGGCGAAGATTTGGTGCGTTAAGATGGAAGAAGACACACATCAGCCCAACGAGCTGAACAGTCAGATGAGAGTCATGAAGACGTACTTGAAGGCGAGATACAGACTCTCGGACCTTCTAAGGGCGCAGAGAAATGATCGCATGACAAGCAACCTAAAAAGGTGGATAGAAAACGGTGCACCTGACAAAGGTGACCTGGAAGAAGACAGCTATAGGATCCTGAGACAATACTTCATGCAGAAGGAGGGGAGATTATATCTGAACAAGGACGGGATCGTGGCTTGCAGGAGAAGAGAAGAAGACAAGGTCTTATACAAATATAACGCGATAGTGTTGCCGCAACTCTATCAGACAGAACTATTATTCAGGTCGCATGATCAGATGGGCCATCAAGGGATCGACAAAGTGTATCAGAGGATCCTGAAGCGCTTTGAGTGGCCTGGGATGAAAAAGGCATGCGAGAAATGGGTGACAGCATGTCTGTCATGCCAACAGGTCAAGGATCCTAGGAAGTTGCGATTTCCTTTACAATCAATTGAGTCGTCTGAATTCAACGAGGTGGTGCAGATAGATCACCAGAAGATATGCATGACAGACAGCGGTTACAACCAAGTCTTGGTCATGATAGATCACTTCACGAAGTATGCAGAGGCCGTGCCCTGCATCACTGCCTCGGCGGAAGAGACATGCGACCACCTGATCAATACGTGGATAGCAAGACACGGATGTCCAATGACGTTTCAATCGGACAATGGAACGGCTTTCGTAGGCGAGCTTACGAAAGAGCTTATGAGACGGTCACAAGTCGCTCAGGCTCACTCCACGACATACCACCCTCAGACGAATGGCTTAGTGGAAAGACAGAATAGGACGTTAGTGTCGATGCTGAGGGTATATTGTTCCAGGTACATGACCGATTGGGACAGATACCTTCCACAGGTGATGGGAGCTTATAATAGCACGCAACACTCCACCACTGGAGTCAGTCCCCACATGATGCTGACGGGACACGAGAAGTCTTTACCCTTGACATTCTTCTACCCAGAGTATGAGGGAAAGAAAACGTCCCCACAGGTCTACGTGAGGGATGTGATCAAACGCCAACAGGAGTTGAACGATTTGTGTAGACGAAACACTCAGCAGGCACAGGCAAGGCAGAGGAAAAGATTCGACAAGAAAGCAGCTGGTGCAAAGGCCTACTCGGTGGGAGACTACGTATGGGTATTTCAGAACGTTATACCACCGAAAGGAACAAAGAAGCTTCTAAAAAAGTGGAGGGGACCCTTCATGATTACGGAGGTGCACCAGGAGGGACGTTTCTATAGACTGAGTACTGGCCGAGCCGCCCACTACGAGAACATCAAGCCACACAATCCATCGACAGAAGACTGGTGTATACCTGCAGACATGGAAGAAGGGGATTATTTAATGATGGATCCTGCTTGTGAGGTCAATGAAAAGGGCACCAGGGAGAAGAACGATGGAAACGAGGTTGTAGAGATAGGTACGGATACACCATTGGACCTGGATCCAAACGAACAGATCGAAGCGGAAGATGAAACCTTACCCTACGCAGAAGAGGATTGGCGGGATCCCGAACAGACAGAGGTTCCCAAGAACTTGGAACCAGATCTTCCGCTCACGATTCAGACTCGTCAGAAGGACGGGACGAGACAAAGAAAGAAATACAATCCTTACGGTGACGACTTTGTAGTGGATAGGATAGATCTAAAGAATATAGTGGAAGAAGTAGTGGGTTTAGAGGAAATAACCGTGTCACAAGACATTGACATAGTCGATGATCACAACGATGAGTGGGTTGACAACTGGTCGAAACCCGAAGTAGAATTCGACGATGAGCAACAGCAGTCAAATGAACAAGACCTGACGAACCTGCGCGTCTTAGAGTGGCTGAACGAAATGACATCAGACCCTAAAGAGACCAGCGTTACGATTCAAGACGTAGATCGCGAAAGCGCGAAATACATTAAGACCGAACGAGATGATCCTTCCTGGGCTGCCCAGGAAGGACAACTTCTCATTCCAGCTTCTAATCTTGACTTAATACCCGGTATGCGATCGACGGGGACGCCGATGGATATTTTTGTCCGGGGAGTGGGGGTAGGACTTACCCACACTGAAAACTTGATAATAAAAAAATTGAGAATAGCAAGAGAAACAGGAAACTTAGAAGCAGAAACAGGCGAAGAACCTAAGAAACCTGACATAGGCAGGGTAGTTGAGTCATATTTTAACTTACCAAATGAATATTCAAGTAACATAGTACTAACAGATAGTGATTTCATACTCACAAACAGAACATGTGCGATAGCAATCACCGCAGACATGAGTTTTAGGACGGCGCTAGCGGCAGATTTTAAGAGGGAATACAAAAACGTGGAATTCCTTTGGAAGCAAAGACCAGGGATAGGGGGCGTAGCAGCCTTACCCCCGGCGGTGTCGCAGATACCGGGAAAGTACTTATGCTTCTTGGTAACGAGGGCGACAGAGAAGCAGCACGTGGACCCAGAAAACCTAGTCTTGTCTTTGACGAGGCTGAGGGACTTCCTTGTGGAAATGGACGTGAAGGAGCTTTCGCTTCCAGTGTACGATCCAAATAGAGGAAGACTGCATCCTCGTGAATTGTACGCGCTTGTACACGTGATATTCTCTGATACGAACATACAAGTGTATCTACATAAGAAATATTACTTAAGTATAGGCTGAGTGATGAGCGAGAGGGTGTTAGGCCAAAGACCAAGTTGCATGTAATATGTGAGAGGTGCGTTATGTTATGTTATTTGTTAGGTTATTAAGATCATGGGTAAGTAGGGGTTAGTGACCATGAACAACTAAATGACGATCTTGGGAATAGATCCAAAGTTTGGACTGTCCAATCTTAGGTCGAATTCTAAAATTTTAGAAACTAATTGATTTTAATAAATTTTAGGATAAATATCTTTTTATCTGAACTGTTTTAAGCAGATTTTAACGATATAAGTTAAGGTGAAACTGACAGGTGTGACAGTCGTGATTCCTTTTCTAGATCCTGATTGATCATTTAAATTACTCACTTGAGTCAAAGAATCGAATCAAACTTGAAAACAATAGAATGGACAACTTCAACCTGGATGAATTGATGGACCTGGCAGAGGCATATGTAGGACCGATGGTAGACGCGATCTATCGTCGGCTGATCGAACGAGACTTCGCTCTGGAGGACCCAGAGGTGGTCATGTTGCTGACCGCCCTGATTAACATCTTGGTGCACGACAACCGTGGGGACCGCCCCACGGAAGTCCTGTTGATGGCAGCATATGGAGAGAGAGAAGTACTTGACAAGCTTGATGAGTGTGAAGGGAGACTGAGTGAGTTATTGATCGACTCAGCCACTGATGAGAGTGAAGTGAATTCTCCCATCAAAATGACACCGCAGGACAATGAAGGAGAGGTGGTGTACCTGTCAAGGACCAGGAGAGGAACGATGCGATCGAAAATGGTGATTGATAAAATCAATGCGATGAAAATGAAGTTAGGCAGCAGAGTGATGCCGAGGAGGATTGGAAAGACGAAAGTGGATTCGGAAATATCGATGAAAGCTGGTAACTCAGCGAAAAGAAAACGAGTCGAGGAGGTCATGGATTTGGGGCAAGGTGATTATCAATTGTCAGGCACAGATAGAATATTAACTGATATTGCGATGGTGCCACCCATTCTCATGGCAGGGATAAAGTCAACCGGTTATAAATCCAAAAGGAGTGACCGCACTCTGACTGGAGCAACTTTAGAAATGGAAATACTCAGTCAATGTGGAGAGAGTAAAATGAGGGACTTCAAACCATCTCCCATGAATCATGGAAAGGGAAGTGTTGCAGGACAACTAACACCAGTGGAATACAACAGATTGACAGTGTCTGAGACAGTGTCGATAGATGAACCCACCGGTGGATACATGGAAATGTTGGAATACCGAAACTCGGCTAGAGGGCATGTAATGGCCCTGGAAGAAGAAAAAGCCATGGAGGGTTATCTGGAAACAATGTTGCAAGGCACCATCCTCAAGCAGAAGGCGTACGGAACTTTGGCGTCGTCTGACGTACAGGCGGAGACGATCGAGCAGTTGGTGAGCCTTCCATGGAAAGCAGTAGTATTGAGGTATTTCGAAGAAGAAATGAGGACTACGCCAAGAATACATGCTCTCGTGGCAGTACCTTACGTAAGGACAGAGTTACAACTCAGGTTCGCCTGGTGCATGATGGGACTGACTCGCGAAGAATATGATTCAGAAGAAAGGAAGAGATCAAAGGAGGAAAAAGTTTTCCTTATGACGAATCTGAGGGATCTGATAGTCCAGGAGGGAGCAGCAGTAGCGTGTGCAAAGCGGAGAGACGCTCTCTGTTTCATTCGATTCCTGATAGAGCAGATTTCAGTACCTGCATTAAGCACTTGTGTTAAAATGTTGAAGGAAGGCGATGAGCGAACGAAAGCCACGTTCTTACTAGCAATGCTGGATATGCAGCAAAGTAAACCGATGAGGGTGAACATGAAAGAACCTGAAGAATTGGAACCCATGAAAAAGATAGACGAGATCAGGAGATTCTCAAACAAGGAGTTGAGGCTCACTAAAGAATCTATGGGAGCATTGCCGAAATCCAGTGAATACTGTGGACCGATCAAGAAGAAGTCATATAGCTATGTGTCCGGGATTATAGGGATAGCATACAGTCCTTTCCTGAGTGAAGACATACGTGATTGCTTCTTTGATTATGAGCAGGCGGTGTTACTAAGGTTCTGGACGTCCAGAATTGTAACGATCAAGAGCGTTAACAATCCACAGGCCAAATTGGGACTGGTCTTGGAAGAAGAGGTGACTGCACCTTCAGTACCAAAATCCGACAAGAGAGTGGAATTTGGGTTGGGATTCTCAGATGAATTACTGAGAACGAGCTTGATGGCAGTGTGGGAATTGATGAAGCCATCATGGTGTCCTAGTCCCAACGCAGACTCAATATTACTGGCGACACAGGACATACAGAGGGAACTGAATGCGGACTGTAACCTGCGTGACCTCAACATCATATATAATGTGATGATAACAGCCTCTAAGAGCAACGGAGAAGATAAAGTGGAGTTGCCTGGCTGGGGACCAGAAGACTGGGTCAAACCTGGTAGCTGTCTGGCGGAAGTCTGTGGACTAGAGGGTCACGTTTGTGGAAGTCTAGACTGTGTGAAAACCCTGGAGAAACAACACAAGCAGTTGACAGTATTGTTTGGAAATGTAGTGATGAAAGCAAGAACGGAAACGGAACTGATAGCAGATTGCCATGGAGGAACCGATGTGAATCTAGTGACAGCATTAGGATTCTACAGCATGTTTGGTTCTTTAGAGTCACTATTGAATCTAGAACAGAAACATGAGATGGTCACAGCCATCAGCGTAGAAGTATTCCCAGGAGTTCTGCAGACTGAGGAGAAGTATATAGGAAAATGGAGGGAAGCAATCGAAACAGAGATGAACATCAGACACAGCGAAACTTATTGTAGACCATCAGGAGCATGATATTTGGTGGGTTCAACGTTGGCTCCAATGTGCAAGAGCAGATACCCTGTACATTTCGTGGCTGTGGACGTGAAGAGTACAAGAATGATTGTGGATCAAGCTTTCTCAGTGCCAAAGTGCGTGAGATTGGCGAGAATGTCTGAAAAGTCTTACGAGTTACTATGTAAGATGTTCTCAGCAATTCCAGAGAGAACCAAAGAAGAGTTGGAGTCAATACTAGGAAAGAAGTTCATGGGATATGTGAGCGGGAACTTCAGTGACTTTGAAAAACAGAAACAGAGAGGATCAACTGTCACAGATTACAATGCAGTAGATGAGAATGATGAAATCCACCGAGTGATGATGGAAGTGGAACCATTGCTGGAAGCTTCAGGAAAACGCAATTGGAGGAGCATCATGTTGACACATGACGAGTTTCCTTGCCACTGCTTGCTGCAGACCTGGTGGTATCCCAAGCGTAGTAATTTGGTGTTGATCTGGGACTCTGGAGAGCTGCTCTCCATGGGTTTACCAGATTCATCACAGCCCATGACAATAGTGATAGTGGGAGTTATGATGGCGATACGATGGCTGGAAGCTCATGTGAGAGAAAATAATAGACAGGAGGCACCGACGAGAGAACAATTGCAGAAATTAGATTGTCTAAAAGATTTAGATCTTTTTGAGACAATGTGCAAAGTTCTAAACATTCCGATGGAAGTGAAGAAGATATGGGCAAGAAAACGATTGATGCCATGGTTCAGAGCTAACATGACTGCATGATTGTACGAGTATGCGAAAAAGCATATGTCGAAACATGGCAGAGTGTACAGTGAATATCAGCTGGACATTGGGGCAGGAGCTTTCAAGCGAGCTTTCGTGATCCATCGGAATGCAGTGACCACCGCTGTGAAAAGAATTTCCAGGACGAGCGAGCGTAGTGGAAATGAGAAGGCAGAGATGCTGAAAGAGGATTTGGAGAGAAACGTGACGTTGTGTCTCCACAACAGCTTCTGTAGAAACAGAGAATCAAACGTGGATCCCCTACCTTGCTGTAAGCAGAGGGTGGAAGAGCAGAAGTGTTGGAGGACGGCTTCCAACAGCGTCAGGATAGTCAATGACGTGCTACAAGACCTGGAAACCGAAAGTGCGGAGTCAGTGTCACAGGAGGAGGAAATGGAGCATTGACGAATGGTCGAGAAAACAAGAGGCGGCAAGAAAGAAAATTAGAAGAATTTAGAAGTTTTAGAACTTCTAAACGACGAAAAAAGAGGAGAACAAAGGAATGATGAAGAAAAGTCAAAACTCTGAATTGTTTTATGTGTGTGAAAAACTCAAGTGAGAAACCAAGCAACCAAGTTGTAATTGAAAACTGAAACATTTTTGTTGAGTTTTGAAATTGTTGCATTTATAAATTTGCATTTTGGTTTTAGTTGAAGTGGCTTTAGAGACACTCACTTATTATTTATTTAGAAAGGCTTAAGAGGAGAGTATATTTAAATATTTCAGCCTGCATGATTGTTTTTAATCACTTAGGAAGACTGATCACTTTGTGGTGACATGAAAGACTTGAGTAATCTCTTGAAGAGGGAGGTTGTTACATTGTTCTTTCTAACCACAAAGTCTCTTGGTTTTAATATTCAGGACAATAAACAAGCAAGATTTCTGAAGGGAAGGAGCATAGTAGGATAATTTTAGCTTGTTGGTTGGCAGGACTGTCCTGCAAGCCAACACCTTTTAAATCTAAGAGAAAAAGTTTCAATCGGGACATTGACACTGGAAGTCAGAAAATATGTTTTATCTTAAGTCATATCCTCAATGTGCAGATTAATGAGAGAATTTGAAGGCTATAGTGATGTAGTATGATGCCATTTATATTCTGCAGTGAGTCGATGTGACGTAGATAAAAGTAATTTCGTGCATTTTGTAAATTCTGTTCGATGACACTGTAACCATTTAGAACATTGCGCGATTCAATGAGGACATTGACCGGACTGTCCGGGGAGTATGTGACATTCGACCAGAATGGCCAAAATGCAATTTATGCAGGATTCGAATTTTGAGCAGTAAGCCTTCCGAGTTGATGATTTCGAAGGATTAGCGACGTTATTGGAACGTTTAGCCAAACGGTGAGGGCTAGAATATTCTAGTATTTTAAATTTTCAAAAATTCGAATGATGACGTCACATTTCTGAGAAATGCTGAAACGGCCATTTTAACAAAAAAGCGAGTAAAAAACAGAACAACTTTATCTGTGATTGCGAACAGAAAGAAAATCGAGATTAAAGAAAAACAACAACGAACTACAATAGCAGAGAACGTTCCAAGTTGCAACTCTTGTGCTGCTACAATAGTTGCAAGGCCGTTGCCAACAACGGTGAAGGGTGAGAACCAGCCTTCCGGATTGGTGTGAAATTGAACTTGAGGAGCTTGATTCACTGGATTCAAGAATCCGGAAGGGTTTCGGGACTGGAACTTTTAGCCTTTTATATAAACTTTTAGCTTCTTGTCATGTCCTGAATTGAATTTAATTAACAACTGGATTCATTTTGATAAGGATGAGAAGCTAGGAGTTGGGGGAAAGGGTTGATCCATCTTCGATGGAGATGATGATTTTTATCTACTGAACAAAAACAATAGTAATATAATAAGTAGTAGCCCTGTTTTTAGGAGTGACCTCGTGGTCTGGGGATACTGAGACCCAGCCATAAGCTCACTATCTTTGCATGTAATTCAGTTAATTTGAGCGTTCTGGTCGAAGCCGGAGAGCAGTAACGTTTTTGTCGACCCGATGTAAGAAAGACCACCGAAAAGTACTGGCTTGGTAGAGACGGTGAAAAACATGCAAAGCTCTGTTTAGACGCTAGCCAGTCGTCTTAAGACTTAGTTTTGTTATCCGTCGATATGTATCTTCCGGGCGAATGTTACACTTCCTTCTCCACTAATATCTACTGCTAAGAGTCTTATCGTGTGTTGTTGCCACGATAAGAGGCTTCGTACTTCTCGTCTCTTGTGCGACCGTTTTCCACAATATTTGTCGTTCTTCTCTTTTTTCGTCCCTTTCAGTCAAAATGGCCGTCTTTTTCTATTTCTCAGAAATATTCACTCTTCAATGGAAATTTTAAAAATAAAAATTCTAGAATATTCCTACCCTCCTTCGCAATAATTTTTCGTAACTAAGGCCTTTATTCGTTTTTTTTTCATGTCGCCGGAAGGTTGCGCTGTGCCAATCTGCCAGAATTGCACATACTCCCCGGACAAGACCCCATCAATGTCCCTATTGATCGCATAACACCGGGTTATCGTCAAGTAGTGTTCCAGTTCTCTGTAACCAATCTTACAAATCGCATAAGAAAATGAAATTTATCTACTCCACCTCAACTCACTACGTGTTCACAAATGGCATCGTACTACATCTCACTGCCTTTCAAAATTTTCACAAAATTTGCACCATGAGGAATGTCCTAGAAAAAATTTATTTTCTGACTACCTACGTCACTTGCCATAAAACTTCTTTTCGCTCTTTGTGATTAAAAAGTTGGGACGTGGCGCCACCACGCACCCGTTAAAATTAACTTAACATCACTCACCAAGTATAATCAGTTATTTATGCAGTCCTTTCAATATTAAAACTAAGAAACTCTGTGGCTAGGAAAGTTATTGAGTTACTCACCCTTCTCGAGCGAGTTTACTCAAACTTACCATGTCGCCACACAGTGAAATTGTCTCTTACACAGGTTAAAAACTTCAGTTGTGTTTAAATAGGTAAATATAATCACCTATGTTCTATATATATACATAAGTAGTGTAACTAAAATTTTCTTTCAACAATTTTAACAATTGCAACAATTTTCAAAGTTTGGTTTGACCAAACTAAATCAAAACAAAAAGTTTAACAAGTTCAATAATCAAACTTGGTTGATTGGTTTCAGTTTTAACACACAAAGACAATCAAGTTTTTATCCTTCTCTTCTTTTCTTGCTCACGTCTTCACTTGTCCTCTTCGTTCCATCATCTTCATTCCATTGCTTCTCCATCCTGATCTTCAGCTTCGCTGTCTTCTAGGACTTTCTCCAGCATGTCCATGGAGTTGCGGGCCGTGCCCCAACTCTCCTGTTCCAACAGCCTCGGTTTGCAACAAGGAGCAGGTCCACATTCACCTTTTGCTCCCGGTTCCTGCAAAAGCTGTTGTGAAGACATAGGCTCACATTTCTTTCTAGATCAGCTCTTAAGACCTCTTTTTCTCATGTTCAGTTACACAAGGCGCTCCAGCTACTCGCTTCACCGCCGTGGTGACCGCGTTATTGTGCGTCAGGAATGCTCTCTTATAGGCTCCCGGTCCTATATCTAGCTGGAAAGATTGATATAGGACTCCGTGTTCCTCGACATGCGCGTTCATACATCCACGATGTCATCACTGCACGGAACCAAGGCATCAATCTTTCCCTTGACCATATTCTTTCAATGGCTTTGGGTATTCTTAGAACTTTGCAGGTGGTCCTGAAAAGATCCAATTCACGACTCATCTTCACGTTGCTCAGCTGCTCAGGAGTCAGCACGGCCGTCTCCTGTTCACTTGTGTCCGCGTTAGCCTCCAACCATCTCACTGCCAGCATGGCACTAACCACCACGATTGACACCTGTTGATTCTGATCGGGCAACCCCGTAGAGTACAACTCCTTCACGTCCCATACTAGCATCAGATTCCCGCGTTTGGGGTACCATAACGTCTGCGCCAAGCAGTGGCAAGGATACTCCCCATAGGTTCTCACTATGTTCCTTCGGGTCCAATACCCTGAGGCTCCCAGCAACGGTTCCACCTCCATCAGAATTCTGTGTAAATCGTCTTTCTCTTCTATGGTGGGGAATTCAGTGGGTAACGCTCCACTCGCTTTCTGCTTCTGGAACTCACTCACATTACCTTCGTTCAATCTCAGGAACTCTTCACCCACTACGTCTTGCAACTCGCCTTCAGATCTCTTCGGGACTGCCCGGAAGATCTTCGCCAACAAACCATCTGACCTCTCCGACATTCTGGCCAACCTCACGCACTTTGGCACAGAGAAAAGTTGGTCAATCAACACCTGCTGCGTCCTCGCATCCATCACCACCATGTGTGTAGGATACCTACTATTGCAATATGGTGCGGAGCTTGAACCCACCAGATATTTTGAACCAGTAGGTTTATGATAGGCTTCACTATCCTTCAGATTCATTTCGTTCTCCAGAGCTTCTCGCCAGCCTCCGATCTTCTGCTCTGTCTGCAATGCTCCAGGGAATACTTCCACGCTGAGGGACGTCACTAGCTCATGGGCACGCTCCAGGCGCTCAAGCGATTCTATCGAACTCGTCATGCTACAAAATCCCAAGGCTGTGGTCAAGTTTACATCCGTCACCCCATGACAGTCCGCGACCAACTCCATGCCATTCTTATCTGACATGCTCAATCTTCCGTACAATCGTGCCAGTTGTCGATGCTGCTCGCTCAGCGTAATCAGGCAGTGCCCCAACTTGCAAACATGTCCTTCCATCCCACTATGTTGAGCTAAGCATGTGCCTTGCTTCAACCAATTGCTCGATGTACTTTCCTCGGATAGCTCCGTGGATGGGTTGCTTTTCCGCTTCGTCAACCTCATGGCCAGCAGATGGTGTATCATGGCCAGATCATGTAGGCTCGGGTCATCATCCAGGTCTAACGTGATTTCCGCCGTCATGTCCCAGATTAAACCGGCGTTAGGATGAGGACACCACGAAGGCTTCATGAGTTCCCACATCGTTACTAGACTGGTTTTCAAGGGACCGTCCCAAGAACCACAATCAAAACTCACTTGCCCCTTTAGCTCGGGAACCGAGGGTTCGACCACTCGTTCTTCTAAGATAATTCCCAGCTTGGGTTGTTCCACCATCAGCATTCCTGTTTCTTTAATACGTTCGTCCCAGAAATTGAGTACTTTGACTTGCTCATAGTCGAAGTACGCTTCCCTGGCTTCTTCATTCACGAAGGGATTATACGCCATCCCCGGTATGCCAGACACATATTGGAACGACTTCAGTTTCCCTAGTGTTGCAAACTCTTTTTGTCCTCTGACCGCTTCAATCAACTCTCGGCTCACTTTCAATTCTTTGTTGGAATATCTTCTCACCTCTTCCAACTTGCGATAGCTCTCCATATCATTCGACTCCTTGCTTGGCACAGTCAATGGCATGTCCTGATATAGTTCCAGGAGTGCCCTAAGGAAGTTCCTTTCACAATCAACTCCCTTTTGCCGAATGATCTTTATGCATTCTCCCAAAACAGGAGTGGAGATACGATGCACCACGAACCTCACAAAGCAAAGGGCATCCTTACGCTTAGCCCATGCTATCGCAGAATCGTCTTTTGAAATCAACGCTCGCAGAGCTTCCATCAACTCCAGCTCCTATTCCCGTGATTTTGAATAATTACTGGCTTCATATTCCGCCTTCTTGATGCCCATCAAGCACCAAGCCAACCGTACTTGCAGGCCAGTTCTCGTGCACGGATGAGCCAGGTACGCTGCCACCGTCGCAGGTGCATGCATCGTCTCGTCGAAGTATCTCTGGAGGGCCGCCCTCCAAGAAATTTTTAGTAGTTTTTCCAATCCGATTTCGTTCGCTTCCGAGGACATTACCGTGCCGTATTCTTTCCGATTTAAGATAGAAATTCTCCGTAAGCCCTTTCAGATATTCCTGCATGGCTTGCTTCTCGCTCCAAGCCATCAGGTGCCCTCTCGCGGAGCTCCTCGCTTTCAACATTTCCACATAACCCCCTGCTGGATCTCTCCTGTGGACCGATTCCGGCTCAGTAACTCGACTGTACTCGACCACGTCGAGTTGTCCTTCCAGTTTCAACTTGGCCATGTTGGTTCGCGAGGGCCTGTAATCTTCAAGTCCTCCAGATCCACACTGACTGATGATCTCCATCTCTAGCTTAGTGTCTGCCAGGGTTCGTGCTGTCTTCTTTGATTTCATGGCTGTCGTGGTCAGACCTGCCAAGAGCATAGGGGGTATCAGATTCTCTTTTTCTCCCCCGGTCAGCGTCGCACCATCTCCTTGCCCGCTCTCACCTGAACGACCTGCGCTCGTCAGAGAGACCACCACTGCGCTGGCTTTCGACTTCACCACTCTCGGGTTCACGGCTCGACTTCCTGTCTTCCCTTTTAGTCGCTTCAGCCCCTTTCTGGCTCGTCTAACGGGTAATTTCTTTTTGACCTGCTGATCATCGGCACTGTCTTCTGTAACTGACTCGGCCAGAACATCCGACTCAATGGAGTTCACTATTTTCTCCAGGACCTCACGCATGATGGGTTGGTTCAATCCCACCTTCATTATGGACTGCGTCCCATATCGTCGTATCACGTCCCATTACTTTTCCATGAAGTTCACTCGGCTCCAGGTTGCCCCTGTCTTGCCTTCTAGCTCACTTTGATATCTCTCCCATTCCTCTTCCGGTAGCGTACTCAGGAAGGATACCCTCATTGACTCTTCGATTTTTCTCCTCCTCGGTGACTCATGGAGCAATCTTTGCGGATCCCTGCTTCGGCACTCTCTCGCCTGACTTATTGGATCCATCGGGGATAAATCGGCCGACGCCTCCTTTGTAGGGGATATGAAAGACGATGACGTCATCAGCAATAGACTCCCATCGACTTCCCCATCGTCGTCTTCACTGAACCTGTATCTCCAACGCTCCTAGATCCGTCTCACCCGGTTTTCCCTTCTTTCCCTCGATGTCGTTATTGTTATCGTCCTGATCCATCAATTCATCGTCATCTGCATCAGGTTTCGGCTTGGGTCCTGAAGGGCCTTGTCGTGTGTCTATGCCCGAGTCCGGCCGCGCCGGTACGGTCATGTCTCCTGCGTGATAAAACAATTCATCGTTCACCAGGAATTCTACGGACTCCTCGCCATGTAGTGCCAGGTCTTCTATCGTTATGTATGAGCCTCCTCTGCTCTCCTTTGCCACTTCCAGCATCACTACTTTCACTTCTCCTGACCACTTCAGTCTTGATAAGTCATCTGTGGGAGTATACACCTCGTTCCACATTTCAGCCGAGACCTCTGGTCTCCTGGAAGGTAGTGCCTTGATCTTTTTCCTACTCCAAGCATCAGGAAATGAGAAGTCAAACGTGTGCGCGGCTGCAACATTCCAGCTGATGAAGCGCGGCTCCATCCCTTCACTCCACTTCAGCATCCTCTTCTCTGCATCACGAGCGGCTCCGATGCGAGGGGCAATGACGGGAGATGTGACTCCCAACAACATCCTCCTTATCGGTGGACATCGAGGGCATTGGTCCGGCAGCGGCCTGGACCCGGAAAGCCACGCTTGCTGGTTCTCTTTCGCGTGTGCGTAGGCTTCTGGCAAGATTGGGACTCTCATTGCCGCTCCTGTATCTTTCACTACTGGTCTCAGATTCCAAAGCTTTGGGTTAAACTGGATGTGGGAAAGGTCCTCACGGCCCATTCGGCACTTGAAGTGTTTGTTGAAATCCATCAACACCCAACCTGGCTCCGCTATTCTTCCGAACAGCCTATAGTCGCTGGCCAGCCCCCTCAGCTCCCTCTGTTCTACCCAATTCAGCACGGAACAATCCACGACTGAGACCAGGTTGACATACAACACAGAATTCCTGTATGCCTTGACTTGCACGTCCGGGAACGCGAAAGACATCACCGGTCCATATACCACCGTGACAAATTCCCGCAGTCCGTGAATCAGAGCCAACGGATCGATCCGCATCATGATAGCCAAATCTGTCAGCAAGGGCATGCCACAACACTGCTTACACTCACCCGCATCCGTCGCCACCTTATCTTCTCCCGTGACGCTTCTGTTCTGTTGCAAGAGATATTGGAGCAGGAGAGTCCTCCAGTCTTTCATCTTCCTGAGCGAGGCGGTTTCCAACTGCGCGTTGAACTCACGACTTGTTCCCTGGAGTTGTTCAGGGTAACGCAACAGCACAAGCAAATCAACCAGTCGACCGTAGGTCATGGCAATCAGAGTCAGTAGTCCATCCAATCTCAAATCTGCCAACGCTTGGGTGAAGAGGTTCGCCGGCCGCTTCACGAAATTTTCATGACCAAATGTCACGTATAGGGCTAATATCAGGCCAATCGACAACTTCCTGATATCCTTAGCGAAACTCGTGATCAGGTTCCGAGATGCCCTCGGATAGCACGTCGACAGGAAGGATGGCGTCCATCCCACTCCCATTCCACCCAAGATGGCATCCGATCGTTCATACTGTGCCCTCGTGGCTAGCACGTCAGCTTGGAACTTGTCCAACGACATCGTGTTTACGTCCTGCATCAATTTCAACATCATACCCCCAGCTAACTCCCGGGCATCAAACAAGTTCTTCAGATACACGTGTATCTCTTTGATCACTGCCGGCGCATGCTCGAACGCGTCCTCACCCAAGGTGCACAGCCTTGGTGACAAGTACAACCATACGTTGTTGTGCGGCTTCGTGCGCAAAGCCATTGCCATGAGATCTTCTTCCGCTGACGTCATGTTTTTCCTGACTGTCCTTCCCTGCTCATTCTCTGCATGATCCATCTGTCTGAACCAGAGATCATCAGCCACCTGTTGTACTAACAGATGATCGTTTTCTACCCCTGGTCTTAACTTCAGCAATCTGGCAAAGATGGACAGCTCCAACCCCAGAACCTCATCTAGCACCAACCGAGTTGTGCTACAATCTTTGAGTCCCTGTCTGGCATTGGAAATGTCAGCCCAAACGGCAGGAAGCTCAGATCGGGATGGATAATTATTGTCCGGGTCTACCACTTTGTTCGGGGCAGGAATTATCACGTTGAACCGTCCCTATGCTATCGTTGTGACCATCGTGTACACAAACTGAAGGGGTTCTAGCAATGCAGCGTACCCTGGTGACAACACAAAGACCACCTTCACTACATTTTGGGTGAAACGTTGTTTTGCTGCTGTTTCTACCTCAGCCATCGCCGAGAGCAATGTCATTATCGCCTCCCCTATGACCTCGTTGCTCGGGATCGACCCATCCTCTTCTCTTCAGCATCCTCTTCTCTGCATCACGAGCGGCTCCGATGCGAGGTGCAATGACGGGAGATGTGACTCCCAACAACATCCTCCTTATCGGTGGACATCGAGGGCATTGGTCTGGCAGCGGCCTGGACCCGGAAAGCCACGCTTGCTGGTTCTCTTTCGCGTGTGCGTAGGCTTCTGGCAAGATTGGGACTCTCATTGCCGCTCCTGTATCTTTCACTACTGGTCTCAGATTCCAAAGCTTTGGGTTAAACTGGATGTGGGAAAGGTCCTCACGGCCCATTCGGCACTTGAAGTGTTTGTTGAAATCCATCAACACCCAACCTGGCTCCGCTATTCTTCCGAACAGCCTATAGTCGCTGGCCAGCCCCCTCAGCTCCCTCTGTTCTACCCAATTCAGCACGGAACAATCCACGACTGAGACCAGGTTGACATACAACACAGAATTCCTGTATGCCTTGACTTGCACGTCCGGGAACGCGAAAGACATCACCGGTCCATATACCACCGTGACAAATTCCCGCAGTCCGTGAATCAGAGCCAACGGATCGATCCGCATCATGATAGCCAAATCTGTCAGCAAGGGCATGCCACAACACTGCTTACACTCACCCGCATCCGTCGCCACCTTATCTTCTCCCGTGACGCTTCTGTTCTGTTGCAAGAGATATTGGAGCAGGAGAGTCCTCCAGTCTTTCATCTTCCTGAGCGAGGCGGTTTCCAACTGCGCGTTGAACTCACGACTTGTTCCCTGGAGTTGTTCAGGGTAACGCAACAGCACAAGCAAATCAACCAGTCGACCGTAGGTCATGGCAATCAGAGTCAGTAGTCCATCCAATCTCAAATCTGCCAACGCTTGGGTGAAGAGGTTCGCCGGCCGCTTCACGAAATTTTCATGACCAAATGTCACGTATAGGGCTAATATCAGGCCAATCGACAACTTCCTGATATCCTTAACGAAACTCGCGATCAGGTTCCGAGATGCCCTCGGATAGCACGTCGACAGGAAGGATGGCGTCCATCCCACTCCCATTCCACCCAAGATGGCATCCGATCGTTCATACTGTGCCCTCGTGGCTAGCACGTCAGCTTGGAACTTGTCCAACGACATCGTGTTTACGTCCTGCATCAATTTCAACATCATACCCCCAGCTAACTCCCGGGCATCAAACAAGTTCTTCAGATACACGTGTATCTCTTTGATCACTGCCGGCGCATGCTCGAACGCGTCCTCACCCAAGGTGCACAGCCTTGGTGACAAGTACAACCATACGTTGTTGTGCGGCTTCGTGCGCAAAGCCATTGCCATGAGATCTTCTTCCGCTGACGTCATGTTTTTCCTGACTGTCCTTCCCTGCTCATTCTCTGCATGATCCATCTGTCTGAACCAGAGATCATCAGCCACCTGTTGTACTAACAGATGATCGTTTTCTACCCCTGGTCTTAACTTCAGCAATCTGGCAAAGATGGACAGCTCCAACCCCAGAACCTCATCTAGCACCAACCGAGTTGTGCTACAATCTTTGAGTCCCTGTCTGGCATTGGAAATGTCAGCCCAAACGGCAGGAAGCTCAGATCGGGATGGATAATTATTGTCCGGGTCTACCACTTTGTTCGGGGCAGGAATTATCACGTTGAACCGTCCCTCTGCTATCGTTGTGACCATCGTGTACACAAACTGAAGGGGTTCTAGCAATGCAGCGTACCCTGGTGACAACACAAAGACCACCTTCACTACATTTTGGGTGAAACGTTGTTTTGCTGCTGTTTCTACCTCAGCCATCGCCGAGAGCAATGTCATTATCGCCTCCCCTATGACCTCGTTGCTCGGGATCGACCCATCCGTCAGACGTGTCAACAAGCCGCTGCTTTGCAGATGATCATTTGAGCCTGCAACCACTATCACCTGCGGCTCCATGCTGACCACCCTTCGCACACTTATCATCATGCCTATTGCCTGTCCTCAGTCCAAATTAGGCGCCGTCAAGAAAATCACGTCGGGCCAAAAGAGAGAACGGGGCGTATAGAGATAATCGGAACTGGCCACAATCAGATACTTGGCAGCTTTCATATCTAAGGGATCATAAGCGGCAAACAGGCCGTCGCCTACTGGGGCCTTCAGTTTCCCATATCTCTTGTCATCTCCACCCATCGTGGTCGTTCGGGGGTAGTCCCTCGAATATTCGCCAGGCGTCTGACCGGGTGGTTTAGCAAACTGCCTGTACATCTTGTGATGCTTGTTATTAGGCTTGTTATCTGCCTGAAACTTGCCCTTGCGAGCAGGTGGCGTCAGTTCCCGGGCTCTCTGTCGGACGTCCGTAAGAGACCGGGTATTCAAATGTCCAAAGGTATTGTCCTGAGGCAACCCATTCAAGTCTGCGTGCCGGAGCGTAGTCGTGGAGCTGAACTGCTCCTGCTCTGCTAGCAGCCAATCTACGCCCGGTATCCGATATAGTCGCGACACTGTGGGACTTTCTCCGCCGATCATTCTCATTGCGTCCTCCCGACACGTCAAGGTATTCATGTTCAACTTCGTTGACATGTCCGTCTTGTACTGTCCCCAATGACTAGGGTCTGATCGGTTCCAAAGCAGCACGCTGCCTGGTTCAACTCCCTCCGCTGGCACGGCGCTCGTAGACGGTCCGGCTGCTGAAGCAGGGTTTGCCGTGGCAGGTGGGTCGTTCCTCCTAGACACGGTCTGGGAGTTATTCCTGTTCTGATCAACTGATCTCCCGAGTCGGCTTTCAAGCGGTTGTGTTCTGGGAGGAGGAGCAGTCCCAAGCCTCTCTCTTACGTTCGAGCTCGGAGCGACGGGTGCGGCTGCAGCCGTCTCCATTGCCAAGGGCCCTAGGTGGTTGACGAGGGACTCGGGCACGCTTGCCCTTATTCTATTTCCTCCGGTCGAGCTGGTCCGAGCGAGAGAACTGGTCGCCCTCGACTCCTGCTCCACTTCGCTCAACTTCGTCTGAAATACATCATTGACCCAGTGTCTCCCTCGTTGGGTGTTGAAATGTATTCCATCTCTGGTAAGCGCGATATGATCAATCATGCGCAGCATGTTTTCGAGATCCAGAAGTCGCAGCTCGCCAGGGTTGTTTCTCACCAGACTGCGGATCATTTCGTTCCACCGTGTCACGTTGCCATTCATGAAATCTGCCACTGTGGTGCCCACCAGCGGGTTTTGTGGTATCGTGCACAGCACCACAAGCCTGGGCCTGTACTTCTCCTTTAGTTCATTCAGGAGGCATACCAATAGAGGCTCCCACTTGCTCTCCGGAGTCACTGGGGCTCTCGAGACGTCGTTATTTCCCAGCATTATTACCAGCGTATCCAGGTGATCTTCGCTCTGGAATTCCGTCATCTTGATGACCTGAGCCATTGAGGCTCCTCCAAAGGACAGGGTGGTAGTCTGACCATAGACGAAGATCTCATTCAGATCCCTCACCAAACTGTCTCCTATGATCAAGTGGCGACTCCCTGGGAGAATTACCTGGTCGCTCGTAATTCTCCCAGGGAGTCGTCATTCAGGCAGGCTCGAGGATGCTCCGCGGCCACTTGCGTGAACTGATGACGTGCTATCAGATTCTTCCTAATGTCTACCACGCGGGACTTTTGAAAGGTTCCGCCATGCGCAGTCCCCGAGGACGCTACCGTGCGGGGTGCTCGCTCCGAGCTATTGGATGAATGATCACGACGTTGGGAAGGAACGATCCTATCCAATGTCCGCCCAGTGGTTCTGTTGATCTCATCCATTGCTGCTCTGGCCACTTGATTGAATGATTCTTGGAACTGAGGAGCGAGATAGGTGTCAGAAGGGTCTGGTATCGTGTTCCTCTGACTGGAAGCAGACTGTTGTGTCTGCTGAGGAGCCTCGGGCCCTCTCGATGCACACAGCTCCTGTACTCTTGTCTTGGGGCGTGTGTCGCTGGATCCCTCCGAGGATTTCATTGTCGCCAGAACTTCTTGCGACACTTGGCTCACCTTTGCCATATACAGCTCCTTCAGGTGCTTTATTTCATCCTCCTTGTAGGCCACCTGCAGATCTTCGTATTTCTTTTTCCATTCGTCTCTTTCTCGAGCTATCGCTCTATACTCCTAGAGTTTGGCACACAGCTCGCTCTGGTCTCTCTCCTTCTTCTCCAACGTCTCAATCGTCTCCGATGTCTGGATCTCTATTTCACTCACCCTCACTCTCTTCGGAGGAGGAGCAGCTGTTGGAGAGTCGACAGAATGTGACGGGCCCAGCCCATCACGTTGTCTTTTCGCTCCGATGAGCGGCTGCGCAGGTTGGACCGGTAAGGGCATCTCACCTAGCCGGTGGTCCCTCTGCTCACCTAGTCCTGGCTCACGAGCCAGGTCGTGGCCAGACATTTCTCCACGCCGCCATCTCATCAGTCGGTTTCGACCTCTCTCGGCGGTCCCGGACTCACCGAAGGCCAACATCAACACGACTTCTGTAGGGCGATTCCCTCGACCCTCTCGTCCTAATGCATTGAGGAGCGCGACCACAAACATCGCCAGCCCCGGGTCTTCTCGGGTAAAGTCGCAATTGATCAGCCGCTGATAGATCTCGTCTAGAGTCGCTCCTGGACTCGCTGAGAGGAATTCCATAAGTTCGTTCGTGTCACCCATTTCTTATCGCGTTGATTCTTGTTGTCGTGTAGTTTCTTCCTGTCTCGTTTGATTCAATGAATTCAATAAACAATTTCTGATCAATCAAAATCTAAAAAAACAAGTCGCGACTTAAAACCATCATTTTTGAATAAAACATCATTCAACTCTTTAAAACTCCTCATTGAAATTCTTCTCAATCCTGATTTAAAAATTTAGCACCAAGGTGGATCGTCCACTTGTACCTGCGTCAGGGTAGCACAATGAGCGCTGTCACCTTGATGACCTGGAGTACTCTAGGTCTTTTATGACACAAAACATAAAACATATCATAACAATAACATATCACATAAACGCATAGACATCACACATCTATATTATCACATAAAAACATAGTCCCTAATATTGTACCTAAAACCTAATCCTAGTCTAAAACTTGACACTAATTCTTATCAAGTAACTTAATAAAACCACTTATCGCCAAATGCAATTCCTAGCATATGCTCAGATAGTATTTTTATGTAAGTAAACCTCTATGTCAGTTTCTGAAAATATCACATGTACAAGTGCGTACAACTCTCTCGGATGTAGCTTTCCCCTATTAGGATCATATACTGGTAACGAGAGAGAGGTCACTCCTCTCTCAACCAAAAAATCCCTAAGTCGGGTCAAGGCCAATACCAAGCTCTTTGGATCTACGTGTTGTCTATCAGTGGCCTTGGTAACCAGGAAACACAAATATTTCCCTGGTATCTGTGATGCAACAGGGGGCAGCGCTATCATCCCTCCCACACCAGGCCTCTGTTTCCATAAAAATTTGATGTTCTTATAATCTCTTTTGAAATCAGCCGCAGGTGCTGTTTTGAAGCTTACGTCCGCGGTTATCGCTATAGCGCACGTGCGTTCCGTGAGTATGAAATCGCTGTCCGTTATGACGATATTGTTTGAATAATGGTTCGGTAGGTCAAAATACGATTCAAAAATTCGTCCAAAAGGTGGCTTTTTAGCATTCTCTCCCTCTGTCTCTAGTTCTCCGGTTTCTCTTGCCGATTTCAGTTTTTTTATTATCAGATTTTTGGTGTGCGTGAGTCCTACCCCCACTCCCCGGACAAAAATATCCATCGACGTCCCCTTCGATCGCCCAAAGTCTAGGAGATCGAAGTTGGATTGTGGAACACGTAGAGGACCATCTGGGGCGACCCAGTTGGACTCGGTATTGTCATGACTGACGTATTTGATGCCGTCTTTATCGACGTCCTGAATCGTCAGGACCGTCTCTTTTGGATCTGTCGGCGGATCATGGAGCCATTCGAGCTCCCGCAAGTTCGTTAGTTCTTGCTCATGAGTCTGTTCCGCTTCTGGTTCGAACTCCACTTCCGGTTCTGATCGATCGTCGATCCAATCCTGATCCATGTCATTCACCAAGTCGATTTCTTCTAGCACCGCCACTTCGTCCAGTCCTACCAGCGAGTCCATCATATCACTTACAACTATCCTGTCTACGTCGAAATCATCGCCGTATGGATTATATTTCTTTTTGTTTTTTCCTCTCTTGCTCTGGCGTGTTTCCATGGTGAGAGGAAAATCAGGCTGTATTCCTTTGTCAATTTCGATTTGTTCCGGGCAATCCCAGTCTTCCTCGGCATAAGGTAGAGTTTCATCGTCCACCTCTACTCGCTCGGTCAACTCCAAATCCAGTGGTAGGTCACAGTCGTCCACCACCTCATTCCCATCGTTTTTGTCGCGAGTTCCCTTTTCATTCACCTCACAAGCAGTATCCACTATCAAATAGTCTCCCTCTTGCATGTCCGCTGGGATGCACCAGTCATCTGACGAAGCATTGTGTGGTTTAATATTTTCGTAATGAGCTGCTCTTCCAGTGCTCAATCGATAAAAGCGACCTCCTTGTTGCACCTCTGTTATCTGAAATGGACCACGCCATTTCTTTAATAATTTCTTGATTCCTTTTGGTGGAACCACTTCCTGGAACACCCAGACGTAGTCGCCAACTGAGTAGGCTTTTGCATCGGCTGTCCTTTTATCAAACCTCCTTTTTTGTCTAATTTGCGCTTGTTGCGTGTTCCTCCTGCATAAGTCATTGAGGTCCTGCTGTCTTCTAATAACATCCCGCACGTACATTTGCGGTGCTGTTCTCCTCCCCTCATATTCAGGGTAGAAAAACGTCAACGGAAGCGCTTTTTCGTGACCCGTTAGCATCATGTGCGGACTTATTCCCGTGGTGGAATGCTCCGTGCTGTTGTAAGCACCCATCACTTGCGGCAAGTACTTGTCCCAGTCATCCATGTAACGCGAGCAATAGACTCTCAGCATGGATACCAGTGTGCGATTTTGCCTCTCGACTAGGCCATTCGTTTGCGGGTGATAAGTGGTCGAGTGGGCCTGCGCTACCTGCGACCTTTTCATTAACTCCTTCGTGAGATCACCCACGAATGCTTTGCCATTGTCCGATTGGAACGTGATGGGGCAGCCATGCCTCGCTATCCACACATTTATCAAACGATCGCATGCTTCTTCCGCCGATGCTGTCATGCAGGGTGCTGCCTCCGCATACTTCGTAAAATGGTCGATCATTACCAGCACCTGATTATAGCCCGTTGCTGTCATGCAGATTTTCTGATGATCAATTTGCACCACTTCGTTGAAACCCGACGACTCTATTGACTGTAGGGGGAACCTTAGTTTCCTGGGATCCTTCGCCTGCTGACATGACAGGCATGCGGCGATCCACTTCTCACAAGCCTTCTTCAATCCCGGCCATTCGAATCGTTTCTGTATCCTGTTGTACACTTTGTCCACGCCTTGATGGCCCATCTGATCATGTGAGCGAAAGAGCAATTCGATCCGGTACAACTGTGGTAACACTATTGAATTGTATTTATAAAGGACCTTGTCCTCCTCTTTACGTTTACAGGCTACGATTCCGTCCTTGTTCAGGTACAACAAGTCGTTTCTCTTCAGGTAGAAGTGCTTCAAGATCTTGTAGCTGTCTTCTTCCAAGTCTCCCTTGTCAGGTGCTCCATTCTCGATCCATCTCTTCAGACTGCTCGTCATTCTATCATTTCGTTGAGCCCTTAGGAGATCCGACAGCCTGTACCTGGCTTTCAAATACGTCTTTACCATGTTCATTTGCCCACTCATTATTTCCGGAGCATGAGCATCGTCCATCAACTTGACACACCATATCTTTTTCAAAGGCGTCGCTTCCTGCACAGATGGTTCCAGATTGGTACGGACGACCGTACCATGTGGCAGCAATCTGGTTGGGCGTTTCGAAACTGCTATCAGCTCGAGCTTGTCTGCGGCATTATCTACCACAGTGCCCTCTTCATCTGAGGTGTATCTGTCCCTGTCTGGATCCTGATGCGTTTCTCGGTCCAGCCCGCGCTGCTTCCAGTCTACCAACAAGGAGTGGATTGCGATCTCTGACATATCGGAATTGGAAGTTGTTTCAGATGTGTTGTCCCAGGACTGGGGCCTCGAGTCAACACTTGAGCCGACTGATTCCCCAACATCATATTCCATGTTGTCTGTGATCTTTCTCGACTCCCCGGACAAAACTCTGTCCATTGGTCGCTTTGAATCCGACTCCCCGGACAAAATTCTGCCCCTAGGTGATCGCGTCAACATCTCCCCGGACGAGTCGTCCTGCACGGGCTCAAAAGTGTCTGACTCCTCAGACAAGTCGTCCTTGACGGGCTCGAAGGTATCAGACTCCCCGGAAATTGTCTCGTCCCCGGACGAATAATCTGGGCTCGGCTCGTATTCTTCTCTTGCATCCGTGAAATGCATTCTCCTCGCGAAGCTGGATTTCGACTTGATCCTGACTTCCTCTGTGGCTTGGGTCTGATTCAGTGTCCCATATTCAGTGAACGAAGTTCTCAACAAGACCTCCTTCGGCATCGAGCTCACCAGCTGGTTGACTATCGACCTGCAATCCCGTTCAACACCTCGGCTGCGAATGGACACTGGCCTCTTCTCTGTTCTCTCATTGACAGTCAACCGCTTCATGGTCTCCATCCACTCACGATCATGCCTATCCACTTCCCTGTCCAACAAGTCACGGAGCTTTCGCATGACGTCCAGCGCCACGTTCACCGTCCTGTTCAATAGAGCCATGCTGTTTATACCCAGCCTGGTAAGTTCTTGCTGTACCAAAATGGATCGTACTAGCAGATCCAACGGAACGGGCTCACCTCTGGCTAAAACCTTTATCTCCGCGGCCGTCTCCACTGGAAGGTCAGGGTGTCCCGGTATAGGATGCCCTGACTTATCTAACCACCTAGTAAGTTGCAGTTTGTCGTAGGTTTCCTTGTCCAGGAATGAAAACCCGTCTTTGATCTCCGATTGATTAGCCTGCTTCTCCTCGAGGCGCTCATAGAATTCTGTCTTTTTTACTGAGGCTGTCTGCGTTCTGGTGCTTGTCACGGGTACGGTGCTCTATGATCATGTGGTATCCATCCAGGCGCACGATCCAACGACCAATATAACTTTGATCCATCGAATAGGTTTTCATCCAGGCAAGGACACGATTATCCACACGCAACTTGAAGGGAGCACTCCCCAAGTAGGCCCTGTATTTTTCCACGAAAGTGATCACCGCGAACATCTCCGCTTTTGGTGCGCCGTACTTCATCTCAGTATCACTCAGGACTTTACTCTCGTAGGCTATCGGACGAAGAACCGTTCTCCCGTTCCAATCCTGCTCCTGGTGAAGTATGCCCGATATCGCAACCACTGATGCATCCGTGTCCAGCACGAACATCCCCTTCTCTGTTGGCATGCCGAGGACCGGTGCCTCGCAAAGTTCACGTTTGATGTTCTCAAATGAAACTTGTGCCTCATCAGTCCAAGTGAACTTTTTGCCCTTGTTTCTCATCAACCGCTGCATGGGGTATATTTTGTCAGCATACCCCTTGATGAACTCTCGATAATAATTAGCGAATCCCAAAAAACTCATCAGCTGTGTATCTGTTTTAGGTGCCTTCCAGGTCAGCACCGCTTCAACCGCTTCAGGATCTGGTCTCACTCCATGTTTATCCACCAGGCGGCCCAGATACTTTATGGAATCTTTGAGGATTTCACGCTTAGAGGGTTTACATTTCAGACCCGCCTGCTTCATGCAAGAAAACACCTCCTCCAATCTCTCTATATGGTCTTCTAAGGTTGGTGTTGCAATGACGACATCATCGACATAACACATGATGAGGTTCCCATATTTCTTAGTCACGCTCGTGAGTGCCTGGGCCATCAGTCGCTGGAATGTGGCCGTCGCGTTGCACAATCCGAACGGCATCCTCTTCCACTGGAACAATCCCAGCTCGCACGCGAAGCCTGTTTTTTCTCGATCTTGCTTTCGGAGTGGCACCTGCCAGAACGCAGAGCCCAAATCCAACGTCGTGAAGAACTTCGCGTCTCCCAGCTTGGATAGGTTCTCATCGATGCGGGGAATCGGGTATGCGTCCTTTATAGTCACTGCGTTCAGATAACGGAAATCACAACAAAATCTGAGCTGTCCCCCTTTCTTTTTCGCCATGACCACGCCACAAGCCCACGGGGACTTCGACGGCTCGATTATGTCATACTCCATTAACATCTCGATTTCCTTCCTACACGCTTCTGACTTGTGAGAGGTCATCCTTCTCGCCCCTTCCCTATGAGGTACCGAGCCCTCTTCTATCTCAATCTCGTGTTCTACAAAATTACAGCAACCTATGTCGGCCTTATGTTTCGAAAAAACGTCTGCGATCCGACTTAGCACCGCTCTGAGCGAATCTAGTTCCATGTCTGATATTTTACCGATCAAATGTTCTATCTCAGGTAGGACCGGTTTATTCGCTGCTAACTCTGTTTCTGTCGGCCTCTCAGGAAAATTGGAACAACTAGACGGCCCATCATCTGTTTCCGACTTCATTGAAAACAATTTCCTAGAAGATTTCAATTCATTTACTCTCTTCATTATACATTCTTGGTCCGCATGCAATGGACATTTAGTTACATCAAACTTTTTCAAGTTCACCACACTCTGAAAGTCTGTGTTCAGAGGCAAAGCATAGCCAAGTTTCTTTCCCCTCTGTATTGTCACTGTTGTTGCTTCTGTGTTCAACAACACACTCACACACAGTCCGCTCTGAGTGAGTGAGAAGCTTCTTCCTAAAATAGCTGAGCTTTTACTGTTTGGATTTGGTACGAGACACACCTGTCTGTCATTGCTGAGCTCATTTAAGTACCTCATCCTAAACGTCGCTACTACGGCTTGGTTTGGTTTTAATCTAACTTTTCGATCCAGAAAAATCGGCACCTTGGCCTGGTTAATTAAGATCTTATTAAGGGGTTTCTTTTCATACTTTCTCTCAGGATCCTTGATCCTAATCAACCCGTCATTGAGATCGATCGTGACATCAAAGTTGCGTACGAAGTCCCTTCCTAAGATGAACTGATCGGATTCGTCCAAATTCTCCACTACTAGGAAGCTCATCCAAAGATGTCTTCCTCCGAGCTGCAGTGAAATGATCGGGGTTCGTCCAGTCACATAGATCGCTGCCTGATTGGCAGCTGCCAACCTGATGTTTGTCGGTATGAGATCCGACCTCTCGAAACCCATGTCGGTCCAAGTTTTCACTGGCATGACACTAACCACTGCTCCCGTGTCTAGCAGTCCCTTTACTGAAAGTTGTCTGCCTTGCACGTCCAGCACGTGTGCGGCCAGATCGGCCTCGCAACCTATGTGCACCGCATCTTGTTCGAGCATGGCGTTGTGTCCAATTCGTCTAACCTTCAGCTCCTCTTGACCAATGTATATCCGGCCAATCTGATCGTTCGCATCAGTTATTTGAGCTTTTGTGTAGATATTGATGCCATCCACATTCATTAGAATCGGGTATGGGCCATGGACATCGATGTAATGTCCATCCACTTTCATCAGCCTCGGACCTCCTGTTGTGAGCAGCGCTCGCACTGCCCTGGAGTCCAGTTTGGGATCTTTCTCCTTCAGGTAGTCGGCATAGATGTCCAGGTGGACTAGTGTAATCTCGGATGGTTCACTCAAGTTCTTGACCACCTGGTGCCCTGCGACTGAGATAATGGACATTATTTTCGTCCCCTGCTTCGTCATGCCGAAAGTTCTCCCAGATATAACGTTCAGTTTTAGTCCCTGTTTCCTGGGTTCCTCTTTGTCTTCTATTTTCGTCGTTTTACCCAGAAAATTAAAACTTTCCCGAAGATCTGTGCTCTCCAGCTCCGACCTTACCGACTGCTCCACTTCTTTCGTGGCTAGCTCCTGTTTGACATTCTGCAACGCTGTCCTTGCCGCCAGACCGTAATCCACCTTGAGTGGGCTAGCCGACTCTGCCTCCAGGTTCGAGGCTACCATCTCGTCAGGCAGTGTCTTTACCTTCTTAGTCGTAAAGGTGCTCGGTGTCGTCTCCTTTCTCCGAGACTCGGCCTCGTTCATCAGACGTGCTCGACTGGCCTTGACACCCGAAAGTGACTCTTCGTGGCGGGGATGTTTCGCGTCCGCCACTGCATCCTAAAATTGAGTGCAATCCGATTTGAAGTGTCCCTCCAAATTACAGAAGAAACACCTCGGACCATATTTTATGATGAGCCCTCTGACGTACTCTTCGTGAGATCCTCGTCGGTCGCGTCGACGTCATCGAGAAAGTAGCCTATTGCTTTCATGTTCTGTTTGTATGCAGAACACGCGGAAACGTGATGGTCCATCGAACCACAATTCGCACACGACCTCCTCTTATCCATGTCATCGCGAGGTTTGTACCAACTGGAGTTCGCACCAGTGTTTGTCCCGCTGTAGTTACCGTAATTGCTGTAACGGTTTTGCGCCCTCGGTTTTATGAGTAAATACTCACGTGACTTCATACGCAAATCATCGGGCGTGGGTACCTGGTCAAGTGACAGGGTGAAGTGTGTGGCCAACATCGTCTTCAACTCCTCACTCTTTACTCCGTCCATGAACTTCGAAGCAATCGCCAAGTTTCGCTCGGATATTCTCTCATCGGGATTGCTTCTCCTCCTAAGCAATTCAAGGTCGTCTAAAAATTTGTCTATGGATTCGTCCTCTCTTTGACGCCTCTTTTCGAACTTCACCATAGCCTGGTGCCCTTGTAATCCAGAGCCGAAACGATTCAGCAGGATGTCGAATATCTTGCGAGCGCTGTCTCTCTCATTGGCTTTTTTCGTTATTACACAATTTAGTGCAGTACCTCCAGGTTGCTCGTTAGCGCGCTGCACTCTTGTTTCTTGGAGAGAATCTCTTCCACAAAGTGTAACTTCATCACCTCTATCCAAGTATCAATGCAGCCGTCGGACTCGTCTTTGTATGACTTCGGCTTTTTCAGTGTCCTTCTTGACCTCTCTCCTCTCTCGGTTGACTTTGAGAGTTTAGTGATGAATGTTTCTAGAGATCTGTTCAGAGGCTCAAACATCGAAGCATACATCGTCGTGTCCTGTGAGACTGTAGTCAGATCTGGCACTGAACTGACTTGTGGCACAGGTGGCAACCTTGTCTCCGGAGTAGCATCTGCCTCCGGCGGGACTGGATTCGTCCAGCCAGGCCTCGACGGGGCTGCCCTTTGCCGCTCCCTATTCCTAGGTTCGTAGTTCGTTCTCGAGCTTTGCTGGGCTCTGGCATAGCTGCCCGTACCATCTCCTTCATTCGCATTGCGTGAGCGCTCCCTTGGGCTGGAACGCTCCTCCCAATTGCCCCCGTTCAAGATCGCGTCAAGCTTCCGCATCATTAAGTCAGATTTGGCATCTAACCTTTTTTCCAGGCTAGTCATCGTGTGGGCGTAGGTAATATCATGATCGTTCAACAATCGCTCGATCTCCCTCATCATCCTAGCCTCTCTTTCGTGTGGCTCCTTGTTTGCCTGTGCCAGGCTCTCCGCCAGGCATTGATCGGTGTTGCGAATCAATTGAGCCTGATCAACCCTCGCCTGCGACTTCACGTGCGTTAGTTCATCTCTCAGATTCTCTCGACCCTGGTGAGCTCTCTCGTCAACCTGATCTATTCTCTTAGTCATGTCCCGTCTCAGTTCATCCAGACCATTCATTACGCCAGCGAACATGTCACTTATATCGCCAGTGGCCCCAAATGGAGATGAGTCCCAAAGAAGATGAGGTCAACTGCGGCTGTAGCCTGGTGCTTGATGACGCACCGCCTGTTTGCTTGCTCATCGACGTCATCAATCTGTCGAACGTTGATGACGCTCCCATCGTTATCCCATCTGATATGGGCCTGGTCGGCGAGGCGGACGACGCCTTCCTGCTCATGTCGTTCCTTGGGCACGGTGTGAAGTTCACATCCGGATGGGTTATCTCCGGGTAGTCATAACTGGAAGATAAACCTTCAGTTCGTAGTGACGCCATGCGCTCATCGTACAAAGACTTCCAGCTCTTCTTGGCCTTCGAACCTAGTTGTTCTTCACTCGGGCTTATACTCGACATCATCGCGTTGTTGCTCTGCTTGGCCAGGGATGAGTGGGTATTAGCTGAATGTGAATTATCTCTCCTCCACCTATGACTCTTGGTCTCCGATTTGGACATTCCCTTGAATAACACTTCCTCTCGCGGCTCGACCTCGGAACGCTCCGAGGTCTCCTCCGTCCTCTCAACTTCCTCCCGCTCGAGGTCCTCGCTCGGCTCAAAGTCGGGTCGAATGATCGTCCGTTCCCCTTCGTCAAAGGGGTCCACAAGCGTTTCGCTCGCGGTTCCGGCCTCGGCGCTCCGCCCATAATCACCATCGAGGTTTTTTTCGCTCCTTAGTTTCATTTCGCTCACTGAAAGATCAGGTTGACCTTTAGTCGATTCGTTTTCAGCAAACACGTCGGAGGCGCTGCTAAACGAGGACTGGCTACGCCTAGTTTTAAATTTTCGCGTGCTGCCCTTGCTCAGCCTGGGAATCTTAGTAGTCGATCCTAACGAGTCCCTGCGCTGCATAGTTTGTGACAAATAACAATATTCTTATTATTTAATGGCGATGCCGCAACAATTTCAAGTTAAATTACTTAACGCTGCCTCTTCGATCTCGTAGGTATCAAAAATGTCTCTCAGACTTCTCAATGACAATCTTAGCGATTCAGCTTAAGTTACACACAGGGCCTGCTCAGTATTGATATAATGCTAACTCAACCCTGTTGTATAGTATAACAGTATCGCAAAATTTTCACAAGATATAATCAACACACAAAACACAATCGATAATCAGATAAGAATATCCTACAGGTGACAGCGACCTCTCGTCAGTATCAATTTATCTCCAAACAATTTATCAAGTCACTGCTTTGTTAAAATCAAACAATCTTTGGTAAAAAGCAGTGATGATTCAGAAACAGATCAATAAAACTTAGTCTTAAAGAAAAAGACTTTCCTCAATCGGAACGATCCGAAAGAACGAAGCCCAGGACACAGTCTTCTCAAGTGAGTGTGTATTTGCCTAATACACCCACCGAGGTCTTTTTTTTAGGTGTCCTGCGATTGCCCGAGCTGTCCTATTAAGTAGCTCAAGGCAACCTCTGATCGAAAATTTCTAAAGTCTATGAAAAAGCTCCCCCACACCCGGAACACTCCAAGTGCACGAGAGCAGGGAACAACTTTCTTTCTCAAGTGAGTGTGTATTTGCCTAATACACTCACCGAGGTCTTTTTTTTTGTTTGTTCCCGGATTGCCCGAACTTTCCTATTAAGCAGCTCAAGGCAACCACACAACTGAAATCACAATCAAAAAAAAAATTTTGTTCGGGTACTTCTGATACACCCGATCTAGAATCCAAAGTTGATCACGAATTTCCGGGTCAAAATGGGCTCCTATGATCGTAATAAGCAAGCCTAATATTCTAATATGATCTTTATTAAATGGATATTTCCCGTCTCCCAAATTGCCACAGAAGGTTTCCTCAAGTTTCTAACAAGGAGGGTTGCTAAGAAGTTTAAGTCACTCCGGAGGGTTACTTCGGAGGGTTGTTAAGACACTTAGCCTACCTTGGAGGGTTACTTCGGAGGGTACCTTAATCACCCAAGTTACTTCGGAGGGTCCCCCTAAATTTACTAAGGAGAGTCAATAAGATGCTTAATATGCTCCGGAGGGTTTCTTCGGAGGGTACCTCCAAAATTTTCCAATTTCTGAACCTCACTTAGAAGGGCCCTCAATTAAGTTCAGGAAGCGTCAAAACAAGCTAAATTCTCTATGGAGGGTTGTCTTAACTTCTTTGGATGATCTCGTGGAAATTTTCCACTAAGGAGGGTTGCTAAGGGGTTTAGCTGACTCCGGAGGGTTACTTCGGAGGGTTCCCCAAAAATCAAGAAAAAAGGTTATGTTACCGCGATAAAGTCTCCAAAAGCGGTCCACCTGACTTAAAACTAGGTTGGCTGACACGGTCAACCTTCCCAGGTGGATAAAAAGGTGTTTTGATAAAATTTTCTGCCGCTCGGAGGGTTACCTGTGATTTGGACCCTCCGAGCCAATAAATTCTAAAAAATTTTTCTTTTTCGAGATTATCAACCCAAAAACGATTGCGGTCCGAAAAAGTGGTCCAAAACGTCGACTTATGGTACCAAAGTTATCCCGATCGATTGGCTAGTCTTTGAGAAATTGCCAGAAACGTGTTTGTCCAAATGGGCTTTTTTCACCACCTATGTAGGTTCTGAGAAAATTTTTCCGCAATTCCTATTGAAAGTGCCTAAAAATAATAATTGAAACGAGCGTAGTAGCCCCGTACGGCACTGGAATAATGCAAAAAACCGGACCAAAATTGGTTTGGAGACAAAAATTTGGCCAATAACTATCAAATTTGGACCCTCCGATTCCTTCCTTTTCCAATCCTTAAGTCGTTAGCTCTATCCACGGAGCTAATCGGAGGGTAACCCAAGAATTTTTTGGCAGCCGAGCACGTTATGCTAGCACGCTCCTAATACAAAAAATTTTATTGCTCTAACTCTAAAAACTCAAAAACTCGATCCCCAAAACAGATTGACAAAATTCAGAAAATTATCGAAATTTTGACCGAAAAATTTTGGTTTTTTCCAACTTTTACTGAGTCTTTTCTCACGCGGTTTCTTTAGTTAGGGGGATCGAACTACGTAGCTACTACCTATATAAAAGCTTTTTGCTATTCGGAAAAGCTCGGATATCCAAAAATTTGGGAGTCTATAGTTTGTCAAAAATCAGTAATTTTCGACAAAATTTGGGTGTTTCTTGGGTCTAAATAGGAGATAAGTAATATATAGTGAGGACAATAATCTATTAGCAGTCGTTAATGAATATTACTATACCCTCCTTTGCACCAAAATACCCGAATTAAGACCCTTAACTCGGAAATTTGTGATCGACAGAGGGTACAATCGGACCGCGCCAATCGTGCCCCCCACCACTTAAGTTTTAATGAAATAGTACCCGAACGATACTAAAATTATCTCAACGATACCCAACAGTCGTTGTGGATGTTGTCCCTATGTCCCTGTTGAGTGTGGAACACGTCGGTCAGCTTGCCACTCTACCCTCCGGTCACCGGCAAAATCACCATTAACGTGCTTAAATACTCAAATTACACTCAAGGGAGAGTATCCAATCCTTCACCAAAAAACACAATCTTTCTATCAGAAATGATATAAATCAATCTGAAACAACAACAAATAGGAAAGTCAGATCACATCTCGTCCGGAAATAACATATAAACTGTCACTTTATGTTTTTTATTGTTTTTGGTCTTTTTTGGATTTTTTTTACTGTTTTTTGTACTTTTTTGTTTTCAAATAAATTTGTTTTTGGCTTTTTCTTGGTTATACACTATTTTTGTTTGGTTTTACGCTTTCTCTTTAATTGTTTTTGGTCCTGAGACCTCGGGACAAGCGGGCTCTAGATTTCCCACCTAACCCTCCGGCCCCCGGAATTTTCGGTGTTTACTAAGTTAAAAAGCTAAATAGTACTAGACGGACGGTACGCACCTTCCCTCTAGTACAATAACGGTCATTAAGGCCTCTAACTCGGGCATACGCCCGGAGCGGAGGGTTCGTCGCTGAAACGCTTGCTGATCATGATGGTCTTATACCTTTGACAGGCCCACCCAGGAGCGCCATAAAAACGTCTATGTAACATTCGCCCAAATACTACACAGCGACGGAGCGTAGAAAAAGTACCTATTAACGACTGGCAGGCGGCAGTTACCTTAATCCTACTCGTTTTTCATTGTCTCGACCTTGCCAGTTGATTTTCTGGTCTCCTTAGGGCTAAGTAAAAAGTTACTATTTTTAGGCCATCAGTCAAACGACTTTTGATCAGCTTTCGTTTACATGCGAACACAACCATACAGCTGAGTCTCGGATCCTCAGACTACGTGATTGCCATTAAAAACACGGCTCGAACAACCTATTTTAATATGTTTTTGTGTGACAGTTCTATATTGAATCCATTGGAGATGGATTGACCCTTTCCTCTTTCTAGCTACTCATATTCTAAAATATCAAATTATACCGGTGTTAATTCAGAGTTCTACGACATCCAAGTAGCTACAAAGTCAGTTTTATATAGTCCCTTTACATACAACAGTCTCTGGGGGACAAGCCTCCGCTCCCGTAATCTTCCCGAGATAACGCTGATATCTCTCCCAATTTGTGGCACGGGAGGGTTCCGTGGAATATTCCTTCCCCACTAAAGCTTCCTTCTCCACTAATATCCACTGCTAAGAGTCTTATCGTGTGTTGTTGCCACGATAAGAGGCTTCGTACTTCTCGTCTCTTGTGCGACCGTTTTCCACAATATTTGTCGTTCTTCTCTGGTTTCGTCCCTTTCAGTCAAAATGGCCGTCTTTTTCTATTTCTCAGAAATATTCACTCTTCAACCGAAATTTTAAAAATAAAAATTCTAGAATATTCCTACCCTCCTTCGCAATAATTTTTCGTAACTAAGGCCTTTATTCGTTTTTTTTTTGTGTCGCCGGAAGGTTGCGCTGTGCTAATCTGCCAGAATGGCACAGATAGGCGATGCAGAATGTTCCTATTATAGTCTTAAGAAAAAAGCAATTGTTTTTTTTTCAAACTAATAGTTTTTTTTGTGTGGTGTAAGAAAAACAACTGAACAAAAAAATAGAAATCAGGCATAATCGACAGTCATAGTCATATAGACCAATTAGAAAACAGTTTTTGCAGAAAAAGGCCTAAATAAACGAAAAAAAAATCGCTAACAAATTTTAAATTTTACCATTTTTTTAATTTAAGTGCTAATCGACTAGAATGATGTGAGTTCATGTCTAAGTTTGACGTGAAAAGGCGATTGATCGAGCCGTTCGACAAGCACAATTTGCGACGTTTTGAATGCACTTTTTGTGTCAAAACAATCAGGAGTTTTTATTGGAAAAAAAACCCAAATTGAAACTGAAGAAAGTCGAGATGATTTGTCGAACCGATTTACACTCGCAATTCTTTTTTGACAACAATTAGATCAGGTCACAAAAACCGAAGCTACTACAATTGTCTTTCGTCATTACACTCACTCAAAAGTTTACAACTTCATACAATAGGATAGTATAAAGGAAGTATAACGGGGAGTTGTAACAGTCGCCTACTTCGGTCTTATGTGAGGCTTCAGAAGAATAGGCCCTATAACCATTGGCTCAAGAGTCAAGGACACTGTCTCTCGTGTTTTTCTACCTCAAAACGGTCGGAGCCGATTCGGTTCGCTTGCGAAATGAGACTAAAAACCCGTTACAGCTTAAAGGCCACTACCAAAATACCCCCCCCCCCCCACTCTAGAAAATAAGAACGTCCCCATACTTAGGTCTCAAAATATGTAACATTGGCCCGGAAGATACATATCGACGGAAAATAAAGCTAGGCTCTAAGACGACTGGCTAACGTCTAAACAGAGCTCTACATGCTTTTCACCGTCTCTACCAAGCCAGTTCTTTTGGTGGTCTTTCTAACATCGGGTCGACAAAAACGTTACTGCTTTCGGCTTCGGTCAAAACACTCAAATTAACTAAATTACATGCAGAAAAAGTGAGCTCATGGATGGGTCTCAGTATCCCCAGACCACGAGGTCACTTCTAAAAAAAGGGCTACTACTATTTATTGAATTATTATTGTTTTCGCTCAGTAGATAAAAATCATCATCTCCATCGAAGATGGATCAACCCTTTTCCCCAACTCCTAGCTTCTCATCCTAGCAAAATGAATTCAGATGTTAATGAAATTCAATTCAGGACATAATAGGGAAGCTAAAAGTTTATGTAAAACAGTTTCAGTCCAAATCCCGAGACCCCTCCGGATTCTTGAATCCGGGGAAATAAGACTCTTATTCTCCTTCCGGAAGGCTGTCTTCCACCCTTGACCGTTGTTCGCAACGGTCTTGCAACTATTGTAGCGACACAATAGTTGCAACTCGGAGCGGTCTCTGTTACTTTTGTTTTTTGTTGTTGTTTTCCAATCACAATTTTCGTCGTTCTCGCTATCGCAACTAATGTTGTTGTGTCTTATTTCGGTTTTTCTGCCAAAATGGTTGCTTTTGACGTTTCTTAGAATTATTATGTCATCAATTCGAATTTTTAAAATTTAGGAACTTCCGAATCCTTCAGCCTTCACATTTTGTTCAATTGTCCGAATAACGCTCTTATTCCTTCAAAACCGCCAATTCGGAAAGTTCGCTGCTAAAAAATCGAAATTGCTGCATCTGCATTTTTGTCCATTCTGGTCGAATGTCACATACTCCCCGGACAGTCCGGTCAATGTCCCCTTGAATCTCGCAATGCTCGTAAAATTGGTACAGTGTCATCGAACAGAATTTACAAAATGCACAAAATTACTTTTATCTACGTCACATCGACTCACTGCAGAATATAAATGGCATCATACTACGTCACTATAGCCTTCCAATTTTCCTTAATCTGCACATTGAGGATATGACCCAAGATAAAAATATCTTTTCTGACTTCCAATGTCAATGTCCTGATTTAAAACGTTTTCTCCTAGATTTATATAAGTTGTTGGTTTGCAGGACAGTCCTGCCAACCAACAAGCTAAAATTATCCTACTATGCTTCTTCCCTTCGGAAATCTTGCTTGTTATTGTCCTGAATATTAAAACTAAGTAACTCTGTAGTTAGAAAGAACAATGAAACAATCTCCCTCTTCAAGAGATTACCCAAGCCTTTCATGTCACCACAAAGTGATCAGTTCTCCTAGATGATTAAAAAACAGTCATATTTAAATATACTGTTTGCTCAATTATTTCTAAATAAATAGTAAGTGTCACTAAAGCCACTAACTAAACTCAAAATGCAAACTTATAAATGCAACAAACTCTTTAATGTTCAAAACTCAACTAAATGTTTCAGTTTTCAATTACAACTTGGTTGCTCGGTTTCTCACTTGAGTTTTTTTCACACACATAAAACAATTCTGAGTCTTAACTTCTTCCTCTTCGTCACTCCTTTGTTTCCCTTCTTTTCGTCGTTTAGAAGTTCTAAAACTTCTAAATTCTTCTAATTTTCTTTTCTTTTTGCATCTTGTTTTTTCGACCATTTGTCAATGTTCCATCTCTTCCTCCTGTGACACTGACTCTGCGCTTTCAGTTTCTGTGTCTTGCAACACATCGTTAGCTATTCTGACGCTGTTGGAAGCAGTCCTCCAACACTTCTGCTCTTCTACCCTCTGTTTGCAACAAGGTAGAGGATCCACGTTAGACTCTCTGTTCCTGCAGAAGCTGTTGTGGAGACACAACGTCACGTTTCTCTCCAGATCTTCCTCAACATCTCTTCCTTCTCCTTTCCACTACGTTCACTTGTCCTGGAAATTCTTTTTACAGCGGTGGTCACTGCATTCCGATGAGTCACGAAAGCTCGCTTGAAAGTTCCTGCTCCAATGTCCAGCTAATATCAACTGTACACCCTGCCATGCTTCAACATATGCTTTTTGGCATATTCGTACAACCATGCAGTCATGTTAGCTCTGAACCATGGCATCAATCGTCTTCTTGTCCATATCTTTTTCACTTCCATCGGAATGTTTAGAATCCAAACTCACTCTTTTGTCGGATTTTGGTACGGAAGGTGCAGTCACCTCTTCTTCCAAAACCAGTCCCAATTTGGTCTGCGGATTATTAGCGCTCTTGATCGTTACAATTCTCGACGTCCAGAATCTTAGCAACACTGCCTGCTCGTAATCAAAGAAGCAATCGCGTATGTCTTCACTCAGGAAAGGGTTGTACGCTATCCCTATGATTCCGGACACGTAGCTGTACGACTTCTTCTTGATCGGTCCACAGTACTCACTGGATTTCGGCAGTGCCCCCATAGATTCTTTAGTGAGTCTCAGCTCCTTGTTTGAAAATCTCCTGATCTCGTCTATCTTCCTCATGGGCTCTAACTCCTCAGGTTCTTTCATATTCACCCTCATCGGCTTGCTTTGATGCATCTCTAGCAGTGCTAGCAAGAGTAAGGCTTTTGCTCGTTCATCGCCCTCCCTCAAAATCTTGACACAGGTGTTCAATGCTGGTACTGAAATCTGCTCTATCAGGAATTGAATGAAACAGAGAGCATCTCTCCGCTTCGCGCACGCTAGTGTCATTCCTTCCTGGATTATCAGATCCCTCAGGTTCGTCATCAGGAATACTTTTTCTTCTTTTGAACTTTTCTTTTCTTCTGAGTCATATTCCCCGCGAGTTAATCCCATCATGCACCAGGCGAACCTCAGTTGTAATTCGGTTCTCATGTAAGGTACTGCCATGAGAGCGTGTATTCTCGGCGTAGTCCTCATTTCCTCTTCAAAGTACTTCAACAGCACTGCTTTCCATGGAAGGCTCACTTATTGCTCGATCGTTTCCGCCTGCATCTCAGACGACGCTAGAGTCCCGTACGCCGTCTGCTTGAGGGTGGTGCCTTGCAACATCGTCTCCAGATAACCCTCCATGGCACCCTTGTCTTCCACCAGAGCCATCACATACCCTCTAGCCGAGTTTCGGTAATCTAACATATCCATGTATCCACCGGCGGGTTCATCTATTGACACAGTCTCCGACATTGTCAGTCGGTTATGCTCCACTGGTACTAGTTGTCCTGCGACACTTCCCTTTCCGTGGTTCATGGGAGATGGTTTAAAGTCTTTCATCTTGCTTTCTCCACATTGACTAAGTATTTCCATTTGTAAGGTTGCTCCAGTCAGAGTGCGGTCACTCTTTTGGATTTATAACCTGTTGACTTTATCCCCGCCATGAGAATGGGTGGCACCATCGCTACATCGGTTAACATTCTGTCCGTGCCAGGTAATTGATAATCACCTTGTCCCAAATCCATGGCCTCTTCGACTCGTTTTCGTTTCGCGGAATTGACAGCTTTCATTGATATCTCTGAATCCACCTTCGTCTTTCCTACTCTCCTCGGCATCACTTTGCTGCCTAACTTCATCTTCATCTCATTGATCTTATCAATCACCAATTTTGATCGCATCGTTCCCCTCCTGGTTCTTGACAGATACACCACCTCTCCTTTATCATCCTGCGGTGTCATCTTGATGGGAGAGTTCGCCTCACTTTCATCAGTGACTGAGTCAATCAACAACTCACTCAATCTCCCTTCACACTCATCAAGTTTGTCAAGGACTTCCCGCATCAATGGTCGGTTGAGACCTATTTTCAAAATGGAATGGGTCCCACAGCTCTGAACCACTGTCCAGACTTCTTCCATGAACACCACTCTGTCCAATCTACATCCCGTCCTATTTTCATGGTCTTGGTGATGTCCTTCCCCCTCTTCTTCGGGCAACGTTCCCAAGAAAGGTACTCTGGCTGAGCCCTCTATTCTTCTTCTCCTAGGTGATTCCATAAGGATTCTTTGTTCGTTTTTTTTCTCGAATTGCCAGGAGAGCTGCTCTCCGGCAAATTCCGTTTCATTTCTGTAAAGGCTGACGGAGGTTCCAGTGTCCAAGTGCCTTCATCTGCTGGCTCAGTCGCCTCCAACGTATCCGCGTTGTTCTCAAGATCACTGAGGAAATTGAAATCCAGGCTGGATATTCCTCCTGTCGATGCCCTGTCGTCTTCCCCACCAGCTTGACTTGCATCTTGTTGCATGGGTTCTTCCGCTTGACGGCTTCCTCCCTGTCCGTCATCTCCTTCTGACATATCCTTCTTCGAGCTTGAGGGTCCTTGCTTTTCATTGTCGGCTCCTTCCGGAAATTTCGGTATGATCAGTGTGCCAGCTGATCCATCTTCCTCTTCTCCATGGACCACTTTGATTTCCTCACAGCCGAAGGGTGCTAGGAAGGTTCTCGCCTGCAGCGTTCCTCCTACTTTCAATTCCGGTTTCACACTAGTCAGGATCAAGGAGGCCTCAGACAGTTCGGTCCTGCCTCTCATCTTCATAGGCGCTAAGCCTAATCCCGCCGATTCCTCGTCAAATCTTCCGGGCTTGGGGGTCGCGGCGTTGCTTATTCGTCTTCTCGTCGCTTGATCCGTGTAGGCAAATCGTGTGTACTGTAACACGGCGGCATTCCTCCCCACAAAGTATCGATCCATCGTTCCCACGAAATTCCCTATTCTCCTTTCATTGGTTTCAAATTTCCTCAACCTAGGCGTTTGTACCACGGAGACTGCTCCGGTTAACATCCTTCTTATCAGAGGGAATTCAGGGATTTCTTCCGGCAGCTTCTCGTAATCACCCCAATCTTTCGTCTCTTCTCTCACCTTGTGATATGCTGCAGTGAGACTAACAACTCTGGTTATCTCACCATTCGTCTTATCATAGGTTCTCAGATTCCAAAGCTTCGGAAACACCTCGATGTGTCATCTCTCTACTATCCCATGCGATCACGGAAGTGATCGTCAAAATTGATGACCGTCATTTCTGGCTCTGATATCTTCGCAAACAACAGATCTTCACTCATGAGCTCCCGCAACACGTGCTGCTCACACCAGTTCAGCGCACTACCGTCCACTGCTGATATGAAGTTCAGGTGCAGCACCGACCTCCTATACGCCTCCACCTTGACATCAGGGAACGCAAATGTGACTGCTGGTCCATAGATCACTTTCACAAACTCCGTGGCTCCTCTGATCAACGCTAAGGGATCGGTCCTCATAGCCAAGCTCAGATTGGTTATTAGGGGCATGCCCCCAACATGTCATCTCACATCTTCTTCTCTCTCGATAGTCTCATCTTCTCCCGTTCCGAAGCGGTTTTGCTGTAAGAGATATTGGATAAGAGTGTGTCTCAGGTCTCTTATCTTATTCCACGAGTTCGTGGCTTTCTTCATGTCCAATTTTCTCACCTTCTCTCTCATCTGCTCTGGACAACGTGTCAGCTTCATTAATACTCCCAAGTTTCCGTGGGTAATCGCAATCAACGTTAGAAGACCATCTAACCGCAGGTTCTGAACTCCTTCGGTGAGCGGTACCGCCGGTCCTTTCACGAAACTCTCCGCTCCAAACGTCACGAACAAGGCTAGTAGCTCCACAATCGATACTTCCACTACTGCTTGGAGGAATTACTTTATCAAGTAATGAGAAACTTTCGGGTAAACTTTCGCCAAGAAGGACGCGGTCCATCCGGCTCCCAACCCTTCCAGCATGCTATCTGTTCGTTCAAAACCTTCTTCCCCCTTCACTTCCTGGGTCCAGAAGGTTTCAAAGGTAATCTGGCACATTCTATTCACAAACTCAGCTGTCTTTTCTTCAGCATATTCCGCTAGGTTCACCTCCTTCATCAAGTAGGCGTGGATTTTCTTAATCATTATGGTGCCTTGCTCAAAAGCATCTGCACCCAATGCCGCTACTCGAGGATTTAGATGTAACCACTGGTTGGCATCCGGTTTGGTCCTAACCATCGCCTCCAAATGAGCTCTTGTCTCCTGTGAATTCTTCCTTCTCGCTTTTTCACCTGTTACTTCCATTGCTCGGAACCATAAGTCGTTCGACATTGCTATGACCACTCGATGGTCGTCGTCTATTCCCGGTTTAAGTTTGAGCTGTCGACTGAAATTGGACAGTTCCAGTCCCAGCACCTCATCCAACACTAACATGTGCAGCGCATGGTCCTTGAATCCTCTCATCGCGTTCGAGATATCTGACCACACCGCAGGTAGTTCAGCCCTGAGTGGTCTCAGATTCTCCATCTCTATCATGCGATTTGGGGCTGATATGATCACATCATATTTCCCTTCCGAAATCAAGGTCACGATCGCATACACGAATTTCAATCCATCCGGGAGACATGCATACCCCGGAGACAGCGCGAACACTACTCCCGGTGTCACCTTGGTGAACGACCCCTCCTTCGTCGCATCCACCACTTCACCCATTGATTCAAGGATATCCTTTATTGCTGGCCACACAGCATTTTCTGCCGTTGTAGGATCTCTGAGTCTGCTCAGAAAACCTCTACTGTGTAAAGGGTCATTCATGCCAGCAAACACGATCGTGATTGGGCTCATGTCCGTCTGTCTTTGTACCCCTATAGCCAGAGATACGGCTTGCAGTAGGTCCAGATCGACCGCTGGCAACATTATGACATCCGGTCAAAACAGAGACTTGGAAGTGTACACGAACTCTGAATTCGCTACTATCATAATCTTGGCCTTCCTAATTTCTGCTTTGTCGTACGCGACAAAGATGGTCTCATCTTTCTTTATCGCTTTCAATCCGCCGTACCTTTGGACATCACCATCTTGACTCACTTGTTTCGGTTATGTTCTTTCTTTCACATGACTCATGGGTTTCGCCACTTGCCTGAACATCTTCACATGTTGTCCAATCGGCGCCCTCGTTGTCAGAAATCTTCCCGGTCTCTCTTCTCGAGTCCCTTTGTCGTGATATAGTTTCACGTCTTGTAACGATCGGGCGTTCACTGGTCCCATTGTGTTGTTAGAGGGCAGTCCCTCTAGGTCAGCAAATCTCAAGGCCGTCGTGGAGCTGAAGTTTATGCCAGCGGCTATCAACCAGTCTACGCCTGTTATCGAGTACAGTCTACTGACGGATAGCCTCGCTCCATTCAGCATCCTCCTGGCATCCTCGATGAAGCTCACCCTCTGGAGATCCAGCTTCATTAGTTCGTCCTTGTACACATGCCAGGGAGATGGTATGGGCCTGGACCACATCAACGAGCCTCTAACCGGGCGTCTCTCCTCTCGACTGGTACTTGTCGTCTCCGATGTCGTGTCTGATCTAGACGTGCTAGTTGCCTCTTCCATTGGGTTGACAGGCCCTAGTCTTCTCCTAGGATGAATGGTCCTCCTCACCGGTGCTTCTCCCAATCGATCTTGAACGTCTCTCCTTTGACCTGGTTCGCTGGAGCTCTGCTGTCTGTAGTTGGTGACGGCCGGGACCGTCCCCAAGCGTGTTTCCAGGCTAGGAGGCACAAAGGTGGTAATCACCGTGTCATTCGATGTTCCTTCCTCCTTTAGCACTTCTGTGTCAAGGAGTTCTTCTTCCAACTCATCCAACCGCTCTTGGAAGACTCGATTCAACCAAGCCTGTCCTTCTATACTATCGAAGTGGATGCCGTCCGTGGTCAGTCTGGCCTGATCCATAGCTCTCAACTCATGTTCGATGTCCATGAGGATCATTCTTCCGGCATTCCGACTTGCAAGATTCCTCAAGATATTATTCCACCTGCCCACTCCTTCGTTGTGCCTTCTCCCTGCTGCTGTCAAGCTCCTTGTATTCATTGGCACAGTGCAAACGGTCAGTACCGCGCAGTTGAATTTCTGCCAGAGAGTAGTAAACAAGCACACCATCATTGATTCCCATAGTGCTTCCTGCTCATCCGAACCTCTCGAGATGTTATTCGTTCCAACCAGGATCATCACATTGGGGATCTTCCCTGGATTCTTTAGTTCCACCATCCGATATCCACATCCGATATAACTGGGCTATCGTCGCGCCTCCGAAGGCCATCACCGTGGTGACCCAAGAGGTCCTCAAATTCGAGAGTACTCTGACTAAGCTGTCTCCCAGTATCAGATGTGATGTCCCCAGTGGCGGTTGCTGCAGGTTTACTGCCGGGTTCCAGGTCGCTCGATTGAAGCAAGCTCTCGGATCTGTCTCCGGGATTCCCGTGAAGTTATATCTCAACTGATTATTCTTTTGTACGTCTATTACTCGAGACACTTTCTTCGCTGGCATCTTCTGTATTCTTCTCTCTGGGGCCTTAGAGCTCCCCATTGGTGGCGTCGTGTCGCTAACTCCTTGTCTGATCACGGTCTGGGAGAGTCGTACTCTGCCCGTGTCGTCGATCGTTCCATAGGGTGCAGTCACCCCGGAACCTGGCGCATTCTTTTTGGCGACTAGTCGTCCGGCTGTCTCTGTCAGCTTCCTCACAGTTTGTTCCACGACTAGGTCACCCAAGGTGTCACTAGGGTCCGGGATTATCACTCGACCTGTTGCTGTCGGGAGTCTCGTTTCCGTCGTCTGACTCATCTCTCGAGGCGTCAAGAGCTCCATCGGGGACTGCCCACGAAGAATACTCCTTGCAGGTATCGCTCTTTCCACGGCTGTATTCTAATTGGTCTCTAAAATTTTTAATTCGACCTAAGATTGGACAGTCCAAACTTTGGATCTATTCCTAAGATCGTCATTCAGTTGTTCATGGTCACTAACCCCTACTTACCCATGATCTTAATAACCTGACACATAACATAACATAATATAACGCATATTACATACAACTTAGTCCTTAGCCTAACACCCTCTCGCACGTCACTCAGCCTATACTTAAGTAATATTTCTTATGTAAATATACTTGTATATTAGTATCAGAGAATATCACGTGTACAAGCGCGTACAATTCCCGAGGATGCAGTCGTCCTCTGTTTGGATCATACACTGGACGCGAGAGCTCCTTCACGTTCATTTCCACGAGGAAGTCTCTCAACCTCGTCAAGGACAATACTAGAATCTCTGGGTCCACGTGCTGCTTCTCCGTCGCCCTCGTCACCAAGAAGCATAGGTATTTTCCCGGTATCTGTGACGCCGCCGGAGGTAAGGCCACTACGCCCCCTACTCCTGGTCTTTGCTTCCATAGGAACTCTATGTTTTTATATTCTCTCTTAAAATCTGCCGCTAACGCTGTCCTAAAACTCATGTCTGCTGTGATTGCTATCGCACATGTTCTATCTGTGATTATGAAATCACTGTCTATTAGTTTTATCTTACTTGAATATTCATTTGGTAAGTTAAAATATGACTCAAGTACCCTCCCTATGTCAGGTTTCTTAGGTTCTTCGCCTGTTTCTGCTTCTAAGTCTCCTGTCTCTCTTACTATTCTTAATTTTTTTTATCAAGTTTTCAGTGTGGGTAAGTCCTACCCCCACTCCCCGGACAAAAATATCCATCGACGTCCCCGTCGATCGCTTACCGGGTCTCAAATTGAGATTGGAAGCCGGAATGAGTAGTCGCCCTTCCTGGACAGCCCAGGAAGGATCATCTCGCTCGGTCTTCATGTATTTTATGCTTTCACGATCTACTTCTTGAATCGTGACACTGGTCTCCTCTGGGTCCGACGTCATTTCGTTCAGCCATTCTAAGACACGCAGGTTCGTCAAGTCTTGTTCATATGACTGCTGTTGCTCGTCGTCGAATTCTACCTCGGGTTTCGACCGGTCGTCAACCCACCCATCGTCGTGATCATCGACTATGTCAATGTCTCGTGATACAGTTATTTCTTCTAGACCCACTACTTCTTCCACTACCTTTTTCAGATCTATCCCATCCACTACAAAGTCGTCGCCGTAAGGGTTATATTTCTTTCTGGGTCTTGTCCCGTCATTCTGAAGAGTCTGTATCGTGAACGGAAGACCCGGTTCCAAGTTCTTAGGAACCTCCCCTTGTTCAGGGTCTTGCCAGGATCACCTCGTTTGGATCCAGGTCCAGCGGTGTATTCGTTCCTTCTTCCACGACTTCGTTTCCATCGTTCTTCTCCCTCGTGCCCTTCTCGTTGACCTCACAAGCAGGGTCCATCACTAGATAATCCCCTTCTTCCATGTCTGCAGGTATAACCAGTCTTCTGTCGATGGATTGTGTGGCTTAATGTTTTCGTAATGAGCGGCTCGGCCAGTCTATAAAAGCGTCCCTCTTGGTGCACTTCCGTAATCATGAAGGGTCCCCTCCACTTTTTAGGAGCTTTTTCGTTCCTTTCGGTGGTATAACGTTCTGAAATACCCATACGTAGTCTCCCACCGAGTAAGCTTTCGCGTCAGCTGCTTTCTTGTCGAATTTTTTCCTCTGCCTTGCCTGTGCTTGCTGAGTATTTCGTCTACACAAATCGTTCAACTCCTGTTGACGTCTGATCACATCCATCACGTAGACCTGTGGAGACGTTTTCTTTCCCTCATACTCTGGGTAGAAAAAGGTTAAGGGTAAAGACTTCTCGTGTCCAGTTAGCATCATGTGTGGACTAACCCCAGTGGTGGAGTGTTGCGTGCTATTATACGCTCCCATCACCTGTGGAAGGTATCTGTCCCAATCGGTCATGTACCTGGAACAATATACTCTCAGCATCGACACTAACGTCCTATTCTGCCTTTCCACTAAGCCATTTGTCTGTGGATGGTATGTCGTGGAGTGAGCCTGAGCAACCTGTGAGCGTCTCATAAGCTCTTTCGTAAGCTCTCCTACGAAAGCTGTTCCATTATCCGATTGAAACGTCATCGGACAACCATGTCTCGCTGTCCACGTATTGATCAGATGGTCGCATGTCTCTTCCGCCGAGGCAGTTATGCAGAGCACGGCCTCTGCGTATTTTGTGAAATGATCTATCATGACCAATACCTGATTATAACCACTGTCTGTCATGCATATCTTTTGGTGATCTATCTGCACCACCTCGTTGAATTCAGACGGATCGATCGATTGTAAAGGAAATCGCAATTTCCTTGGATCCTTGACCTGCTGGCATGACAGAAATGCTGCTGTTACCCACTTCTCGCATGCCTTTTTCATTCCAGGCCACTCAAAGCGCTTCAGGATCCTCTGATACCCTTTTTCGATCCCTTGATGGCCCATCTGATCATGCGACCCAAACAAGAGTTCTGTCTGATAGAGTTGCGGCAACACTATCGCGTTATACTTGTATAGGACTTTGTCCTCATCTCTTCTCTTGCAAGCCACGATCCCGTCCTTATTCAAGTATAACCTTCCCTCTTTCTGCATAAAATACTGTCTCAGGATACGGTAACTGTCTTCCTCGAGGTCTCCTTTATCCGGAGAACCATTCTCGATTCACCTTTTCAGGTTGCTTGTCATGCGGTCATTTCTCTGCGCCCTTAGAAGATCCGAGAGTCTGTATCTCGCCTTCAAGTACGTCTTCATGACCCTCATCTGACTATTCAGCTCATTGGGCTGGTGTGTGTCTTCTTCCATCTTAACGCGCCAAATCCTTGCAAAACGCTGTGTTTCTTGCTTGAACGGCTGCAGATCAGTCCTGACTACCTCTTTTTGTGGCAACAGACTTATCGAACGTTTCGATACCGCTATTGTTTCCAAATCATCCGCTGCGTTGTCAAAGACCTTCTCACTTGATATGAGGTAGCGATCACTATCAGGGTCCTGGTACATCTCCCTTTCCAGATCCCTTGCACGAGTTTCCACTAGTAGTGTGTGGATCGCTAGTTCGGACAGTTCTGATCCCGAGCTCGAGTTCCTGTCTGAGTAGGTGTCAATTCCTGAGTTTCGGGAGTCGTCATCTGTTGAGGAGGTTGTGATGGAGTGTGCGCCTTCCTCCAGATCATATCTGTGCCTTCTTCGCATCCATCCGAACTCCCCGGACTAATTTCCTTGTCCCGGGTGTTGACCTTGTACTCGCTGGCTCTTCTCATCGTTCGTCTCCCCGGACAAACAATCTTGCACTAGGTTTCTTTCTACTTTTTCACCTTCTCTATCCTGGTCCACAAAGGTAACGGTTTTCCTTCGCGTATTGCTCCCCTGTTCTTTCCGTCCGTAAGAGGTACTGGTTAAGACCTCGTGTGGTATTGAGGATACTAGTTGCTGAACTATTGTCCTACAATCCCTCTCGTTCTCTCCGTGTTGTCGTCTGGACGGCATGATCTTCACTTTCTCCCTGACTGTTAGTGATGCCACTGCTGATGTCCATTCGGGGACATCTCTGGTGACTTCTCTTTCTAACAATCCAGCCAACGTCCGCATCACTTGCGGTGTGACCTGCACCGTTTTATCCAATAATGAGAGGCTGTTTATGTTCATGCGAGAGAGTTCTTGCTGGACCAGGTTTGAGCGTAGCAACAGATCCAAGGGGACCGGGTACTCCTTGGATAGGATCTTTATCTCGGCTGCCTTCTCTACAGGTAACTCAGGGTGTCCTGGAATTGGATGTCCAGACTTGTCCAACCATCTCGTTAAGGGAAGCGCTTCATAAGTTTCTTTGTCCAGAAACGAAAATCCTTCCTTTATTTCTGCCTGATTGGCTTGCTTCTGTTCCAATCTTTCATAGAACTCAGTTTTCCTGCTGAGGCTGTCAGCATTCTGGTGTTTATCACGCATCTTGTGCTCGATTAGCATGTGGTAGCCATCCAATCTTACTATCCATCTACCAATATAACTCTGATCCATCGAATAGGTCTTCAACCAGGATAACGCTCTGTTGTCTACGCCTAACTTAGGGGGAGCGCTCCCCAAGTAGGCGCGGTATTTTTCCACAAATGTGACTACTGCAAGCATTTCTGCTTTTGGTGCACCATATTTCATCTCAGTGTCACTCAAGACCTTGCTGCCGTATGCAATGGGACGGAGAACCGTTCTTCCATTCCATTCTTGCTCCTGATGCATTATTCCTGAGATGGCTACTACCGATGCGTCTGTGTCGAACACATACATGCACTTTTCTGTAGGCATGCCAAGCACTGGCGCTTCGCGCAGTTCCCGCTTTATGTTCTCGAAGGCAACTTGTGCTTCATCGTTCCATTCGAACTTTTTCCCTTTGTTGCGCATCAGCTTCTGCATCGGATACACCTTGTTGGCATATCCTTTTATGAACTCACGGTAGTAGTTAGCAAACCCTAGGAAGCTCAGGAGCTGTGTGTCCGTTCTGGGAGCCTTCCATGTCAACACTGCTTGTACTGCTTCTGGGTCCGGCCTCACACCATGCATGTCCACCATTCTTTCCAGGTACTTGATTGAATCCCTAAGGCTTTCACATTTCGATGGTTTGCACTTCAAGCCTGCTCTTTTCATACATCCAAAGACCTCATCGAGCCGATCAATGTGGTCTTCCAGGGTCGGTGTTGCTATGACTACGTCATCCACATAACACATCACAAGGTTCCCGTACTTCTTTGTCACTCCAGTCAAAGCTTGAGCCATCAGTCTTTGAAAAGTGGCCGTTGCGTTGCATCCTCTTCCACTGGTACAACGCCAACTAACACGCGAATCCGGTTTTTTCTCTATCCTTCTTCCGCAGCGGGACCTGCCAGAAGGCAGAACCCAAGTCCAACGTAGTGAAGAACTTGGCATCACCAAGTTTAGAGAGGCTCTTGTCTATTCGCGGTATCGGGTACGCATCTTTTATCGTTACCGCGTTCAAGTAGCGAAAGCCGCAACAAAATCTAAGCTGCCCCCTTACTACCATTACTACCCCGCAAGCCCATGGCGATTTTGAGGGTTCTATCATGTCGTATTCGAGCAACATTTCTATTTTCGCTCGGCACGCTTCCGATTTATGTGGCGTCATTCGTCTTGCGCCTTCCCTATGGGGAACGGCGCCCTCCTCGAACTCGATTTCGTGTTCGACGAAATTACAGCAACCGATATCCGCCTTATGTCTTGAAAATACATCCGCGTTCCGACTTAAAACCTCCCTTAGTAGCTCGAAATCTCCCTCGCCTATTTTCCCTTTTAAGTTTTCTATCTCTGGCAAAACCGGTTTGTCAGACTCTAGTTCATATGACGAGGGGCGTTCCGGAAAATTCGAGCAGCTCGATAAGCCGTCATCCGTTTCGGACTTCATTGAAAACAATTTATGAATAGATTTTCATTCCATAATCCTCTTTAAAATTTTGCCTTTATTGGCATGATAACGACAGTCTTTCACACTATGTTTCTTCAAGTTTTGTGTCTCCTCATAGTCGGTCCTCATCGGCAAAGCGTAACCAAGCTTCTTTCCACGCTGGATTGAAACCGTGGTGTCCAGTGTGTTCAATAACACATTGACACACAGTCCGTTTCGCGTTACCGAGAAGCTCCGGCCTAAAATCACTGAGCTTTGACTATTTGGATTCGGTACCAAACAAACCTGTTTACTATCACTTAACGAATTTAAATTTCTCATTCTAAAAATTGCTACCACAGCCTGCCCTGGCTGTAGTTTTACTTTTCTGTCTAAAAAAATTGGTACCTTGTTTTCGTCTGTTATTATCCTATTAATTGGTTTCTTAACATATTTTCGGTCCGGGTTTCTAATCCGTATCAGACCGTTGTTCAAGTCAATAATCACGTCAAAATTCCTGACAAAATCTCTGCCTAAGATGAATTGGTCGGCGTCGTCTAAATTCTCTACCACCAGGAAGCTCATCCATAGTTCTCGTCCTCCCATGGGAGAACTGTTATCGGCGTCCTTCCGGCTACGTAAATTGCTCCTCGATTGGTGGCGGCCAGTCGGAGATTCGTTGGAATTAGATCTTCCCTCGTAAGCCCATTCTTTCCCAAGTTTTTATTGGCATCACACTCACTACCGCTCCTGTGTCCAGAAGCCCTGTGACTCCAATTTTTGTTCCGTTGGTGTCGAGCAGATGTGCGGTCACATCTGCTTCATACCCAATGTGTACTGCATCTTGTTCCATCATGGCGTCATGGCCTATCCTGCGGACTTTGAGTTCCTCCTCTCCCAAGTAGATCTGCCCTATTTGGTCACTATCTGTTGTTACATAAGTCCTAGTGTAGATACTGATTCCATCCACGTTCAGCATCACTTGATACGGCCCATGGACTTCCACGTAGCGTCCATGAAGTTTCTTTATGCGAGGGCCACCCGTTGTCAGTAGTGCTCGCACTGCTCTCGATTCAGTGCGTGGCTCCACCTGCCTCAGATAATCTGCATATGTGTCCAAATGCATCAAAGTGAACTCGGATGGTTCACTCAGATTTCTGATTACCTGGTGTCCAGCCACTGAATTTATCGACTGTATCTTGCTTCCTTGTGGCACCATGCCGAACCTCTGACCGGAGATCACATTAAGTTTCATGCTCAAACTGCTTGGTGCTTTAGTCTCTTCGACCTCCGTTGCTTCGAAGGTATTCAGTTGCTCCTGTAGTTTCTCATTTTCCAGTTCGATTTTCACTTTCTGTTCGATCTCTTTTGTCACCAGTTCCTGCTGCACTCTATTTAGAGCATCCCTCGCGGCTGCCCTGTAATCAATCTTGAAGTCATCGGCTGCTGTCACTGTTTCTGGTTCACATGTCTCTTCAGTTACCGCTTGCATTTTCGTCGTCGCCAGCTCCTGCGGTTTTTCTTTTCTGCGCGCCTCCGCTTCACTCAACAGGCGAGCCTTGCTGGCTTTCACTCCTGATAAAGCTTCCTCATGCCTTGGATGCTTGATGTCTGCCACTGCATCCCAGAATTGCGGACAATTTGATTTAAAATGACCTTCCAAGTTACAAAAGAAACACCTCGGGCCAAATTTCGCAATTACTACTCTCATGAAATCCTCATGGTCAACTTCTGACGCATCTTCGTCCTCGAGGTTAAAGCCTATTGCTTTCATTCCTTGTTTGTAAATTGGGCATGCTGACTCATGATGGTCCGTTGAACTGCAATTAGCACAAGAGCGTCTCTTGTCCATATCATCCCTCGGTTTGTACCAGTTGTTCCCTTGGTTTGCTGGTCCGTTGTGAAAATTTCCATAATTTTTCTTATAGTATCCAGATCTCGAAGGAGGTTTCAACAAAAGATATTCTTTTGACTTGAGCCTCAACTCCTTTGGTGTTGTTGCATTGGTTGATAGTGGTGTGTAATGCGTTGCTAGCATTGTTCGAAATTCATCATTTTTCACACCATCGATGAATTTTGAGGCAACTGCCAGGTTCATTCTTCGGTTCGATTCATCCGGTTGGCTGCGTCTTCTCAGCATTTCCAAGTCATCTAGAAACTTGTCTATCGTTTCATCTTCTCGTTGCCTCCGTTTCTCGACGCGCATCATTGCTTGGTGCCCCTGCACCCCTGATCCAAAACGGTTTAACAAGATTTCAAAGATTTTCTCGGCTGTGTCAAGCTGATATTGCTTCTTGGCCATGACACGATTCAGGGCTGTCCCTTCCAAGTTACTGGTGAGCGCACTGCATTCTTGTCTTTCCGACAAGTCCTCTTCCTCGAAATGCAGTTTCATTACCTCTATCCAGGTATCAATACAGCCATCAGATTCGTCTTTGTAGCATCTTGGTTTCTTAAAGACTCTTCTGGACTTCTCACTGCGTTCATTGGTTTTGGATAACCTTGTAAGGAATGTCTCTGAAGACCTGTTTAGGGGTTCAAAGGCTGTGGCCATTGCCGTAGCATCTCTCGAGTGCCCCGCCTGAGTGTCATCACACCTTGTTAAGGGCTCTGTATTCGGTGCATCCCTGCAATCCGAATCGCCGTGAGTGTTTCCCCCTTGGCCCACATGACTCTTCCCTGGGCTCGCATGTCTCCTGTTACCGGAATCACCTCTCCCAGTCGCATGTGTGCCTTGTGTTGGTCGTTCGTTAGAGGCCTGTCTGTTCCCCGTTAAACTTGCTCTACTGTTCGGGCCCCATGTTTTATTATCCCTTGTGGCATAGCCTGATGAGCTGCCCCTACCTCTAGTGGATCCATATGTCCTCTCCTTTGATGGTCCTTGAAGTTCACCTTCGGCTCCCTGCTGGGACCTCCTGAGTTTGGTTCCCCTTATTTTGATCCACTCTTGCTGCCTAGTAGCCCGTCCAATCTATCCATGATAGCCTGAGTTCGCCTCTCCATCATCGCATCTATCTTTGTGTCAAGAGTCCCAAGAGACTGCTCTTGCTGAATTCTTAACTTCTCCATGTCGTCTCTTAAGCGTAACTCTCTCTGTTCCGCTTCTCTTGTCATTCGCGACAAGTTTTTCGCTATGTGCTCGTCCGTTCTTTCCTTCAAGCGTTTTTCGTTCTCACCATTTTCTTGTCTATTGCGGTTTATTTCTTCCCGTAGACTTTCTCTTTCAATGTGAACTGCTCTTTCTAGTTTCTAGTGAACTGCTTCTTAAGGACATCTGTTCGTTCTGTTCTCCTATACTGCCCACTATGTTGCTCAAGGCTTCTTCTAATTCTGCCCCGTTATCTACTAGTGGCGTCATTAGTGGCGGTGTCACCCTGCCGGTCCCAGGTAGCTTCGTGCTGGTTGATATTCGGGCTTTGATTCTCTGCCTCGACGTCTTTTCATTATCCACTTCAGGATCCGCCATGCGTTGCCTAGCCCTTTGTTTCTACTCTCCCCAGTTCGCGTCTCTGAATTTTTCATAGTCGCAAAGCCTCTCGACTGGCCTGGTGTGTTTGCGTCTTTGCTTATCTTTCTCACCACACCAAATTTGTCCATGGTTCCAGTCTCTCTTTCGACGTATGCCTCATTCTCCTGGGTCGAACTATTGAAGCTGACTTGAGATCCAAAGTCCACTTGCTCGTCTTCGTCCTCTTCTTCCTCCTGGGATTCACCTTCATTTCCTGTGTCCACTCCCATGGTGAATGGAAAGATGTTTCCGAAGGTGTTCTTCATTCTTTCTGAGAACGATGAGGACGTTGTTTGTTTCTCAGTCCCGCCTGCCATCATGGTGTTGTCTGTTGGAGATCTTCTAGTTGCCACTATCTCAGTAGAGATGTCGGACAGTTCCGACATCTCCTCTCGGTCCAATGTCCCGGTTCAAGTGGCAAAATCATGGCCTTGTTCTACCGGAGTAGATTCACTCGCCAGCCTTCTGTCTCTCCCCTCCAGTCCATGTATTTCCTGGTTCTCATTCATGGCCTTGTCCGTATGGACCTCCACTTCTAACATAGCTTTTCGCTCTTCTGAGGACTTCTGACTCCTAGTTTCAACCATTCTGCCTGAAACCATCTCCACTTTGTCGGTCCGGGCTCGCGTGATCCGGTCCATAAAAGGGTCGGTCATTGCTTTTCTTTGCTTTTTAGGTATAAATTTCCTAGAGCTATTACATCGTTTAGGTTTTCTTGACTTGTCTAGACTCATTTCCAATCTATCCCTTCTTAATACCTGTACACTCAATTCAATTTCTTGTGACCTTCTAGTTTGACTATTGACAATAATCACACAACACAATAAATTTCACAAGGTTCTATTAAATAGTGACCACGAATCCCTGTATGTTATCAGAGTACAGCTTGTATATAATTTATTCACACTAACCGATTATCGGTCGTAAGATTTGAGAACTAGCACAATATGATGATATCAGTCAATTTAAAAGATAGTGTACTCACTACCCAATCAAGCACAAATTATGTTGGTTTAAAATAAAAAAAAATTGACAATAAGAGTACCTCTATGAAAAACGTATATGTATTGTACTTTTAGTTGGTCGCAGTACAATAGTCGAACTTGTTTTTTAAAGAAAAAGCTTTCCCTGCTTGGTCCTGCACCAAACAGACAAAATAATTGAAGGCAGTAATTTTCTCAAGTGGGCGTCTATTGCACCCACCGAGTACTGTGGTATCTATCTGCCTTCGGACTGCCCGAGCTAGACCTACTAAAATCCTCAGGGCAGTCACTTTTCGTAAAAACGTATTGGGTTTCAATCCACACCAATGAATTACACTCTTTTTAGGTTAGACTTAGTGTCGCGAATATCCGAGTTCGGACCTGTTTTGTTTTGGTCTGGTCTTTATTGAAAGGCAAGTTACCAGTGCAGTCACTGATTCTTAGCCTGTCTGCTAATAACCTAATACCTCTCACTGTAGTCTTTTCTTCTGTTTACCTAAGTCTTTTAATAAAATAATACCCCTCCGGATTGGCAAAAATAGGACTCTTCCGGATTGGCAAAAATAGGACTCTTCCGGATTGGCAAAATTGAGACCCCTCCGGATTGGGACCCCTCTGAGCTCCGGATTGGGAGCCCTCCGGTTTTGTGAAAACAAGACCTCTCCGGATTGGGACCCCTCCAAATTTGGAAAAATTTGGACCCCTCCGGATTGGGAGCCCTCTGGTTTTGTAAAAGTAGCTTTTCAGAGATTTCCTTGATTTTCAACCTATACCCCTCCGGATACGTTCTCCGATGCTATTATGTTTTTGTTTCAACTAGGAAGTGTATGTGGTCCTTCCCTAGACCCTTCCGGATTGAAGTTAAGCCTCTTATTTGACAATTCACGCTAACGGTGAAGGGTCTTATCACTAGCCTAGTTCCGGCACTATCAAGGTTTTCCGGTGCCTTAAACCTTCCCTGTTCTTCTAGAACAGCCTAAAGTTACTCTATTCAACCGCTGTTACCTTTTGGGAGGGGTGTAAGGGCTTTCCAAAATTTTTTTTATAAAACGTGAGGGGTCTACCCCCGCGAATTGGTGAATTTGCTAAAAAAGATCTCAAAAATTTTATTACGCTTATTTTTCGAAAAACTTTTGTCCTCATCAGTAAGCTCAGCTAATTTCTGATCTATTGGAACCAAGATCAACTGGATTTGTCCAGTAGTTCCAAAGTTATTAACCAAAACGTCTTTTTTCTAAGGTCAAGAAATTTCTCTCTTATAGGTTCCGCCTAACTTTTTCCGCAATTCTGTTCTTTTTGAGCTATAAATTATTGATCCGAGCTCAAAAGGCCTATATTCTTCTAGTTCAATGCAAAAGACCCGATCTAAAACGCTTTAGTTGAAAAAATTTGCGAAAAATTATGCTACCTGGATCCCTCCGGATTGATGAATCCACCAAATCGAACACGTTAAGTTCGATTTCTCAGCAACCCGGAAGGCTTTATTTGTAGATTCTCTCAAAAAATTTTACTGTCCTAACTCAAAAATTTCAAAAATTTTCTGAATTTATAGTGTTCCGTTTTCTCAAAAATCACGAAAATTTGGTTTTTGGTACCAAAATAGTTCCAACCACTTCCGAACTAAACTTAACCGGTTCTGTCTTTTATAGTAGTGCAGTTACGATGAAACACACTAATTTAGCGCTTTTTTTTGTTTCAAAAAAATATCGATATCTCAAAAATCGCGATTTGTGGGGGGATCAAAATATCGCTATTTTGACCCTAAAAACCGGTCTGCTTTCTGTGTTTTTCACTGAAAAACGATATAGGAGTATTAATATAGGCTATATAAGTAATAATATTAGTAATCTTATACCCCTCCGGGTTTGTTTAATATCCGAATTAAGGTGCTTAACTCGGATATTCGCAGTTCGGTGAAGGGTCACTACAGTGCAGCACTGTCGAGCCCCCCACAGATTACTATCTTAATTTTTGTACCAAAAGGGATAAAAAACTTGTTAACGATACCCAACAGTCGATTGTTGTTGTCGTTGAGCCCTTTCTTGTTGCTCCTTGTACTGCTTGCCGGATCAATCTTCTCCCAAGACCCCTCCGGATTGAGCGCAAATCAGCAAACTCTTACGGATTGAGCGCAGTTTATCATTAACGTGCTTAAATGCTCAAATAACCCTACAGTAAAAGCCTCACAAACGGGCCACAAATTTGATCGTAACGATCCTGACTGATATAAATGCTTGTAACACTAATATATCTATCAACACTAAACGGGGGGGGGGGGGGTTTGGATCACATCTTGTCTGGGGGGGATGATTTCTACTGATTTTTTACTTTTTTAATGTTTTTGGGTTTTTCGGTTATTTTTTGTATGTTTTTTGTTTTTCTTGGGTACTATACTACTTTTTGTTTGGTTTTATATATCTTTAAGTGTTTTTAGTCACGGACCACTCAGGAGATGACGGGACCGCGAATCCCCCCACCCTTCCTGGTTCGTGAATTTTCGGTCTTAACTAGGTTAAAAAGCTATTCACGGTAATCCGGAAGACTTCCGCGTTCCGAACTACCCTTCCGCCCCGGCGGTTTTGGCCTATTAAGGGCGTTAAGGTGAGCATCCGCTCGGCGCGGAGTGCTCGTTAACGGTTCGGCCAGTCATGATGTTAAATAAGAATAAAACCCAGGAGCGCCATAAATACATCTATGTATCATTCGCCCGGAAGATACATATCGACGGAAAATAAAGCTAGGTTCTAAGACGACTGGCTGACGTCTAAACAGAGCTCTACATGCTTTTCACCGTCTCTACCAAGCCAGTTCTTTTGGTGGTCTTTCCATTATCGGGTCGACAAAAACAATACTGCTTTCGGCTTCGGTCAAATCACTCAAATTAACTAGATTCCATGCAGAAATAGTGAGCTCATGGCCCCAGACCACGAGGTCACTTCTAAAAACAGGGCTACTACTATTTATTGAATTATTATTGTTTTTGCTCAGTAGATAAAAATCATCATCTCCAGCGAAGATGGATCAACTCTTTCACCCAACTCCTAGCTTATCATCCTAGCAAAATGAATTCAGATGTTAATGAAATTCAATTCAGGACATAATAGGGAAGCTAAAAATTTATGTAAAACAGTTTCAGTCCAAATCCCGAGACCCCTCCGGATTCTTGAATCCGGGGAAATAAGACTCTTATTCTCCTTCCGGAAGGCTGTCTTCCACCCTTCACCGTTGTTCGCAACGGCCTTGCAACTATTGTAGCGACACAATAGTTGCAACTCGGAGCGGTCTCTGTTACTTCTGTTTTTTGTTGTTGTTTTCCAATCACAATTTTCGTCGTTCTCGCTATCGCAACTAATGTTGTTGTGTCTTATTTCGGTTTTTCTGCCAAAATGGTTGTTTTTGACGTTTCTTAGAATTATTACGTCATCAATTCGAATTTTAAAGATTTAGGAACTTCCGAATCCTTCAGCCTTCACGTTTTGTTCAATCGTCCGAATAACGCTCTTATTCCTTCTAAACCGCCAATTCGGAAGGTTCGCTGCTAAAAACTCGAAATTGCTGCATCTGCATTTTGTTCATTCCGGTCGAATGTCACAATACCCAAAATACACGAACGGCGTTAAAAACAGGGTCGGAACAATCCGCACAGTTACTTTTTATTAGACAGTGGAACTTTGATCAATTTCAGATGGATCAACCTAAAACTCTCCTTATCTCAACATAACAGTCATAAAACACACTCAAAAAAACTAAACTGAGGACTCACATGTCGGCACACTTGAGAATTAGAGGTAACTAAATTAATGAGCAACTCTATAATTAAGTATGATAACTTGAGGAGTTTTATACTAATTAGTTTTAATAAGGAAAACAAGTTTTGACTCTAGTAATGAAGTTTTGGTCTGAACCATTGGGACACCCCAGCTGTCCACCTTTCCACTGAGGGTTCACTCTAGTTCAGCTCGAATAATCGTGATCTTCTTTCGCAATTGCTTCTTTTCCTATTTCAGGATAAGACCGCTCTACTCGCGTTTTATTTCGTATCTGGAAATTGCGAATAGCAATTTCCCGCTGCTTTTTTTAGGTACTTTCCCGCGATTGTAAATCGGATGTTCTGATCTTGTTCTTTTGATATTTTTAGTAGTCGCGAGAAAGTTGAGCATGACAGGCTCCATTCAAAATTTTGAAAAATTCAATTTCCTCCCAAAATTGCGTGTTTCGTGTTTCTCAAGGTCAAACATCCAAATATGACCGACTGGCACATACTCCCTAGACTCGAGATCGATGTCCTCATCGCGTGTTGCCGCCTGTCAGTGAGTCCCCAGAATACCAAGTGTTGCTCAAGATACAGTGCCAGTGGCCATTTACAGAAGTCTGCAGCAGACTTAAGTTTATCTACATCCCAAAATTCACCACTATATAAAATTGTCACAATATCGCTGAACAGCAATCAAAATTCTCATATTTCTGGTCCTTAAATATCCGCTTTTGAAGCTTATGATTAAAATTTCTTTTGTCCTATTCAGTCAGGAAATTGTCATGCAGCATTTTGATTCATATAATAACTATAGCATATTAATAACAAAACTTTGTTTCGTTAAAAATTTCTTTTCCGTGACCTCGGATTTTATCCTAGTTCACACTCGAGTCTCTTCCTTTCCCTCTCCAGACTCGAGAAACCCACATTGAGCTCCTTGCTCATTTCGTATTCCTAGCCTTCGAAGTGCTAGGACCTGATGCATTTGCCACCGTTATCTGTCTTAGTAGCGCCTCCTCATCATCAGAACTGATCGCAATTTCTTCCCATGCTCTTAATTGTTCGTAAGATCGCATCCACTCCCTCTGCTCTTGCAACCTCGCTGCCTGATTTGGCAAACCTTTCGTTTTCAATTCCTTGTTCAAGCAAACGGAATTGTGCAGGCTCAAGCTCACGTTCTTCGCCAAGTCTTCCTCCAGCATCGACTCTTTTGCTTTGGTTTTGTCTCTAGACACCCTAGCAACTCTATTCCAACCTGTGGTGATCGCATTTCGATGGGTCAGCAGAGGTCTCTTGAAGGCTTCCGGGCCTATAACCGCCAGGAACTGTCGATATGCCTTCTGATATTTCTTCATGTGATCCTTCGTCGCCATGTACAACCAAGATGTCAACGTCGCTCGAAACCACGGAAAAAAACCTGATGCGACTCCACACGTGCCTGACTTCCATTGTTATGGTGAATACCTTGAATACAGTCTCAAACAACTCGAGTCTCCTGTTGTAGTCTATAGCGTGTATCGATTCAGCCGTGGGTGTCTTCGACTCCCTGTACTTCGTCACATTTTCTTCGATCCATCGTAACGCAAACATCGTGCTTACTACCAAGATGGTCACCTTCTGCTGATGATCGGGTAACCCGATCGACCGAATCTCTTCTACATCCCACACTAAGCAAAGGTTTGTATGCTCTGGGTACCACATTGTCTGTGCCAAGCAGTGGCATGGGCACTCCCATGTGTAATTTCTATGCTTCGGAGATTGCGTTCTCCCGAGGCTTCAAGCAGAGGCTCCAGTTCCATCATCTTCTCGTGCACCACATCATCCTCCTCCGGCATTGGGACATTACCCATCGGCTTCCCGATGGCATTCTGTCTCTCAAAATCGCTCCTATTTTCATATCCCAAGCTGAAGAGTTCCTCTCCCCAGATTTCACTCAAGTCATCTCTTTGTGCCTTCGGCACCGTTCCCAGGATCTTCCTCAACAGTCTGTGTGAACGATGCGACATTCGAGCTAGCCGTACGCACTTGGGTACCGAGAAGGCCTTATCCACTAGTATCCATTGGCTGGATACCTCCACCATTGCCATGTGCAATGGATAATGGCTCCCACATACGTTGGCCATTACTGATCCCACCAAAGACTTTGCATTTACCGGCAAGCCGTAAGCTTCGCTCACTGGAAATCCCATCTCCGCCTCTAGACCAATCTTCCACCCTCTGATATGTTTTTGGGTGGTTTGCAACGCTCCTGGCCACGACTCCACGCTCAACGCCGTCACCAAATGGTGTTCAGACTCCAGCATCTCGAGTGATTGCAGACTACACATTCTAGAGAAGAACCCCGGCGCCGTTGCTATATTCACTGTGGTGTTCATATAACACTCAGCCATTATCTGCACCTCGCTGTTCTCTCTTTCTGTTATATCACCAAACCAATTGACTAGGTCCTCTCCCTGAAAAGATTGTATTCTGACGCAAGACCGTCCATCACAGGTGTGCCCTCCACCTCCGCACGTCAAGTCGAGACAGCTACCAGGCTCCAACTTCCTTACCGATCCCAGCTTACTCGTTGTTCCACCCGACTCTTTACTCTGTGGTAGGACCAATTTGTGTATCACGTCCAACATTCCCAGATCCTCATCTTTTGTCGGTGTTAACCTTATTCGTTCCGTGGATTCTTCAATCAAGCTTGCATGGGGATGGGGAAGGTCTCAACAATTTCCAAAGCGTTCCCAAATTTGTAGTCATCATGCCATTTCCGTTTCCCATTCCCAATTCTACTCTTTTGCTCGAGCGCGGCACGCTTATCACCTTTGGCGTCGCCTCAAGTAGCAGGCCCAGGCTCGGTTTCTTCCTTTTCGTTGGATCGATTACGATTATCTTCTCCGTCCAAAACTTCAAGAGCTCCGTCACCTCATGATTCCTGTAAGCGATCGCGGCCTCTGAAGCCAAAAAGGGATTATACGCCATCCCCATCACTCCAGACACGTATTGATGCTCTCCATTTTTAATGGGTCTCGCGTAACCCTCAGCCAAGGCTAAGTTGCGATGCACGTCATGCCCCTCTTCAAATTTCTTGTTGTGGAATCTTCGTATCTCATCCAGTTTTCTATGATTCTCTAGGGATTGTCTCGAGTCATCCTCCTTCTCAATTCCCGTACTCTGGTACACGTTCAGTATGACGGTGGAGACTCTTCTCTCCATGGTTTTGCTCCCCATAGCCCTTTGATGACACGCTTGGACGGTGCTATTGTTCATTTCAGACATTATCCACCTCAAGAAACAAGTGGCATCTTTTCTTCTCGCCAGACTCAGACCGGAGTTGTCCCTCGCGACGTGTTGTACCAGCATTTGATAGACCACGTTTTTATTGCCGAACTTCAATCTGTCACATGAAGTCAAGACCTCCAACTCTATTCCCACTAAGCTCCATGCGAACATCAGTTGTCCCGCGGTTCTGACGAAAGGATTCACCATTAGAGGCAATGCTGATGAAGGTGTTCTCATCGCCTCCTCAAAATAATCTCGCAACAGGCTCTGCCAAGTTCGCTTTAGCTGACTTCCCAACCCCAGTTTGTTGACTTCGGCTTTCTGTTGAGTAGCCCAATTGCGACGCTTGCGGGACACCCCTTGATCAAGCTTCTTCAGACAGTCCTCCAATTCCTTCATCGTCTCTAGGGCCACCCACCAAGGTCGAGCCGTGTTTCTCGTCGCCTTCTTCTCAAGAGGGTCATTGGACATTTGTTTGCCGACAACCTGATGTTCGCTTGAGATCCATTCTCTGCCCACATCAACTTCCCAGGTTTGTCCACTCGTCGAACCCTTTTTCGAACCTGCCTTCTGAGGTTTGAAGTCCTCCTCCGTTACCAGACTTCTCGAGGCCTCTAATTCTTTCGCTATTTCAGTTAGCCTCCTTGGTCCGGAGCTACTCTTGTATGCTGTCGTCTTCCACCACGCCAAGATCATGGGGGCGGTCTCCCTCAAGTTTTTTTCCGAAACAGCATGCACCGACGGGCTGCTCAACTCCTCCATCTCTCGCTTCCTTTTCCGAGACTTCGTACCTTTGCTTGAGGGTGTCGTCACTATCATCACAGATTCGATCTCTCCGTCCCGGTCCGACCCTTCCAACTCGTGCCTCCCCCCTGCTCGAGCCTTAAGGATATTAGTACTCTTAATCATATTACTAGTCTTAATCTTATCCTCCCCTTCAATTTTATTTATTTTATCATTAGTCCTTTTTTTCAGAGTAGAGCCGTCTTTACATTCATAATCTTTGGTCTTCCGTCGCGTCTCCTTCAACTTGACCATCTTGCTCAGCAACTCCTCTCTTGCTTTCTCATCCAATCGGGTGGCCATCAACGCTGGTTCTTCAAACTTGACCACCGTTTTTCACAGTTCTTCCTTGAAGTCATCTAATGTGGTCTCGCTCTTCATCTCCTGATTAAATTCACTCAAGAAATCCTGCCAAGCCTTCTCATCTAGAGTCCCCAGAAACATATCTTTGTTCCTCTCGAATGTATTCTTCTGCCTTTCTTCAACACTCAAGAGTATCATTCCCATGTTAGAAGTCTCACTTGTCAATGGTAGCTCCAGGTTCTTACGGGGGGATGAGGTCAGTGGTGGTGTGGCGCTGTCCGCCCAATCGTCTCCGCTCAAGTCCCGCAGCAGTTCCTCGGCGGTGAAATCCACCTCTGCCGATTTCGGCTCAGGCGTATTCCCCACTTCCATTTCCTCCCCCATTTCACTGAGAGTTTCATCCATACTCTCTTCTCCCGATTCACCTTGTCTTCTCTCGAGTATCTTCCGGAATCGATCTTCTACAGGGCCAGTTATCCTGTCTCCAGGAGTGCCCACCGACAGGGGTGAGGGTGTCGCGGGGTCTTGCTTTTTTATATTCCGTCAGGGCTACACACAACGAGCCTGCCGCATCCAGCTCTTTCCCTTCTTGCCTCATTTCCACCTGTTCCAATCCGTAAGGTGCTCAATACCTCCTCGTGGCAAACTTCATTTCGTATTTCAGCGCAATGTGTCTCTCTTCCACGATCATCCTGCCATCATCCCATACCGGTGAACCACTCTCCAGGCTCGCCCGATCAAGCGTTCTCAAGATTTCCCGCACCTCGAATTTTGGAGGCATTGAGCGTCTCATCTTCTTCGCTTGAGTCGTCCACGAGTTAATCTTGATATCGCAGGTGTGGAAATAAACCGCCGCCGTGTATCCAATGAACAAGGGATCCCAGCCATCGTTGAACTCCACTTGCTGTTTCTCGGCCGTAGCTCTCGCGAATAGGGATGGCACTACCAGGGGGCTGTTCATCCCCAGGGTCATTCTCCTGACTGTTGGGAACTAGGGAATGGTCGCGGGCAAGACTTCCTTCTCCAGTGTCACCTCCAGCTCCTTTTTTACCAACTCAAAGCTCTTTTTCCACGCGGGGATTCTCAAGATCTCTTGTCCGTTCGCCGTCAGGGGATTCAGGTTCCAGAACTTGGGATACGTCTCTATGGGGCCTTCACGTTTTCCCCCCATCCTGCACTGCAATTGCCCCCGGAAATTGAATACTACCAACTCGGGATCTTTCACCTTCCCGAAGAGCACTGTGTTACTCATCCGCGCCCTGAGCACCTCTTGTTGACACCAGTTCAGCGCCGTCCCATCCAACACGCTTACTAAACTCACATGCACTACTGAATGGCGGTATGCAGCCACTAGAGGGTCCGGAAAGGCGTATGTCACCGCTGGGCCGTAGATACAAGTCACAACTTCCTCTAGTCCCCTGATCATTCCCACCGGATCTGACCTCATCGCCATGCATAGATCCGTCAGTAGAGGGATACCACCATTCGCCGCCCTCCATTCCTCTCTAGTCTTCGGGTTCTTTTCTTCACCGGTCATGTGTCGGTTCTGCGTCAGTAGATATTCCACCAGCAACGTCTTCAGCCCTGCGCGCACTTGTATGAATACGTGTCTATGCTCGAGTGAGTTTTTCCCAACGACAAGGGCTCTCCATATTTCATCAGCCGATGGAATGACACCAATTCGCCATGAGTCAGGAGCACCAGCGCCAGATATCCATTAATCCGAAGTGTCTCCACACCCCGGCTGAACATATACGCCGGTCCCATGTTAAACAGGTATCTCGGGTAGACTAAGTACAGGGCTAACAAGAGACTTATGGGCATGTTCAAGAGCTCTTGCACGAAGGCCCCAAAAATGGTCTCTTTTGCACAAAACAAACCAGCCATGTACCTCTTCTCCCAACAAGGACTCAAGAATCCCAGTATCTCGTGATCTCTCCTCGTCTTCAGCTCACCTTTTGCATGGTCCCACCAGAATCCTCCAATGGTGACCTCATTAGCTGCCGTGACAAACCTGGCCACCGTCATCTCCCTGCTCTCGGCTATCCCCAATTGTTCCTCGAGAAATTCCCAGATCTGCTTCACGAGAGCTGGGGCACCCTCCCTTGTTTTGTCAGTAGCAATCTCGAGTCTGGGTGTCAAAAATGGCCACCTACCTCTCTCTTGCGTTAGTCAATACACCATCGACTCCAGTTGCTTCTCGGTCGCAGCCACGTTCTTCCTTTCGTTGCTTGGTCCCTTCGATTTACTCGTGGATTTCGTGATGGTCACGTCCATGTATCGGAACCACAAGCTTATTACCGGGTGGTAATCCCAAATCTCGAGGAAGAGGACATCATCCAGCACAATGAGTATATCTGCTAATTCATAGAATCCCCTCAAGGCATGGGATACAGATGGTGGTAGGAGTTATATTCAGACTTTTGTAGCAGTCAATCACCTATTTCTCATATGAGGTTAAGAGTGATCAGCTCTAAAATTATTGGCTCAAGGACCACAGACACTATATCTTGTTCTTTTGTACCTCAATCGATCGGAGCCAAATCGTGGTTCTCTCAAGACATGGAATTTGGACTCGTTACAGCTTAAAAACTACTACTAAAAAACTCCGCTCTCTAGACACAAGCAGGCACGCACCTCTGGCTAGGTCTCAAAGTACCTAAAATACGCCAACGCCATTAAAAACGCGTTGAGAACATACAATGTTTATTAGTTTTTGTTAGACAATTTAGACAGTTTGTGTTTGAACCATTTCAGATAGATCAATCCAAAACTCACCTTAACTCAACATGAACAAGTACAATTAGCTCAAGTAAAAACTTCAGTATTTCAAGACATTATGACAACAACTCTGGAAATGTTTCTAGTAACGGGATTCAAAAGCAAAGGAACGCTCTAGAAATATAATAATGATCAAGTACTTTTTCAGCACAGGAATAAAAAATAATAATATCCGTCGAATCGGAACTGAACGCTCTTTATTATGACATATGATGTTTTTATGATGTTTTTCTAGTCTGAAAAACTCTTAATTATATCTTAAAATTAATTTTTTTATAATAATGACAATAATGTTTAAAATAATTTTTCTACTTCTTTTTAGGAGTTTATTTAATGTGCTTTTTCTTTTGCGCATGCGACCTAAATTAAACCAAAGAGAAAACGTCCTCTAATGTAGCAGTAGAGTGAATGGAGATGGGGATGGGGATGCGGATGGGGAACCTTTTTATATAGTATGCCAACCAACAAGTTTTGAGCATTTTTGCATTTCAAATACCCCCAAATTTTTTTAAATTTCTGTTTTAATTTTAAATTTTGTCTATTAATAAATTGGCTCATTTATATCGTTTTGTGTTCTCGAGCGCAACATATCAGCTATTTGGTAGATTTATTTTGTAGATTTTTTCGCAACTTAATTTTCTGCTGGCTAGCTTGCCCTGATTTATTTGCTGAATCGCAATTGTTGGGAATGAAAGCTTCAGTTTTGTTCCGGACTGTTCAGAAAGTGAGGAATAATTGAGATGAGGTTGTTTTTTGTTCAGACAATTTCTGAATGGAAGTTGTGAGGTGGGAATTGAACTAGTCTTTTTTCCCGTAAATAATTTTAAGCAAAGATTTCGCGCGTGAAAATGTGACATGTGTTTTAAAGAAAGATGAATGTAGTGGGCGCATGTTAGGCATGGGCCTTGTGTGCCTGTTATAACTTCCTTATAAGTTATAATAGTATACTTGTTCCGAAGTTTTTCGGTATTTTCATTTTTGGTTTTTGAGTGTCGGCTTTATTCCGTCGTCCCTCGGAATAATTCCCGAATGATTTTTTTTCAGTTCCTTCTTGTATGAATGTTTGAAGTCTTACAATATTTCCCAGATCCTTTTTCATTTAAAATGAAAGTTTAAACGTTACAAATTTTTTCATTTGTTTTTATTTAAAAAAAAATTAGTTGTTTTTTTTCTAAGTTATTTTTTTTTCAATATGCACTATAAATTCGGTTTAAATATTTGATGTGTTTGGTTATTAAATCAGCTGTCTTTTTTCATATTTTTTCTGGTGTAAGTAATTGAATTTATGAGTTTTTGGCATATTTTTTTTCTTTTATTTTATGATGTTTTTTTACAACAATTTGTAAAAATGTATTCCAACCTTTCTAGTCCATATTTTTTTGAAAAGTAGATTTTTCAATTGAAAAACGAGAACCAAACAAGCCTCAATTGCCAGCAAATTATTAATCAAACATGCTAGACGAGTTCATCGCTTTCCAATATCAAGTTGAAGTTTTGTCTGCTCAGTTTCCTAATGCATTTGTTGAGTTTCTCCAATTTTGTGTACTTTCAACAAAAGTAAAATCTAGTGAAATATCTTTTTTGTGTTTTCTGTTTGCTAATGAAAAAAAAATATTAAATTTTTCTTACGTCTAGATATTTTTGATTAGTGCCAAGTGTTCTTCTTGGTAGGTTCAAGGAGGTGGGCTTGAAGCTTTTTAAATTTTTTAATCAATTTTTTTCGACTCAACAGGTGTCAACTCAAAGATTATCGGCTTTGCTGCCTCATCACTTTTTTTGTTGTTGTTTTTTTATTTTTCTTTTACTGTTTCGACATCTTTGTAGTTGAAAGTGCAAGTGTTGTTCAGTCTGGTATCAAGTGGGATTTAAAACTATAAAGAATTTTTTATGAAATTTTATTTTTTCTGCTGAACTGTGTCCTCTCGAAGGTTTTCGGTTGTGTTTTCTCTTCGTAAGTTTTGTTCCGTTGCTAATTCAATACTTAGTTTCTGTTATCCTAGAATGAACTTCTATCAAGACATACGAAAAATTTATTTTGGTAGAAATTTTTTTCAAGTTTTTTGACTTAA
>NC_087067.1:25591322-25624951 GCF_963678635.1 Symsagittifera roscoffensis | reverse complement strand
CCAGTTTAAGTTCGGTCTTAAAAGAGTTAGTTTCAATGTACTGATAGCGATTGTCAAGGTAAGATTCCAATAGATTTAAGACAGGCCCTCTGAATCCCATTTGTTCCAACTTTATTAACAGATTAGAGTGATCAACTGTGTCAAAAGCCTTTGTTAGGTCTAAAAACGTTTCTGAACAGTTAATTTTTTGTTCGATAGCGATGTTGAAACTTCTTCCAACAATGTAAGGATGGCGTCAACAGTGCTTCTATTTGATCTGAAGCGAAACTGAGTATTTCGGATGATATTAAACTTGTCTACATAAGATTGGGCTCGTTTAAAAATGATACGCTCAAAAATTTTGCCCAGAACTGGAAGAAGCGAAATTGTTCTATAGTCTGAGGGGTCATCGATGTCTCCCTCCTTGAAAATTGGAACAATTTTTGCAATTTTTAAACAATTTGGATAGATTCCTGAGGTTAGGCAGTCATTGAAAATTTCAGTCAAAGGGCCTGCTAGTATAGTTTTTAAATGCTTGACAAGAACAGTGTTGATATCATAGCAATCTGTACTATATTTATTTTTTAAACTTTCGATGACTTCAATGACTTCAATTAAATCAATTTTTTTTCAAAAACAACGATTGCTGCTGACGTATAACATTATTTTCCATGCAGTTTGGTTTGCTCTGTGTGAGTCTGGCGCCAATATTTGCGAAGTATTCGTTAAAATGCTCAGCGTCCCCGTTAGATAGATTCATAGATTTAGAATTTTTCCCTTTACCACTCATTTCCTTAAAAGTTTCGAAAAAAGTTTTCGTTTTACAATTAGACTCAAGCATTAGCTTATTTTGATAGTGTTTTCATTTTTTACGAATGATTAGGTTTTTGACAATTTTATTTTGGGAACTATACTTATTCCGGGCATCCGTTGTTTTAATATTCAAAAACTCTTGTCGTAACCGTCGCTTTTTTGCTGCTGCATTTTTTACTTCATTGTCAATCCATGGATGTCTTTCCGATTGTACTAGTAAACGCTTTGGAAAAAAGTATCAACTGCCTTCATAAGGATCGAATTTATTTTTTTTTAAATCCTAGAAGACATTTGAGGGTCTTCGGGATTCCATAACTGCATACATTTGCCAATCTCATGTTGCAAATAAAAACTTAACTTCTCACTTATATCCCTTTTTTTTCAACTTGTTCCAGTTTCTAGCAAAAAATTTTTCAGTAAAAACGTCCTTTTTTAAAAAATTTGAAAAAAACTGAACACCAAAATGATCAGACACTGAATTTTTGATGGTTTTAGTTGAGAAACTTGATGTACAGAAAAATAAGTCAATCAAAGTGCTACCACGTTTTGTCACTCTTGTTGGGAGGCAGCTCATTCTGCTTTCTAACATGCCATTTCCTATCATAATATCCTCAATTTTTTTCCGTTTTGTCGAGTTTAACAGAAAATTTACGTTGAAATCACCACAAACTATGTGATCAGTTTCAGGCCCTAGCGTTAATCCATCCGAATAATTTTGCAGGCTTTCGAAGGTAGCGTTGTTTAGAGAATTTGGTGGAATGTAAACACAGGTTACTACAATTTTCTGATTTATTTGTGTTTTTATGAGAACTGACAAGATTTGGATAATGTTATCTTTTTTTTGTTTTATTATTCTATGATCTGACCCAGTGTTAACATATATGCCAATACCTCCTCCTCGTTTAATTCTAGCGCAACTATAGAGAGGTTCGTATCCTTGAACTTGGAAAATATCATTGTCAGAGTTATTTTTGAGCCAGGTTTCAGTTAAACAAATGATATCTGGACGTTGGGCCAACTGTTCTATTTCTAATTCAAATTCTTCAAAGTTTCGGGGCAGTGATCTGATGTTTTGTAAAAACACTGAAAAAGTTTTAGAAGTTGTTTCCTCCATGTCTCTGTTAACCATATGTTCTGTGTACAGTATAATTCTCGCGTGGTTTCTTAACTAGTTGAAAATTTAACCAATTTTTGAAGATCAATGAGTTGTCAGAAATCAGAAGCCACCCAGGGCAGTGCGGAAATTGCACAAACTCTAGGTAGTTTCTCCTCCTTGTCTAGAATATTCTTTTTCTTCGCAAAACTACGAATATTGTTTGCTTTCAATTTTATACCCGTATAAGGTTCTTCAATTTTCCCTCCAATCCCTCGCCTCCTTCTTTTCCTTTTTCAGCTTACATAATTTTCCTTTTTCCTGAACTTTACCATTTTATTTTCATTGTTTTCCTCATTTTCAGCATCTACAATTAAAGATCGCAAGAGCAGCGCGGAAATCACGCAAACTCTGGGAACTAAAAGAGCAGGATAAACTTTTTTTGGTTTTATTCTAGTTTTTTCTTAAAAGAAAAAAAACATAATTTAGTTTAAATAACCACAAAGCAGCGCGGAAATTGCACCAACTTATTATTGGTTTTTATTTTTTGATGGAAGACTACGTGGACTGTTCTTCTTTATTAGGTATTAGACCAGCAGTGCGGAAATCACACAAACTGACCTAAGGTCTGGTTAGAGAATATTCATTTATTTGTTTGCTGATAATTCCTAAGTTAAGAAAAATATGTAAACGAAACGCAAAAAAAATATTTAAGAAAGAAAAAAATTAAACGATAAGAAAATAGAAAAAAAAATAAAATCAATTTTGGTCACTCGTATTTTTACTATTTTGTTGTCCGCCTAAGAGTTATTCAACATGTTATGTTACAAACATAACCACTCTGGGCTAGAATAGCAGTTCATATGCTTTACAGTTTAACTCAATTCATTTTGTGTTTTTCTGTCAAAATTAAACAGGCGGCGCACATTATCCGTTCAAAATCCAATCAATGAGTTGGTTTTTTGTTTGCAGGGGATTCCCCTTCATTGTTATCATGACGAGAGTCGGTGTAGATTCGTTTTTTTTCGCTTAACAGCATTAATCGTTTGCAATTCATCTACTGCGTCAACTCACATAAACTTTGTTTCGCCCCGACGCTTTTCATCATGGACAAGCACTGATACGATGCAATTATGAGTGGTAGTTATCAAGTCCATATCATTGGCCGCTTTCTTAATTATTGCCTCTTGTTCAGGAAGACGTTCCGTAATATATATGTTACGCTTGTTTAAAATGTTTTTCTGATATTTCAGATTCCTCCTGACCTTGTATACAGCGTGCTTATCGTCGAAAAATACAAACTTGCAAATGTTAGTGGGCATATTATTTCCGTAATTTCCCATATACATGTGACAAGCTTTAATTCCCCCACGAGAAATGTTAACTTTCAGACTTGTCCTGAAAAAGTCAATTATCGCATCCGTAACGTCATCTACTGCCCTTGCATCGAACGGCGGATTCCATACAAGCACAATATCCTTGCTAGTATACCTTTCCTGAGCTCGCAGCCTGGTATCTATGTTTAACTGCTTAAGTTTAAGACCCGTAATTTCACATTTTTGTTTTTCAACTTTTTCCCGCAAAAATAACAGTTCCGTTTCCATATTACTCACTTTTTTTTTATCTCCCGTATTTTTATTCACGGATACCTTTTGGGTTGCAGAAACCTGAAGCTGAGTTCCACTGTCGGTTTCCATCATAATAACAAATACTCAAATTGATAACAAAAAAAATCAAGGAAGAATCGCTTTTTTTTAAACGTCTGAAATAATTACTCAGTATGGGAAATTATCTGAGAATTTTTGATAACAATCAGTGCTTATCAATTTATCAAGGCTTCCGAATTTGCCGTAGTTTTGAATTTATTTGAGGCTTGATTCAATTTGAGGGGTTAGATTCGTAATTTTGTCATTCAAATTTTTTATTGTTTGATCTTTTCTTTGTCGTTTCGAAACACGCGAGAAAAAAAAACGTTTAGAACAATTGCAAGGTCAACCGACCGATTTCCAAGTTTGAATTGCTCTCTTTCGCCAATTGCGTTTAGACTTTGCATTGAGTTTCAGTTTGGTTAGTTAGCCCAGCTATAGGTGTCTTTTCTGTTAAACGGTCCGGAATGGATGGCGATCACGGGTTGAGGTGGTGGAATTATGGCTTGCACCATGCCTCCCGCTCTGAAGATTCTCCGTTAGTAATCAATCAGCTGGCGATTTGGGTCTTATGCGTTAAACGGCCCAAAAATCAAAATTGAAGCAAAATGAAAACTAAAACTGAAACTGATCTTGATTGGCTAATATTAGCCAATCAAATTCGAGCAACTAGGTCAGCCATTTCGATTGATACTGAGATTAATCCTGATTGGCTCGTATAATATGTAATAACTGAAGTCATTGTATGTTGATTACGTGTTTCCAATTTGAAATAAAATTTCTGGCTATTTTCCTAATTTTGGGCCGTTTAACACATAAGACCCGGCGATTTTAAGTCCGAAAATGAAAATTACCTTAAAACAATGATAGAAGGTGTTTGAGCACATCACAATCCCGGGGCGAATAACGCGCGGTTAGGAGCAAAAAGCAAAATACTCTACATTATTCTAGAGAGCGTTTCAAAATAGTTATTAACTGTTCTAGATTGTTCCAGAACTTTCATACACATATACCAATACAAAAAGCTCCAAAATTTTAGTATGATAATTTAAAAATTACTCGCTATCTCTGAACTATTAGGTTCTTTGAAAAGCCTACATTTCAAATTCTTACCTGTGGTTGTGTTGTTGGTTAGAGACAATGAAGTGAATGAAGTAAATATGCATGGGCATTGAACAATCACATAAATAGTTGATGTGCATTAAACACTCAATAGATTAAAAGTCCGAGTGTTTCATATAAATGACCTCGGGTGAAGTCAAACAAGTAAAAAACTCGTATTGACCGAAAAAATAGAGCGTACAAAGAAAATAGAATGTAATTTAATCTTTAAAACTTGAGAATTTGAGCCAAAAAAAAAACTTCAAAGTTTATTTTTCTGACCAACGACGAGAACAAAAATGTTGCTCATCATTAAACACTACACATGAAATTATATACGTGGTTAGAATTTGACGTCACTATATTCAATACAACTCTTTATCTCATTAATCGTTATATTTTTTACCATAGCTAGGAACATGAAAGTTGCTCAGCATAAAAAAAACGTCTAAATAATTATGCTATTGTGCAAATTTTACCTCAACATATGTAGTGTGAATCATCAATGTCATGATGACTCATCTTATATCTCAATAACTATTGATTTTTTGCACACGGGCATGAGTACAAAAACTGCTAATCATCAAAACCTAAGTTTCAAAAAATGAGATATGTTCGTTTTTGACCATAGGTTTGAGCATGAAAGTTGCTCAACATCAAAAATTATGCCAAAAATTATGCATTGTTCAAAAGCTTCTCACCATTTGTAGTATGAGTCATCAAGGTCGGGTTATATTGTCTACTATTTCCTTAACTGTAAGTTTTTCGACCATAAGTATGGGCATCAAAATTACTCAACTTTTGCTCTGTTCAAATTTTGGCCTCTTTATATATAGTATGAATCATCAGGGTCATGTTACATCATCTATTATATTAACAACTATAATTTTTTCATCACAAACATCACCAAAAAAAACTTTCTTGGAAAATTGTGCTCAAAATTCTACTCTGTTTGAGTTTTTCCTAGTCATATGTAGTGTGACTTGTCAAGGTCAGTATACCTCATCTAAATTTTCAATAACTGTAAAATTTTTGAGCGTAAGCATTAACATGCAGATTGCTCAGCATCAAAATTTAAATGAAGTAAACCATAACTTTTTGAAAATTTTTTTATCATACGTGATATGGCTCATCAAATTAAATCATCCTAAACCTCATTTACTGTTAAATTTTTGGTTAAATTTTGTCTCTTTATTTGTTGTATCTTCTATCAAGGTCAATTATATTATCTGTTATCTGAACGAGTTTTAGTTTCTTTACCAGAAAAATGAATATGAACAATGACCAGAAAAATGAACATGAACAAAAAAAGTGCTACGCAAAAAACGCCATGTCCAGAGAAATTGTTTGTAACCTGCTTCAGCATCTGTAATATGATTCATCGAGGTCTTTTAATTTTATCTGCCATCTGATTAATGAAGGTTTTTGAACATGAAGGTGAAAATTTGATCAATTTTGAAAACGTTGATAAAAATACATCCTTCAGTTTTTTTAGTCATCTTTTTTCATATAACTCATCCAGATCATTTTGAGTCATTTATTATCTCAGTTGCAAATGATTAATAACTATTTTTATGAATGGAAACTTACACAGCATTAGATTTTTTTGAAGAAACTTTTACAAAAAAAAAGAACTTTCTATGAGTAAGTAAAATTTATGACTCATTCAGATAAAGTTTCATCCTTTAGTAGCTCAGTTTGTTTTAATATATGAGCTAACCAATTAAATTCAAATTTGCTCAGCCTCAAAATTATCAAAAAATCTTTGTACTGTTCATAATTTTTGTATTCTTAAAATACAAGGTTTGACTTATCACGTTCATGTTAAATCATTTGTTATATTTCAACTAGAGGTCAAAGAAAAGCTATTATAAAACAGCAGAGCATTGAGCAAAGTAGATTGAAACTAAAGTGTTTTCAATTTGTGCAACGATATAGCTAACTTTCTTACTTAGATTAGAGTTAAATTATAATGGCGAAAAAGATTTTCTCTTTTGATTTTTGTCACAACTGATTTCTGTTTTAAAAAGCTTGGTCATATATCATACAATGTGAAAACATTTTTTTTTGCTTAGATATAAGCTAAACGTTCAAATTCGATTTAGCACATCATTAATTGAAGTACTGGTACTTTATAATTAAATAATTAAAATTTCTGTGTTCGATATCTTTTTTGTTTTGTTTCGATTTTAATATTGTTGTATTTTTATTAAGAAAACCTGCAATTCACTGTTGCAAATTGCAACTCACTCACGTCATTTTATCACTTTGATTGACAATTTTTGATGGGCGTAAATTTGTGTTGATTCGTTTATTTTTTCATACGTGTACATGAAAAACAAAAATATGGGACCAGAAAATTTAAAATATTCAATGATGGTTTTATGTTTTGTAATTTTTTGGTTTCATTTTGTTTTGGATCATTTAAATGATAATTAACATGTTTTACTTCGCTCTAAGTTATATTTAGTTCAACTGTAAATTTTTTTTGAAGTCATAGCATAAAATTGAAACAAAATTTTTTGTGTCTACTCAGTGTTCATTTATAGTTAAAATCAGCTTTTTTTTTAGAGTGAGAGCCTTCAATTGTTTCCCAAGTTTCCCTGTAATTCTAAAACGACAAAAGATGGCCTTCACTTAAGCTTTTTAAGCAAAAAAATCTATTCTCAGGTTAAATGTGATATATTAGTGGTAATTTGTTGTTCAATCGCCCGTTTGATTTTTTTCTGAATATAATGATTACAAGTTATCATAGTCTCTAATGGAAACGGTTTTTATTTGTAATTTTTGTTCATGTTCGTTTGTGAATTATTTTTTTCTTTAATTTCGATCGAACATTGACTACCGGTTTTGAACGCAATGAAAATTATTTGTTTGTATGCGCATTGCAACCAGTTGTAGACCAAGAGTTGGTTTTGAAGAGCAATGCACTTAACTTAACAAAACAAAGTTTTAGAAACAATTTTTGATGTTTTTTTAGTAACGATATTTTAGAATTAATTTTTGGATGGTTTTCTTTATTGTTCATAGCTATGTTCAAAAGATTAACAGTTGTTGAGAAATTTGATAAAATAACCAGACTCTGATAAACCATGGGATGAGGCAAACTTTTTGAACAATGATTACAGTTTTATGACACCTTTTTGAGGCTGAGCAACCTTTATATTCACAATTATGGTCGAACTTTTTACAGTTAATGAGATATTAGATGATTCAACCTGACTTTGACGAGTCATTCTACATACGATGAGGCAAAACTTGTTCAGTGCAGACTTTTCAAAGCATTGTTTTCGCTGGTGTTCATGCCCGTGATCAAAAACTCAATAGTGTTTGAGATATAAGATGATGCAACATGACCTTGTTGATTTATACTACATATGATGAGTCAAATATTTCACAATGCTTAGCGTTTTAGATATAGTCTTCTATGCTGAGCAACTGTTATGATCGTAACAAGAACCAAAAATTTAACAGGTGCTGAGATATAAGCTGATGTTTTATGAACTGGATAAGTCAGACTACTCATAATAGTACAAAATTGAATCAGTGCATATGTTTTCAAACATAGTTTTTGATCGTGAGCAATTTATGAGTTCATGCATGTGTACAAAAAAACTTGAGCTATTGAGATATAATTTGATGTAGCATGATCCTTATAATTCATACTACAAATTTAAACATTTCATAATTTTTTAGCGCAGTTTTTGATGCAGAGCAACTTTCATGTTTACAACTATATTAAAAAAAATAACGACTTACTGAGATATAAGCTGATGTTTTATGACCTTGAAGATTGATACTACTAATAATGACGCACAACTCTAATCACGTATGTAAACTCATGCGTAGTTTTTTATGCTAGGCAACTTTCATGTTCTTGTTCTCGTTGGAAAAAAAGAAACTTGAAAATTCACGTTCGGCTCAAATTCTCGAGTTATGCAGTTTGAAATAAATGTGTTTTGTGACATTCTAATTTCTTGGTATATATTGATTTACTACCTGTATGACTTTTCCCGGTGATGTTCATTTGAAACACTCAGACTCTTAAGCTATTGAGTACTTAATGCCGATGCATTTTAATGTGGGTGTTCAATGCCAATGAAAATTTATGAAGTATAATCTAGAAAAAATTATGCTTTTTAATTTACCTCATTGAATCTAACTAATAACCACAGGTAAGACATTAAAATGTAAGCTTTTCAAAGAACCTAATAGTTTAGAGATGGCAAGCATTTTTAAAATTACTATACTAAAATTTTGGAGTTATTAAGATTGGCATATGTGTTTGAAAGTTCTGGAACAATCTAAAACAATTTATAACTTTTTTGAAACGCTCTAGAATAATCTCGAGTATTTTGCTCTTTGCTGCTACCTACGCATTTTTCACCCCCTTCCCGATTGTGATGATCCCAAACACCTACTAGTCACAATCAGTTACTTGACAATTTTATGATTGAATCATGATAAGGATTAATATAATGACAGATTATATGTTCTAAAACATTCAGTAAAAACTTTTATTTTGTGTCAACTCCATTGGAATTTTTTATCCGTATTTTCTTCAAATGTATACCAAGAAATTTAATTTCTTCTCTATATAATCGCAAAATCATCTTATGTTTTATCTCTATCCATTCCCAACAAAAACATTTTTGATTCATATTAAGGACAATAAAATCTATTTTTCACAATTATTCATAATATAAACAAGACTCATTATAAGCTTGTTTTTCTAATTTGAAACAAAAATACAACTCATTATTTATAAATTTTTTTAATTTCTAGTGGTTTGTGTTTTTTCATGAAAATATATTTTTTGCAGTATACTAGCGCAATTGCGCTTTCATAATGCATTCATTGCTGACATATATGCCTGCAATTTTTTGCGGATTTAAATCAACATTAGAAAATCTAAAGTTAAAGCTATCAAAAATTGTATTGATTTCTGATGATTTTTGTTGAAACCATGGTAGCAACCTTTCGCAAACAATTTTTTTAGATTCTTTGCTTTGCTTATTTTTTGTCTTCGAATGTTTTGAAATTAAAAATCATCAAAAGTGTTTAAAAAAATTCTTGCAAAATTTGAAACTTTACTGATGATTTTTTTTTGTTCATGGTCTCAAATTTCAAAAACTGTTGGCCGTGGTCAAGATTTAACTGCTCGTGTTTATCTCAATTTATTGAATCAATTTATTTTAGAACAAACAATCAACCAAATAAAAAGGATGAATTGTCTCTAAGATTGAACGTCTCAATTTACTGCTTTATTGTTTTGGAGCTAAAATTCTCTGAGAAATTTTTGAAAATTTCTGGCAAAATTAATTTTTGTTGTAGTTTTGCTTTCGGTTTTCCATGTTTGTTGCTCTTTTTTACAAATCTAAATTTGAAGCAAATGTCATGCTTTCAATGAGTCATGTTTCTGAATAGATTAAGGGCAGGTTTTATGGAGACAAAATAGATTTCCTTGGAATTATAATGCGAGATTTTCAATGAGAAAAAATTCTGCTTTCCACCCATTATAGTAGAAAAGGTTGCCTAAATTGGTGACATGTTACCTATCATAAGGGCAACGCTTACATATTGAGTAAATAATTTCAGGCCATTGACTATTTTGAAACGCTCTCGAATAATCAGGAGTATTTTGCTTTTTGCTCCTGCCCGCGCGTTATTCGCCCCTCACGCGATTGTGATGTTACCAAACGCCTACTACTAACAGTCAATTACCAAACAGTTTTATGATGGAAGACTATAATGATAGATTGTACGTTCTGAAACATCTAGTAAACTTTTTCTATTTTGTGTCAATTTCAATGAATTTATAGTCCGTATTTTTCTCAAATGTATACCAGGAAAATCAATTTCTTCTCCATATAATCGCAAAACTCTTCTCCATTTTTTAAATCTCTATATAACCCCAAAATAAATAGTTTTGTTTAAAATAATGAAAATAAAATATATTTCTTACAATAATTTGCAATATAAACAAGACTCATTATATGCTTGTTTTTCTAATTTGAAGCAACATCACAACTCAATGTTTAGAAATTTTTTTATTTCTAGTGGTTTGTAATTTTTCATGTTTTTTTTTATTATTTGCAGTATATTGGCGCAATTGAGCATTCATGGTGCATTCATTCTTCCTTTAAATGCCTGAGATTGTTTTGGAACTAAGAAAACATCAGAAGTTCTCAAAACAAAGCTAGCAAAAATTGTTTGATTTCTGATGATTATTGATATCTGATAAATCATTGTAGCAACCTTTTGTAAACAACTCTTTTAGCATCTTTTGCTTGTTTATACATCAAATTTTTGTCTTTGAATGTTTTGTACTTTAAAAACGTTTCAAAAATTTCTAGCAAAACCTGAAGTTTTACTGATGATTTTTAATTAATTTATGGTCTCACATCTCCTCAGAAACTGTTGCTCATGATCGAGATTCAGCTATTTGTGTTTGTTTCATTTTTTTGGCTTAATTTGTTTTGGAACAAAGAATCATCAGGAAATTTATAAAATTTTCAATTATTTTAAAAGATTTAAAAAGCAATTAAATTTTAAAAAATTGAATTGATTCTTAATGTCTCAATTTACTGTTTTATTGTTTTAGAGCTAAAAATTCTTGAATTTTTTTGAAAAGTTATGCCAAATTTGATTTTTTTCTAATTATTGCTCTTGTTTTTCCATGTTTATTGCTTTTTTTTTCAAATTTTAGATTAAAACGAAGTTTCATGCTTTCGATGAGTCATGTTTCTAAATACCCGTACCCAATGGAGGCTGTTTTTTTTAGATAGAAATTTTATATAGATTATCTAGTTTAGTTTTCTCGTATTTTTTGTGCAGAAGGAACTATTTTTTTTCTAGCTTGGAAATAAACAGTTCCTGGATAGAAATAAAGAGAAACTAGTTCACTGATCAACCGCAATTAGATAAACATGTTTCGAGTATGCACATTAACAGTAGCAATATAATGCAAACTAAAACTTGTTATAACAAGTCTTATTGTGCTAAAACTATTAAGCTTCATCAGGACTTAAGCAAAATGGCAAGCACAACTGCCAACAAAACAAAAGGTCAGGGTTTTGAGCGCCACCTGGACACTTTTTTCCAGCTAGAAATAGCCTAGATTTAACAATTTTCTAATCAGAATTAAGGTGAGAAATAAAAAATTTTAAGAAAATCCCGGCTTTATTCAAACATTTCAAAAAAATTTCTGACCGTAATTTAAAGTCGATATAAAGTACTTCAGGTAAGAAATAAAAAAAACTCTCGGTACGGGTATATTCTGTGCAGGTTTTATGGAGTTAAAAATACATTTTCTTGGAATTTTAACGCGAAATTTTCAATGAGAAAACAATCTGCTTTCCACCCATCATAAGAGAAAAAATTGTCTAATTTGGTGACATATTATCAGTTATAAGGTCAACATTTACATATTGAGTAAATACTTTCAGGTCTTTAAAATTTGAGGTAGTCGATTGCAAACAAAGCTGACAAATCAATTATAAACTATTGTCCGATCTAAGACGCGTGGTAAACAACTTAAATATCGGTAAAAAGGTTTTCAGTAAGCTTAGAAAACAAAAAAAAAGTTATCCGACAACTGCACAAATTGTTCAGAAAAACTTCGCTTTTTTGCCAATGCTCCTTCTCTACTAAGTTTGACTTCAATTTTGAGCGAAAATCATTCAACGAACAGCAGTGTCTAACAGAACTGTTTGCATGAAAAATTTCCAACCAGTCGGCCCCTTCATCTTGAGAAAAGCCTCTTTTCGGGGGTATAACAGAAAAGACTACAGGTAAGAACTAACCTTTCGAGTTGATCAAAAATACTCAAGCACAATTTTCTGCCTTACTCACTGCCTGCTCGATTTCTAAACCTTTTCGCATTGTTGCGTTGTTGGTAAAACGATATTCATTTAATCGGGAGGAGAGAGGGGCAAGGGGAGATTGGGATTAAGTGTAGTAAGTGGCGGGTGTGGGATATTGTAGTTGGGCCGGATTTTTTTACGGAAAAATAGAGAAAAATTATGAGGAGGAAAAAAGTAAACAAAACAACAGTTTTCAAAACAATGAAAATTTTAAACAATTCAACGTCTGTTTTGCTAAAGTAACAATCAAATTTTGATTTTATTGACAATTTTTTGCCAATGTATGACTACTTTTTGAGAAAAAAACTATAACCCGTTGACTTAATATACTTGAAAAACTCTTTACTTTTTCCAGTCCGAAAAAAAATTTTGCTGCATAAAGGAAATCAGCAAAAAGTTTTAAGCACCAACTTTGTGCTTTCTTATAAAAAATGGCACTTTTTTATGATTGAAGCGCCAAGTTATAAATAATTTTAAATCAATAGTTTTGATTGCATCAGAACAACCGTAGACCGTGAAAAGTCCTTATTGGCCGAAGTCTTTATGCAGAAACCCGAAAGCAAAACATGACTGCTCGTATCAAGGCGAAACTCGGAATGTTCCAACTGCCTCTTAAGGTCTATGGAGCAGTAATAATAAGAAAAAAATAAATACAATGAAAAAAATGTTTTTTTTTAATTTGAGATTTTTTTGTGAAAATCACCCCCACACGCCATACAAAGTGATAAACTTCGCTCCTAGTAACAAATCAATCATGGCAAATAAGCTTCGTTCAACCAATTTGGTACGATTTCTACGACAGATTAAACCTCATCTTACGCGTTAATAGCGAAAAATATCACGCGTTAATTGTCCCAAATTGGCGCAAACGACAATCTTTAAACCCCCATAATTTTACGAAAACTGATCAAAGGTAAAATATCTTTTCAAATATAAGGTCATCTAACAAAAAATTTTGTTTGCTAAAAAAAATTCCGTCAAAAATGGCTAGTTAAAAAGTCGAAATTTGTCTGTACAAAAATAAACTCACCCCGAGCACAAAAATTCCGTTACTTTCGTGTCGAAAGTCGGAACAACAATAACAGAGCGTGAAAATTTTTTCCTCGTAGTGACATGACGGCGAGGGTTCTTTTGAGTTTGGCTTTGCATAAACAGAACAATGAGTGTCTCGGTTATGGCAAAGTGCGCAACAAAATTTCGATGCCCTGAAATTGTAAGCCGCACTGAAGTTTTGTGGATAGTAATCGAATATATTCCAAAAAAACAAGGCAGAATCTCATTTTGAAACAAAATTAATGTATGCTTCAATTGCGTCTGTTTGCTGGAATAAAATAAGATTAAACATTTTTTGCTCAAAATTGTTACGACGCTTGTAGTAATTTCATTTGAAATGTTGCCAAAAAGACTTCTGAAAAACCTCTGTAAGCTTCTGAAGTACAAGAATCAAGAGTAATTGTATTATGAAACTAATTTTCAAAAGTTTACAACCATTATCATGGTGAAAAATGGGAACGAAGCTGGGTTTTGGATAAACACTAGTTACTTTTGCTATGGCTCTCGTTTTCCTTGTCACCAACTCAACTGGACTAGATAAATGTTTCTCAATGAACGACAGGAACGATGTACTTTTTAACATCCGTTTTTTCACCGGTGCTTTAATTGTTGGGAGACGTGTTGGGTAAAAATGGGGCTAAATATGTTCGCTCGGTTCCACATCAACAAAAAAATTGATTCTCCCGAGCTATTTAAACGAAAACAAAAAGAAACTAAAAACGACAACAAGGGATTGTTTTGAGCTATTGTCGGTTTTTTGTTCAAAAATATTTGATTATAATGTTTTATAATGTGTTCAGATAATCAATAATCTAGACAATTTTTTTCAACGGAACTCTATTGTAACCTTAATAATAATGTAGTTCCTGCGAATCGCAGAGGATCTATCAGTAGGCTTTAACAGTCCTGTCAAGGATAGTCCATTTGTTTTATTTCCCCACATTCCAGACTGTTTTATTTTTTTTGAGCGAAGCTCTTTTTTTGCAACTCAAGACCGTTTTTTTGCGTCTAGAATTTTCACGTGGTACCACTATTGCAGCCCAATTTGGTCATGTTGCGATAGACCTGAAGCAAGATGTCAAAAGAGAGCTCGTCCTCACACACTATAATTGCCATGGCATGGGATCGAATACAAAATCTGACGATTTCAAAGTGAACGTCTTACCACTATGCTGGATTAATTTTCACTCAATAAAAATATTTTCCATAAGAAGCTCGCAATTTCTTTCAGGTCATTGGAATCTCAAACCCAATTTACTGATATCATTTCTTAGTTAATCATAAAAGGTTCATTCTTTGGATGGTAGTGGCTTTGTCAGCAAGCAGAAAAACTCATACTCCGCATTTTTTACGTCACTCAAATCTGATTAACTGAAACAATTTTAAATCGTTGTGAAAAATGGGAACGAAGCTGGTTTTTGGATAAACACAAGTTACTTTTTGCTATGGCTCTCAATTTTGGTGTCACCAACTCAACTGGACTAGATAGATGTTTCTCAATGAATGACAGGAACGATGTATCAAAAATAAAGAAAACAAATGGAAATTGAAAAAAGCGAAAAGTTTACCGCGAAGTAAAGAACTGTGAAAAAGAAATCAAAAAAAAATTAGTGAGAAATGGATGTTCAACAGTTCAACTGATTTTTTGATCAAAAACTGTTTTTTATACAACACTTTTCTTACAATAAGTTCCAATTTTTGAATTTTTTTAACATCCGTTTTTTCACCGGTGCTTTTTTGGTTGAAATAAAATTATTATCGGCTATTGATTCTTTTTTCAACTCAAGGCCGTTTTTTTGCGTCTAGAACTTTCACGTGGTACCACTTTTGCAGCTCAAATTGGACATGTTGCGATAGACTTGAAGCTAGAGGTCAAAAGAGAGCTCGTCCTCACACACTATAATTGCCATGGCATGAAATCGAATACAAGATCTGACGATTTTAAAGTGAACGTCTTACCACTATGCTAGATTAATTTTCACTCAATATAAAAAATTTTTCCATAAGAAGCTCGCAATTTCTTTCAGGTCTTTGGAATCTCAAACCCGATTTACTGATATCATTTCTTAGTTAATCATAAAATGTTCATTCTTTGGATGGTAGTGGCTTTGTCAGCAAGCAGAAAACTCATACTCCGCATTTATTACGTCACTCAAATCTGATTAACTGAAACAAACTTAAATCGTGGTGAAAAATGGGAACGAAGCTGGGTTTTGGATAAACACTAGTTACTTTTGCTATGGCTCTCGTTTTCGGTGTCACCAACTCAACTGGACCAGATAATTGTTTCTCAATGAACGACAGGAACGATGTACTTTTTAACATCAGTTTTTTCACCGGTGCTTTAATTGTTGGCAGACGTGTTCGGTAGGGGAGCGTTAAAATGGGGTTGAATGTGTTCGATCGGTTCCACATCAACAAAAATTTTGATTCCCCGAGCTATTTAAACGAAAACAAAAAAAATAAAAACGACAGCAAGGGATTGTTTTGAGCCATTATCGGTTTTTTGTTCAAAAATATTTGATTATAATGTTTTATAATGTGTTCAGATAATCAATAATCTAGACAATTTTTTTCAACGGAACTCTATTGTAACTTTAATAATAATAATAATGTAGTTCCTGCGAATCGCAGAGGATCTATCAGTAGGCTTTAACAGTTCTGTCAAGAATAGTCCATTTGTTTTATTTCCCCACATTCCAGAATGTTTATTTTTTTGAGCGAAGCTCTTTTTTTTGCAACTCAAGGCCGTTTTTTTGCGTCTAGAACTTTCACGTGGTACCACTATTGCAGCCCAATTTGGTCATGTTGCGATAGACCTGAAGCTAGAGGTCAATAAAGAGCTCGTCCTCGCACACTATAATTGCCATGGCATGGGATCGAATACAAGATCTGACGATTTCAAAGTGAACGTCTTACCACTATGCTAGATTAATTTTCACTCAATAAAAATATTTTTCATAAGAAGCTCGCAATTTCTTTCAGGTCTTTGGAATCTCAAACCCGATTTACTGATATCATTTCTTAGTGAATCATAAAAGGTTCATTCTTTGGATGGTAGTGCCTTTGTCAGCAAGCAGAAAAACTCATACTCCGCATTTTTGACGTCCATCAAATCTGATTAACTGAAACAAATTTAAATCATGGTTTTGCAAAAAATTGTATTCCAAATAGTTACGCTTGCAATTAGCTAGCGTTATCAAATCGAAACAAATACTTTTTCATTTTAAGACTGTTTTACCAAAATCATTGAACCATTTCTGCTGGCAACAAAATTGTCAGCATAGTCTTGTTTCATATCGGCTCTAAATTTACAAGCACTGATTTTATGTAATGTCATTTTTTTGGTTTGTCACAAAGTTTTTGGCTTAGTTTATATCGGCTCAGTCGCCTCATATGGCATAATTGGACGAACAAAAACATATTAGGCATGGCGTGTACAACATGCTTGTAACCCAAACTCAAAGAGAGCGACTGACTGTTTGTGGTCGGGTGATTACAGTTGTTTTCCGGAAAAATTTGGAGTTTGTAACTAGCAATTCTGACTGAATTTCAGTATATCAGCCGTAAGACATTGCTGAATTGATCGCAAAATTAACAAAAAGTTTCAACTCTCATCATTTTTGGCCAAAAATTTTGTGGTAGATTTCGTTCTATTAACGCGTAAGCAGAGATTGAATCATCTTATAAATGATTTTGAATTGAATTGGGCGTGCTTTTTAATCTTATATATATTTTTTCAGATGCAAATTATAAACCTTTTTCTTTACATAGCGTGTATGGGTACGCTTTCAGAAGTTAGATTTTTGTTGACATTTTTTAAGCCAACCTACTTCATTGGCCATAAAAGGCAGTCTGAACATCCAGGAATTTTTGTAATAGTCTTTTTACGTGCACTACAATCGTCTTCTTGCCCGGGTCGAGTTCCTCATTTTATTTTTCGACTTTCAAAGTCGAACAATGTCAGTGCTCAACCGGAAAAAAAATAGTCGAGATAGTGGTTTGGGTCGAGCACAAATTCGAAACATACCTCGAGTACTGTCGAAACATTCTTCGAACACGGTCGAATCATACCTTGAATGCGATCGAAACATACCTCAAGCACAGCCGAGCACGGTCGAAACATACCTCGCGTACGGTCGCAAAGTACCGATTGTCTCGCGGTAAATCGGACTAAAGCACAAAGTTTCTTCCAACTGTCAGCATAATTTTTAAAAACATTTTTGACTCAAATTGCAAGCCAATATTCAGAATATCTCAGAAATAATTGAGCCTTAATAATTAATAAAAAAATCTCTTAATAATTAAGCCTAGTCTTGGTGCCGATTATGGTTCAAAACTGCGTTTCGGCAATAAAGGTGTATTTTTTTGTATTTGTCAGATTACAAATCAAAATTTTACTTTGCAAATATGCATTTGTTAACTTCCTCCTCCACAAAGTGTGACGGTCCAAAACACTTTCAAATTGTTACACTGAAGATTGGATACTCATTTTACAAAAATCATCTAATTTCATATTTCATCAAAATTTTCTCTGCCTCGATACGATAATCGAGCTGTCATTTTTATATAAATGATAAATTAACTGGATCAGTATTTGACTGTAATTTTTACATAAAAACTGAAAAGAACCTCTTTCTTTATTCTTTTTTCGAAATTTTGAGGAACTTCTAATTTCCTCACAAGCTGTAATACTATCGGTACTTTTGGCATTTTGACAGAGCCGAAAATTTAATGTGTGTATTTAGTTTGTTTGTTTACTGATAATGAGCTGAGGTAAAACTAAATTTAGTAAATGGAAGACCGCTTTTATAGAAATTAGATTCGGACTTTCGATGACTCTTCTGAAAGTTTTTGATTTCTCCTAACCAACTAAACTTCAGATGACTTTTTGTTACTGTCCCGACTTTTTTCATTGAGAATTTATTCCAAATATCGTTAATTTCGTTAATTTACTTTCTTGTCAAAGTTTTTGCGTTCCCCAAACACAAGTGAAAAAACCCTGGTTACTCAACACTAGAGTCACCGCGGGCTTAACAGTTTTTCATTTACAATGCATTGGAAATCACCTGAATGCTGATGCCTTACTTAAAATATAATAAAACTAGCAAACTTCTATATTCTGGCAAAATATTCAAAGAAGCTAATTTTTGAATTTGAAATTTTAGTTAACAATGCATTTACCATGGCATACAAAAACAGGCAATGCTTTAAACATTCAAAAATACTCTTTTAATTTCAATTTTTGGGTATCCAGGACTACGTTATGCGGACAAAAAATATTGCGTGCGGAAAAAATGGAAAAAGTTTTGTATGAGTAGAAAATATTTTGGCGCTTTAAATGAGATACCAAAAATTATTTGAGGCATTTTTGCAAAGGAATGTTTGCAAAACGTTAATGGAAAATTGTATGATTAACGTTTTTTTGCTAATTTTTTTTTCGCAAATGATGAAACACGGACATTTATGGTAAAACAAGAAAAAAGATCATTTAAAATTTAATAAAACCATGTTAGCAAAAATGTATGAAGTTTGAATGAATTGTATTTTTTCTTAGACTTAGTTTATGGAATTGTATGATTCGCGTTTTCGGTCTATGGAACCATCTCGGTATATCATTTTTTCTTTAACAAAAATTAGTCGAGGACTGTTAATGGGCAGTCAGAAGATTCAGGGATTTGACCTGACAGGGGCAGTCTTTTTCACGGTATAAGTCCATTTTTTGTTAATTGAATCCATACAATTTAGGTTTTTTCAGGAAAGTAAACATCATGTTTTAATGCGTTCAAACCAAGCACTATTGTAGCCCTTTTTGCAAGTGAATCCTTATATGACTCTACAAAATAATTTAAAACTGTTTTGCTTTATTGTGGAGTAATCAAACACAATTTAGGTTTAGATCTACAGTTATTTCGTTTTGGTTATAACTGTAGAGCAGATATATTAGAAGTTTTAAGAGTGATCAAAGTAGTGAGTAGTACTCTTATATAGATCTTGCTGATTTGTTTTTCAGGAAAAAGTCTTAAAAATTGTTCACGCTCAATTTTGATTTTTCCCGGTTTGACTTTGCGTTGATTTCTTTTTAAATTCAATGCATTTCTATTGTTAAGAGAAAGCAAATTCCACTGCCGAACGACAAAATTGTAAAGATAACGAAAACGTGATCGACTTCTAATTTCGAAAATGGTTTAAGACTCCGTGTTTTGAAACTTTCCGAACACCCACTATGAAATCCTGTGCGTGCGTTTTTAACCGACTTCAGATTTTTTAACCAATATCAGCTCGACTTGTAGATGGAATTGTTTTTTTCAATTAAGGGACAAGTTTATGCGATTCATCCAAGGAAGACTTAAATTTTCAGAAGTCTTTTTTCAATCTTTTGATTTTATTTTTTTTTAAAATTCAGACAAGCAGATCTAAGATTTTTTCCAGGGAGGGGTAAGGGGGCTGAAATTTTGAAAGTTTGCGCAATATTTTGTTAGGTTAACCGAATTGATTATCCAAGCTCTCTCAAAGCACTAGAATATCCTGTGCTTTTAAGCCTTTTTTGGAAAATTTTGACCAAGGAAAATGTTTTTTTTTGTTTGTTATTGAAACTGAAAGCATCTTAAGAAAAATTTTACGGTTGGTTGGCCTAAAAGTTAAGTCACAAAATAATACCAAAGGGGGATATTTGCTTGATGAGGAGGTCGAATCCCTGAGGGGGCGCATCCCTCCCCAAAATCCGCCCCTGATATCATGTGAATTAAGAAGTAGTTGAGCATGTCTGAGCAGCAGCTAAAATTGATCAGAAAATAAGTAAAAAAAATTGTAAGAAAATCTTGAAATCGTTGTTGTCCGAAGCTCAAATTCAAAAAGGTTGAATTTTGCTAATTTGGCAAAATTGAGATAATTAACGCGCCTTGTTTGCGTACTTACCACACTTAGGCCGCGGATTTTTGCCTTGCAATTTCATTTGTCGAAGCAATTAATTTGGACGTGTAATTGGGCTACAAGACCTAAATACATCGTAATGTAAAATACATAACCGTATTGGTTCAAATTATTTTTTTTACATCAAAATTAGGAAAAAATCATGAAAAAAATTTGTATATTTCAAAAATTTATTCGCCAATTCTTCAGCCACAAAAATTTCAAAACGGCCTTAAAGTGCAGTCAAGACATTCAGGGCTTCGCCCTGACATACGAGCAGCCTTGTTGTTCGGATTTCCGAAAAAAGGGAAAATTCATGCTTGTGCCGGTCTTTTTTCAGTCGATTTTCGATTATTCAACTAAGCAGTTTCAACGGAATTTTTTCATACCATCCTAAATACCATCCTATTCATTTGTGATTATTCATTTTTAAGTTATGAGGTGTGAAAATTGCTAGTATGGCCAATTAGGGCTAAATAAAGAGGGGGTTTTTTGCGTTCTTTTAACCCACGTAAGCTGCGGGTTAATGTGCTAGTGCTAAAGGCTTTTTAGTTCATATTAGCATGTAAGAAATTAAATTAAAGAAAAAAGAACAAAAAATAGGTTGTAAAATTTTCAGCCAAAAAACGTCTAAATTGGCACATAAGTGCAAGCGGAGCTTGTTTGACTTTAAAACGTATCCTAATCTGCGAGCTGAAATTTTGTCACAAAAAATTGGTCGTTTCTGCTAACGCGTCCAAAATATCACACTGGGAAACGCTCTGATAAGTGATTGAAAAACAGAAAAAAATTCGCTGGACTCAATTTCAACAGATTTCAGCGTTTTAATCCAATAATCAAAACAAAAAACTGGTTTTGGTCGTATAACCATAATTTTTCAAGTGGTCGGAACAACAGCTTTTCATTATTAGAAAGCTTAATTGTGTTGTTCATTTCTAAGTAAAATGCTCTCTCTGAAATGAAAAAAAAAAATTTGCTGATACAAAAGGAACGAAAATAGTTGCGAATAGTTTGGCCAAGATACTTTTGTGATTGAAAAATGAGGGAATATTTTCAGGCTCAAAAGACCGAATGTGCTAAAATTTTCAACAAATTAGTTAACTTAATCAATTAAAAACCATGGGCGCTCCGTGCGGGTTTAAACTGTCCTAAACTGACCGAATTTACCGCATATTTTTGAATTATAATCTTTGAATTCAAAATGTCTAAAAAAATTTCGCGCTTTTGGTCTGACGCGCATGACAAAAAAACCTACGCTGACAAATATAAAAAGCTATGTATACTTTTTTGCAGTAGTTATTGTTTTAATTGATATTCGAAAACGTCTTGTAAATTCTTGAAATTTTAAGGTCTTGTAGCCTAATAACACGTCCAAATAATTTGTTTCGACAATTGAAATTGAAATGCAAAAACCTGCGGTCTACGTTAAGTACGCAAACAAGTTGAGTTAATTATCTCAATTTTGCCAAATTAGCAAAGTTCAAATAATAAAGTCAATTAGCAAAATTCAAAGGGCAGCAATGTTTTTCAGATTTTCATACAATTTTTTTTACACATTTGCTGCTCAATTTCAGCTGCTGCTCAGACATGCTCAACTACTTTTTAATTCACCTGATTTCAGGGGCGGATTTTGGGGAGGGATGCGCCCCCTCAGGGATTCGACTCCCTCATCAACCAAACATCCCCCTCTGGTTTTATTTTTTCACATTACTTTTAGGATAACCAACCCTAAAATTTTTCAGCGTCAATGTATACTATTGTTGAAGTGCAGCGCACGCCTAAAAAAAATTTTTCATTGGTCAAAATTTGCCAAAAAGCTTAAAGGGACAGGGTTTTTTAGTGCTTTGAGAGAGCTTGGAAAATCAATCTGGTCGACCTAACAAAAATTCGACAAAATTTTTAAAATTTCAGCCCTCTCCCCCTTCCTTGAGAAAATGCTAGATCCGCCTGTCTGAATTTTTTTAAAACTATAATCAAAAGATTGAAAGAAGATTTCTGCAAATCTAAGTCCTCTTTGGATGAATCGTTTAAACTTGTCCTTTAATTGAGTAAAACAATTAGTTAAAAAATCAGAAATAATTTTTTTGCGGTTAAAATCGCACGCACAGGAATTCAAAGTTGGTGTTCGGAGAGTTTCGAAAAACAGAGTCTTAAACCGTTTTTGAAATCAAAAGTCAATCACATTTATCATGTTTTTTGCAGTTTTTTTTTGTTCGATAGCGGAATTTGCCTTCCTTTTAACATATTAAAAATGCACTGAACTTAAAACGAAATCACAAGTCAAACCGCGAAAAATCAAAATTGAGCATGAACAAGTTTTAAGACTTCTTGCTGACAAAACAAAATCAACAAGACCTATATAAGAATACTCACTACGTAAATTACTCATAAAAATTCTAATATCTCTGTTCTACAGTTATATTCAAAATGAAATACGTGTAGATCTAAACCTAAAGTGTGTTTGTTCAATTCACAAAAAAGCAAAACAATAGTAAATTATTTTGTTGAGTAATATAAGGATTCAGTTGCAAAAGGGCTACAACTGTGCTTGGTTTTCTATTCAAATGCTCAAAACACGATGTTTACTTTCCTGAAAAAACCTAAGTTATATGGACTCAATTAACAAAAAATGGATTTATACCGTGAAAAAGACTGCCCCTGTCAGGGCAAATCCTTGAATCTTCTGACTACCCTTTAACTGTCTTCAAATAATTTTTATTAAATGAAACAATTATATGCCGAGGTGAGCTCCATAGACCAAAACGCTTATCATACATTTCCATAAACTAAGTCTAAGAAAAAATACAATTAGTTCTATCTTATACTTTTTTGCTAACTTGGTTTGATTAAACTTTAAAAGATCTTTTTCTTGTTTTGCAATAAATGTTTGTGTTTCATCATTTGCGAAAAAAATTTTTTTGACAAAAGAACGCTAATTATATAATTTTACATTTATGGCGACTCCGAACATTCTTTTAGTTATTATCAAAAATGGCTCTCATAGTTCTTGGTATCTCATTTGAAGCTCCAAAACCCTTTCTACTCTAACAGACATTTTCTATTTTTTGCACGCAATATTTTTTGTGTGCATAACGTAGTCCTGGATACCCAAAAACTGAAATGAAAAGCGTATTTTAGCAGGTTTAAAGTATTACATGTTTTTGTATGCCACGCTCAATGCAAGATTAACTAAAACTTCAAAGTCAAAACTTAGTTTCTTTGAACTTTTTGCCAGAAATTAGAAGTTTGCTAGTCTTATTATTTTTTAAGTTTCAGGTTTTTTCCAGTGGAGGATTTAGGGGGGACGCCCCCTCCTCCCTCAGGGGTTCTACCTCCCTGCCGACCCTAAATTTTTTCTAAAGCTGTCCTTGGCGCCAACTTATATTAATTTTGAGGGGGGAGCGAGTGCCGAAAAAAAACCTGATTTTTCGAATTTTTTTAAAAATTCCAACCCCCCTCGAACAAATCCTAGAACCGCCCCTGTGCAGAGTTGGACCTGACACTGAATTTGAGGCATTGGCCTAGTTCGGAAACAAAAATTTTAAGCCCAGTGTCGGCCATGGCTCATTTTTATTGAAAACACGAATTTCCTAACAGAAAGTTAATTGAAAGTCAAATTTAAGAAATTTAATAAGTCCATTGGCCGCAGCCGATCCTAGCAGTTCGATTTGGCTGGCTTTTGCCGCAGAAAGGAGGGCACGCTTGATTGTCTGGATTTGCCCAGCCCTGGTTGAAATCACGCTCCGTTTTTAGCTTGACCGGTGAAAGAAGTGATCTCGTTTGAAAGTCAGGCCTGGGCCCTACCCGGACCGGTTGTTGATCCTAAAAATGAGGCCCGAGCCCGGTCCGTAAGAAACCCGGGCCCGGTACTGACTCTGTCTCTGATACATTACTTTGAACGTTTTCTGATACTTTAATTTGAAGGTGTCAGTTTTAGGAACGCGTATAATTGAAGGCAATGCGCAGTTACATTATATTGGCTCTGTACTCATAGACTTTTTGCAGCACCTGAAATTTTAGGCTTTTTCCTGTGCCTCCTTTGATTTTTCCGAAAATATTGTTGCAAAAACCTATTTAGAATAACCTTTGACTTTTTCAATTGCATTAAAACATGTCAGCATGAACAAGTGAACAAATTTTCACAACATGAACAATTTTGATACATAATCATATTGTATTTTTGCCAAAGTAAAAATTAACCAAAATTGGCAGCCGATTGAAAAAGAAAAAAGATGTTTTTTTTTCAGTTGTGTATAACTTGCTGTTGTGGCGGATTTAGTAGTTTAGCGAAGGCTCGGATTTTTTGAGACCTTTTCGAAATTGGTCGCAAAAATGCGACTTGTTCTAGTTACAAATTTTGAAGTGATTTAGAATGCAGGATCAATCCACCGGCAGACAAGCGCCAAATAGTGCAACCGAGTACTGGCATGATTTGGGAGAAGGGTGTTGCGGCATTTGGGGAGTCCCCTGAGGATCTGAAGGGCAAGCGGGTTCAACTTCCAACATATCCTCAATTTTTACCACTTGTTACTTATGGCAAGTAGTTTTACATCAAACGTTCAAGTAATCTCTATTTGTTTAACTTTATAATGCCAGCTAAACATACCAATAAGTTCCACCACCGAGAATTGCAGAGCATTCTTCAATGGTAGCTTATAGCTGCTAAGATGGCCATGGTTACTTTGGTTTTTGTTATCTTATAACGAGTTCGGTAATCTTGGTGTTAGGTTAAAAATTAAATAAGACAAAATTTTATCAACAAGTTGAAGTTGTGTTGGCATTGCAAATAGAAATAGAAGGGGTTATTGTTTTTTTTTCTCTAAAACTCTTTAAACCAATTCAAACAAATCAATTTTTTCTGCTTCTTTGCATTCCTTGACTCTTTCCCAACTCTGTCTGTTGACTTTGGTTTTTATAAATGATGTTTTTGTAGGTTTTTATGCGGAGTTTCGCTCACGAGTTATTTTCAACCGAACAGTGTGGAGAGATGCTGAGAAAGTGTTCAATGGTCTGAACAAACTGAACAATTGCTGGACACAGACTGGCTGCACTGTTGTGTATGTGCACATGAGAATGGGAGACTACAAGTACCATCTCAACGCTCTCCAGTGGGACTGCGACGTGTTCGAGAAAACAAACTATCTCCAGGATGCCTTCAAAAAAGTAGCCACCCTCTACAAGGTAAGGGTCTATATCTATTATCGATTATACAGTCAGCTGGTTAATGATATGTATTTCACAACATCTGAATTCTTTCAGCCTTTTGTTTTTGGAAACAGATATTCTAAGCATTTTTCTGTAATAGGCTGCATTAAATTAGAACTGACAGAAATAATTTAAAAGTCAATATGGCCACAAATTTTTAGATGGCCTTTTTCAGACTACAAGTTTGTCTGAAAAATTAGCTTCAGGTGTGTTATATAGCCCTAGGTCACGGAATCTGCATCACAACGAAACTTCAAATGATTTAGGGACAAAACACAACGAAACTTCAAATGATTTAGGGACAAAACACAACGAAACTTCAAATGATTTAGGGACAAAACACAACGAAACTTCCAATGATTTAGGGACAAAACACAACGAAACTTCAAATGAAATGAGCTACGGAATCCGTGACAACACCAATTTCACAAGTCAAAAACACCGAATTTGCATCTCTGTTTTAAAGTATATTTCTTAAATAATTGTAGGAACATCAACCATTTCAATAGGTAACTCATTTCTTAGTGATCAGAAAGAATATGCTTTTTGTGACCAAAACAAGACGCGTAACAAATCATAATTTACCAATCGAAAAATTGTTTTCAGAAGCCAATGTTCTACATCGTTGGCTACTCAGACAAAGACGTAGACAATTTCTTCCACACGCACAAAGAAGAATTCAGTCCATACCATTATAAGCTAGTTGCACCATACGAGCGAGAAATGCTGCCCCACAGAAGAACAAAATCATACCAAGGTTCGTCTCAATAACAATATGTCGTGTGCAGTGGATTGCGCAGAAACTTTTCTGGGGGGGGGGAGTGGTTTTTTTCGAAAAGAAAATTTTGTTAACCTTTCGTTAAGTCGGTCACCGACCGATTTGATTTTCCGAGCTCTCCGAAAATACCATAAGGACCCTATTTTGTCCAAAATTTTCGGCGCCGCAGCCAAATTTAAAAGAAACATGCTAAAAATGACGTTTCAGCACTTTTAAAAAGTATTTGACCAAAAAATTGCTTTTATTTCGGCGTGCGCTACCCACTAAATTTTAGCTACATTAGCGCCGATGACGCCCTTAGAAAATTTTTGATTTTGACTAGCCAGTAATGTATCTCAAAAATATTATCAAAGGGGACCCTTTGGAAAAGTTTGGAAATCTGAATTTTCTTTCTTTTCCTACTGACTGTTGGCTGGTTTTAAATTAGCTTCAAATTCTTTGCCTGCGGTAAAAAATTTGATTGATCCAGTTTTTGTAAAGTAAAAGCGGCTGAAATACACAGCGGGTTTTTTTCCTTCCACCCTTCCCAAGCTCCCCTTTCAACCTTGCACGAGCATGAAATTTATGGTCTAACGAGTGGTTTTACAGGGTTATTTAAGGAGACTGAACATGTTTTTCATCGCTTAATTAGTCCGCATTCCAATGTTTATAGTTAATGCCAAATTGTTGGCAATATCTTTTTCGGTCAACGAATTTGAACGAAGTTAATTAAGCTAAAACTGCTCATATCGACGTCGGTTCTTAGCTTCTCACTGGTTTTCACACGTAAAAACCATTTCCAAAAAGCTAATTAATCTATAAGCTGTAGGTTTGGACAGATTAACATGTTCAAGGTCACCGATATTGCCAGCAATTTGGTATTAATTATAAAAAAAATCGGACAATGTGAACAAAAATTTGACCTGTAAATATTTGCAGGTGGGGGAGAGGAGGGGAAAGAGCCTCAAAGCGCTTTGTGGCTATCTTTGAAGCTGAAAACTTTTTTAAAATGTTATTCATTTTTTCGGTTTCCTTCAATTTAGTTAGATTTTTCGGAGAGTCAAGTTGCAATACTGAGACTAAAAATAAGGCTCGTTTTGACCTAATACGATCAAAAATTGGCTGGGTAGATTTTAACTATCAAAGAACGAAGGATGTTTTTAGCAAAGAGTCTTGAAATATGTTTGAGAGTCAAAACTTGCTATCTTGTTTTGGGTTTTTAAGGCAAATTAAGCTAATTTTCCTGTGGAGCAAATATTTGGATCAGTTTAATCAAAACAGTGTCAATCATTTAATGATCTTGCAAGGCGATACAATTTTTCAACGTATATGATTACTAATTTTTTTATCAGTTCTTTTTCCCTGACTCTCTGTTGGCTAGGTATGTCTGATCTTATTAATCGAGCTGTGAAAAGCAAGCAAACGGTAAAAAGGAAGTTTTTAACCAGAAATATGCAAAACTGCTTTATCTGAACTCAGTTTTTATTAAAATTGAATTTATTCTGACCAAAAAGTGTTCGAAAAATCATTACTGTTTTTTTTGCCCGGAAAATTTACAACAATAATACCAAATTGGACTGAGTGTCAACTTATATATCTTTTAGCGAGTTTATTTTCAAAGTTTGAAAGTATGCAAAGAGAGTTGTGCCTCATACGTTGTAAGGGAACTGGACCTTTAACAGATTTGTTTCAGATTTCGACCTTGAAGGTACGTTTAGCATCACCCTGAAAAAATTCATCCTGATGATACAAAATTCGATAACATCTAGAAAAATAAACAATTTGATTAAATATTCAAAAAATATTAGAAAGGATTTCCATTTTTTAAATGAAATTCCTCCCTTCCACGCACGAAATCAAAAAATGTTACATCTTTGCACCTTGAAACGCAGTATTACCACCAATTAGCTTGCTTTTCAATTTCATGTGCAAAATTTTAGCTGGAATAAATTGGAGAAACAGAGAATATAACGCGGGCGTTACTTATTCCAATTTCGGCAAATTAGAGACTACGATAGAAAACCCAAATTCGTAGAAAATAAATGCAATGAATAGATTTTAAGTTTTGGAGTTGATACTTTAGATAGCATAAAAACTTTATAAGCAAAACTAATTAAATCAGTGAGTGAAAATTCATGAGGAAAATGGCGAGCCCAAATATTCTATAATTTCATCAAAAATCGGAAAATTATTGCAACAGTATCGTAAAGATTCTATCTGCTAAAAAGCGAGTTTTAAATTCAACATTAACGTTAATCCTTTTTGTTCCAAATTTTGATAAAAAGTCAGCATTTCAAAAGCTTTGATTGTTTTTTTAGACTAATTGCTTGAGGAGAAAATCAGTATGGGGATAGACTTTGCACTTTTCTTTGAAACGTTCATCTATGATGCTGGAAGCAAAACGGCAACTATTATTTAAAAAAAAACGCTTCAAAACGAAATCCAGCAATCTGAATACATTTGTTCCGAGTTTCGAAGAAAAAATGCATTATTTGAGCTAGTTTTTTTCATCAGTAGAAATCTTCTTTAACAAAAACTTTCTGTCATCTAAAATATATTGACTCCCTGCCCTGAGCACAATAATAAAAGTTTGCTTCATCTGTGATTTTTGCTGTGAAAATATGGCGTTTCTAAAAGAAACATATTTGCCTCATTTGGACTTATTCACGCTTTTTCTATTTTTGTTAAATGAAGCAAGAACTGTGATTTCATCCGGCTCAGAAATTGTTTCATAAGGCAATATTATGAAAACAAAAATGAAAAAGTTTAGCTTTGTTTCTTTTTTTTATAAAAGTTAATCAATTTTGAAATTTCTAATTAATTGACTTGTTTCGTGGACCTGAAGAAACAGTCGGAACATTAAGGATTTGGTCCTGTTACGAGTAGCAATGTCGTTCCGACTGTCAAAGAAAAAAAAAGAGTTTTTATAATTGGCGCGGTTTGTCACAATTTGCCGATTGAAGCTGAGAATTGCTTGAAAATTTTTTATACCCATTAAAATTATTGACTTCATGAGCCAATTTGGCCAACCGTTGGACTATTTTAGGGGCGTTTTAAGTTTTTTGATAATTCTGAAAGCGTACCGCGAATTATTTTTGCGTGCTGAGTTACCCCGCACTATAACTTCGCTCCAACTTCAATTAAGACAAGCGACTCGGTGGCCAAAATTTTGTGTTTCAAGTTTCACATCTGCCGCTTCAAATTTTCACAACTGCTTTTCGATCTTGTACTAATTGTATGGTTTTTAATATTTTTTATTAAAAAAATATTCAAAAGTGTTTTCTTTCACAAAAAAAGTTAAAAGTTTTCAGAAAAATTTTCTTCAACAAGAAAACAAGACTGTTCGTATCTGGGCAAAGCCGTGAATGTTCCAACTGTCTTTTAGTGTCTCTGAAGCAGTGTTCGCTTTAAAAAATGATGAATATTTGGGAAAAAAATAGAAAAAAATTACAAAATATTGAGTTTTTTTTAATCATCCCCGCACCCGCCGTATAAAGTACGAAGTGATAGATTTTTCTCCTATTAACGTAGAATTTATGATAAATAGCCTGTTTCAACCAATTTGGAAAGTTTTCTATGAGGGAATATATCTCCGTTTACGCGTTAGAAGCGCGATATATATCGCGCTTTAATTGTCCCAAATCGGCCAAAATGGCAATATTTAAACCCCCATAACTTTATAAAAAAATAATCACCGGTAAAATATCTTTTCAAATTTGAGCTCAGGAGAGCAATGCCTTCCGGCTGATATAAAAAAAAATCCGTCAAAAATTCTCATTTAAAAAATCAAAATTTGTCTGAAAAAAAAACCACCCCGAGCACAAATATTCCATCACTTTCGCTACGAAAGTCGGAACAATAATAAAAAATATTCGAAACCGATGAAAGGGCAGTCGAAACTTTCGAGACTTGGATGTGATGCGCGAGCAGGCTTGTTTCTTTTAAGGCTCAAAATAAACAATTGAGACCAAATAACGAGTAATGGATATTTATAAAGGAGAGTTTACGAGGACCCTTCTTCACGAGCAGTTTTGTTAGTGTTCCGACTTTTGAAGAAAATCACAGAAAACTTATTTTGTAAGAAAATGTGCATTAATAAGAATCGCACTGAACGTATTTATTGTCACTAACTTCACGTAGACTTAATTGGTTCACTTTTCCATTTCAAAGTTTTGTTGGTGGCAGGGGCGGATTTAGGGGGGGGGGGGGGTCGAAGGAGGGGGGCGGACGCCTCCCCCCTCTCAGGGATTCGACCCCTGCCGACCCAAAGGGTCACCCCTTTGATACTTTTTCAGAAATCCATTTTTGACCGACCGACCCTAAAATTTTTCTAAAGGCGCCTTTGGCGCCAATATATACTAACTTTGAGGGGGAGCGCGCGCCAAAAAAAACGCAATTTTTTTGTCAAAATTTTTCAAAAAGTGCCCAAAAACGGCTTTTTTGACTGTTTTTTCAAAAATTTGCCCGCGGCGCAGAAAATTTTGCCAAAACAGGGGCAAAACAATGCTTTGGGAGAGCTCGAAAAATCAATTTGGTCCACCTAAAAAAAAAGGTCGTCAAAATTTTGGAAAATTTTTTGAAAATCCGCCCCCCCCCCCCTCGAGAAAATTCTAGATCCGCCCTGGTTGGTGGTGCTCAACTTTTGTTCTTATTTTAAGGTCTTTTTATTGCAATTTATTTTACCTGAACAACCAGTCCTGTTTAAAATCCATGCTTCCCTTATTGGTATCATGATCTTCCCCAAAACAAGAAGCGGCCTCGATCTAGTCTGAAAAATATTTGAAAGGTTCTGTGAATCGTGTGATTTTGAAAATGGAACCCATCCGATTTTCTACTTATTCCGCCCAAATTTGTATTCTTTGTAATCCGTTGCAATTTTTTTGTTTCGATTTCACGCTTTTTACGTAGAATCCAATTTGTATTCTTTGTAGTCCGTCGTACTAGATTCTACGTAAAAAGCATGAAATCGAAACAAAAAATTGTCGGCTTCTTGAAATAAAATTATTGGCTCAAGTTTTTTAGCCATTTTTTAACTCAGTGTCCTAAACTAGCGTCCTAAACAACAAAATTCTATACATCGAATAAATGCAAAGATAAGTTTTTGTTTTGATGCAGAAAAATTTATAAAAAGTACCTGGTATTATATGTCAGAAAGTGGTACAAAATTCACAAATTGTTCTAAGTTCCAGACAAAAACTGTATAGTATAATTTCTTTGGCTGTCTCTGTACCTGTTTAATGACAAAAGCAAAAACTGTAACTCTTCGCTTGTTTGCCAATTGCAGTCAATCAAAATACAGACTAGCAGCTTATAAGCTGAAGGATGTTGAAAATTTGATATTGAGCGGAAAAAGTAAAAAGAACTGAAAAAATTGCCCAATAAACATGTTATGGTATTTACTTGTTATGGGTCCCTAAAACTTTCCTAGTATTTCACCTCTCCGCTTTTTTCAATCAGTTTTTGCTTACAAAGAGAGTAGCCAGTAGTATTCTATACAATTTCTGTTATGCGATTTGAGGCCAAAACCTATTTTTCGCTTTGTTTATTAACTGTTTTTATACAAAAAGTTTGGTTTGTGTCCTTTTCTTGTTTACAAATTTGTTTATTTTCTAGGTATTGATTTGGCTTTACTTGCGATGAGTGAAGTTCTGATTTTATCGTACGGAAGCTACGGAGATTTCGGCGCTCTTTTGGGCAGAGACAAAAAGCATGTGTTGTATCCTGGGAAGCACAAAGCACACGATGAAACGGGTGTGAACTTGGGTCTTCCTCACTTTCTTCCTATACCATGGAACATCACAGAAACAGAACGAACAAAATGATATAAAATAGCTTTATACTCTTTTCCCTAAAAATACGTTTTTGCTGCTGATATATCGTTTCTATATTCAATTTTACTCGTATTTACGAAAAACTAGAGGGATCAGGTCAAAAATTCAAATTCCTCTTGTTTTTTAATCGGCAAGCTTAACAATACCACGCTCTAATCTGAAGTTGTTCATTGCGTCCAATGTTGTTCCCGCACCGAGGTTTAATGGGAGAAAAGCGATTGTAATGTATTTTTGTTGACTTAAACCTTGTATATATTCGAATATCGTGGCAAATTTAGACCAGCACGTCATAGATTTTAACTTGTAACGTTCACCTAGTAACGTATCAATCACACCAATTAGCTGGCCTTAAGTCCAATTTAGGAGGTTATCTGAGCCTCCTACAAGCGACCCGTACTGATAAAAAAAAGGTTTGCGATCGATTTATGCAGATAGTTCAGCGGAGACCTAAAAAAGTTGATTTGAATGGATTTATAATCGATGTTTTTTGAAAGAAAATTTCAGCTCAAATTTAATGAATCCCTTTTGGCGAATTTTCATTGTTTTGATTTTCATGGGGTTTTATAAAATAATACCATAGATTTAAATTATTATAAGTCGGTTTATATCCTTTTTGTCTATTCATTGTACACGTTTATCGAACAAAAGACCAAGTATTAATCTATACTATCAAACAAAAGGCTTTCAGTTGCCTTCTGGCGTTTATGTTTGACCAAAAAACCATGAGTATTATGTAGAATTGTTTGCGCCATCAATTTTCTAGCAATTAAAGTCGATATTTTTCTGTCGTGAAATCCGGGGTTGAGAAATTGGACGACAATCAAATAAGTTGGAGGCACTAAAAAATAAAGTTAGAGGTTTTTGCAAAAGTGAGAAATTAGACGAAAGTGAGAGAGATTAAATTTATTTGCAGACAAATTGCGTGAGAAAAACAAAATTGTTTGCAGACATCCATTAAATTTTAGTGGCCAAAAATTCAAAGTTTCAAAATAGTTCCTTCGAAGTTTTTAGCTATTGTCATTTTATGTTCTTTTTGCATTTGTGAAACCTGACTCTTAAGAATTAATTTTGTTGGCTCTTTCCTTTTCATAGCAGTGACGTCTAAAATGCCAGATCTGTAAAAGAAATTCTATTTAATTTCGTTTTTGTAGCATCCGTCTTGTTTGCTCATCGTCTAATTTCCTAGAACCCGTGAGATCCGTTTGAATCCTTCGTTGAACAATTTACCTGAAGGATTGGGCTACCAGAACTTGATTTTTTCCCCATCATCAAAAAGCATACGAAACATCTTTGTAAATGTCGATATGCTCAATATGCTATCAAAAAATTACAATTTTGCCCCAAAAAAATGTCCAAGAAGAACAAAGACAAGCA
>NC_087067.1:25568050-25591122 GCF_963678635.1 Symsagittifera roscoffensis | reverse complement strand
CTTGCAATGCTAGCTGTGTAAAAACTCCGCTGTGCCTCTGTGTTTTAAGATCTATCAGCCAAATTTTAAAAGTTTGCCCATTATTTTAGTGTATTCAAAATGGGGTGTCGTTTATCAAAAAAGTTTTACGCGTAATTTTTTGTGAAAAACAATTAACCTTAAAAGCACAATTTCATTTTTTTCTAATTTTAAAGAACTCAGGACGAAGTAACTTAACCTCTGTTTGACTTTTATGGTTTTTAGTTTCTTTTTCAGAAAAAAAACTTCTATCAGCTGACCAAGCTTAATTTTTTAATGGATATCTTTCAAAAGTTTCTCTAAATGTCAATTTTGTCCTGTTTTTTGAAAGAATTTGACAAATTATGGTTGACTTAGAGTTACAAAAGTGCTCAAAAATCAATTTGTTTAAGCAATAAAAAAATCAAAAGCTGTTTTGCACATTCAATTTCTGCTCGCGAGTGTTTTTTGTTTCAAGCTTCTATGACATCAAACAATTTTTATTGCTTGTCTTTGTTCTTCTTGGACTTTTTTTTGGGGTAAAATTGTAATTTTTTGATAGCACATTGAGCATATCGACATATAAAAAGATGTTTCGTATGCTTTTTGATGATGGGGAAAAAATCAAGTTCTGGTAGCCCAATCTTTCAGGTAAATTGATCAACGAAGGATTCAAACGGATTTCACGGGTTCTAGGAAATTAGACGATGGGCAAATAAGACGGATGCTAAAAAAACGAAATTAAATGGAATTTTTTTTACAGAACTGGCATTTTAGACGTCACTGCTATGAAAAGGAAAGAGCCAACAAAATTAATTCTTAAGAGTCAGGTTTCACAAATGCAAAAAGAACATAAAATGACAATAGCTATAAACTTCGGAAGGAACTATTTTGAAACTTTGAATTTTTGGCCACTGAAATTTAATGGATGTCTGCAAACAATTTTGTTTTTCTCACGCAATTTGTCTGCAAATAAATTTAATCTCTCTCACTTTCGTCTAATTTCTCACTTTTGCAAAAACGTCTAACTTTCTTTTTTAGTGCCTCCAACTTATTTGATTGTCGTCCATTGTCGTCCGATAATTTTAGTGCCTCCAAATTATTTGATTGTCGTCCAATTTCTCAACCCCGGATATCACGACAGAAAAATATCGACTTTAATTGCTAGAAAATTGATGGCGCAAACAATTCTACATAATACTCATGGTTTTTTGGTCAAACATAAACGCCAGAAGGCAACTGAAAGCCTACGCTACAGACTTATTGCGAGTTTTACTCTTTTGTTTGATAGTATAGATTAATAATTGGTCTTTTGTTCGATAAACGTGTACATGAATAGACAAAAAGGATATAAACCGACTTATAATAATTTAAATCTATGATATTATTTTATAAAACCCCATGAAAATCAAAACAATAAAAATTCGCCAAAAGGGATTCATTAAATTTGAGCTGAAATTATCTTTCAAAAAACATCGATTATAAATCCATTCAAATCAACTTTTTTAGGTCTTTGCTGAACTATCTGCATAAATCGATCGCAAACCTTTTTTTATCAGTACGGGTCGCTTGTAGGAGGCTCAGATAACCTCCTAAATTGGACTTAAGGCCAGCTAATTGGTGTGATTGATACGTTACTAGGTGAACGTTACAAGTTAAAATCTATTACGTGCTGGTCTAAATTTGCCACGATATTCGAATATATACAAGGTTTAAGTCAACAAAAATATATTACAATCGATTTTTCTCCCGTTAAACCTCGGTGCGGGAACAACATTGGACGCAACGAACAACTTCAGATACAAGCGTGGTATTGTTAAGCTTGCCGATTAAAAAACAAGAGGAATTTGAATTTTAGAACTGATCCCTCTAGTTTTTCGTAAATACGAGTAAAATTGAATATAGAAACGATATATCAGCAGCAAACGTATTTTTAGGGAAAGAGTATAAAGCTATTTTATATCATTTTGTTCGTTCTGTTTCTGTGATGTTCCATGGTATAGGAAGAAAGTGAGGAAGACCCAAGTTCACACCCGTTTCATCGTGTGCTTTGTGCTTCCCAGGATACAACACATGCTTTTTGTCTCTGCCCAAAAGAGCGCCGAAATCTCCGTAGCTTCCGTACGATAAAATCAGAACTTCACTCATCGCAAGTAAAGCCAAATCAATACCTAGAAAATAAACAAATTTGTAAACAAGAAAAGGACACAAACCAAACTTTTTGTATAAAAACAGTTAATAAACAAAGCGAAAAATAGGTTTTGGCCTCAAATCGCATAACAGAAATTGTATAGAATACTACTGGCTTCTCTTTGTAAGCAAAAACTGATTGAAAAAAGCGGAGAGGTGAAATACTAGGAAAGTTTTAGGGACCCCTACCATGCTTTTACTAACAAGTAAATACCATAACATGTTTATTGGGCAATTTTTTCAGTTCTTTTTACTTTTTCCGCTCAATATCAAATTTTCAACATCCTTCAGCTTAAGCTGCTAGTCTGTATTTTGATTGACTGCAATTGGCAAACAAGCGAAGAGTTACAGTTTTTGCTTTTGTCATTAAACAGGTACAGAGACAGCCAAAGAAATAATACTATACAGTTTTTGTCTGGAACTTAGAACAATTTGTGAATTTTGTACCACTTTCTGACATAATACCAGGTACTTTTTATAAATTTTTCTGCAGCAAAACAAAAACTTATCTTTGCATTTATTCGATGTATAGAATTTTGTTGTTTAGGACGCTAGTTTAGGACACTGAGTTAAAAAATGGCTTAAAAACTTGAGCCAATAATTTTATTTCAAGAAGCCGACAATTTTTTGTTTCGATTTCATGCTTTTTACGTAGAATCTAGTACGACGGACTACAAAGAATACAAATTGGATTCTACGTAAAAAGCGTGAAATCGAAACAAAAAAATTGCAACGGACTACAAAGAATACAAATTTGGGCGGAATAAGTAGAAAATCGGATGGGTTCCATTTTCAAAATCACACGATTCACAGGACCTTTCAAATATTTTTCAGACTAGATCGAGGCCGCTTCTTGTTTTGGGGAAGATCATGATACCAATAAGGGAAGCATGGATTTTAAACAGGACTGGTTGTTCAGGTAAAATAAATTGCAATAAAAAGACCTTAAAATAAGAACAAAAGTTGAGCACCACCAACCAGGGCGGATCTAGAATTTTCTCGAGGGGGGGGGGCGGATTTTCAAAAAATTTTCCAAAATTTTGACGACCTTTTTTTTTAGGTGGACCAAATTGATTTTTCGAGCTCTCCCAAAGCATTGTTTTGCCCCTGTTTTGGCAAAATTTTCTGCGCCGCTGGCAAATTTTTGAAAAAACAGTCAAAAAAGCCGTTTTTGGGCACTTTTTGAAAAATTTTGACAAAAAAATTGCGTTTTTTTTGGCGCGCGCTCCCCCTCAAAGTTAGTATATATTGGCGCCAAAGGCGCCTTTAGAAAAATTTTAGGGTCGGTCGGTCAAAAATGGATTTCTGAAAAAGTATCAAAGGGGTGACCCTTTGGGTCGGCAGGGGTCGAATCCCTGAGAGAGGGGAGGCGTCCGCCCCCCTCCTTCGACCCCCCCCCCCCTAAATCCGCCCCTGCCACCAACAAAACTTTGAAATGGAAAAGTGAACCAATTAAGTCTACGTGAAGTTAGTGACAATAAATACGTTCAGTGCGATTCTTATTAATGCACATTTTCTTACAAAATAAGTTTTCTGTGATTTTCTTCAAAAGTCGGAACACTAACAAAACTGCTCGTGAAGAAGGGTCCTCGTAAACTCTCCTTTATAAATATCCATTACTCGTTATTTGGTCTCAATTGTTTATTTTGAGCCTTAAAAGAAACAAGCCTGCTCGCGCATCACATCCAAGTCTCGAAAGTTTCGACTGCCCTTTCATCGGTTTCGAATATTTTTTATTATTGTTCCGACTTTCGTAGCGAAAGTGATGGAATATTTGTGCTCGGGGTGGTTTTTTTTTCAGACAAATTTTGATTTTTTAAATGAGAATTTTTGACGGATTTTTTTTTATATCAGCCGGAAGGCATTGCTCTCCTGAGCTCAAATTTGAAAAGATATTTTACCGGTGATCATTTTTTTTATAAAGTTATGGGGGTTTAAATATTGCCATTTTGGCCGATTTGGGACAATTAAAGCGCGATATATATCGCGCTTCTAACGCGTAAACGGAGATATATTCCCTCATAGAAAACTTTCCAAATTGGTTGAAACAGGCTATTTATCATAAATTCTACGTTAATAGGAGAAAAATCTATCACTTCGTACTTTATACGGCGGGTGCGGGGATGATTAAAAAAAACTCAATATTTTGTAATTTTTTTCTATTTTTTCCCAAATATTCATCATTTTTTAAAGCGAACACTGCTTCAGAGACACTAAAAGACAGTTGGAACATTCACGGCTTTGCCCAGATACGAAGAGTCTTTTTTCTTGTTGAAGAAAATTTTTCTGAAAACTTTTAACTTTTTTTGTGAAAGAAAACACTTTTGAATATTTTTTAATAAAAAATATTAAAAACCATACAATTAGTACAAGATCGAAAAGCAGTTGTGAAAATTTGAAGCGGCAGATGTGAAACTTGAAACACAAAATTTTGGCCACCGAGTCGCTTGTCTTAATTGAAGTTGGAGCGAAGTTATAGTGCGGGGTAACTCAGCACGCAAAAATAATTCGCGGTACGCTTTCAGAATTATCAAAAAACTTAAAACGCCCCTAAAATAATCCAACGGTTGGCCAAATTGGCTCATGAAGTCAATAATTTTAATGGGTATAAAAAATTTTCAAGCAATTCTCAGCTTCAATCGGCAAATTGTGACAAACCGCGCCAATTATAAGTACTCTTTTTTTCTTTGACAGTCGGAACGACATTGCTACTCGTAACAGGACCAAATCCTTAATGTTCCGACTGTTTCTTCAGGTCCACGAAACAAGTCAATTAATTAGAAATTTCAAAATTGATTAACTTTTATAAAAAAAAGAAACAAAGCTAAACTTTTTCATTTTTGTTTTCATAATATTGCCTTATGAAACAATTTCTGAGCCGGATGAAATCACAGTTCTTGCTTCATTTAACAAAAATTGAAAAAGCGTGAATAAGTCCAAATGAGGCAAATATGTTTCTTTTAGAAACGCCATATTTTCACAGCAAAAATCACAGATGAAGCAAACTTTTATTATTGTGCTCAGGGCAGGGAGTCAATATATTTTAGATGACAGAAAGTTTTTGTTAAAGAAGATTTCTACTGATGAAAAAAACTAGCTCAAATAATGCATTTTTTCTTCGAAACTCGAAACAAATGTATTCAGATCGCTGGATTTCGTTTTGAAGCGTTTTTTTAAAATAATAGTTGCCGTTTTGCTTCCAGCATCATAGATGAACGTTTCAAAGAAAAGTGCAAAGTCTATCCCCATACTGATTTTCTCCTCAAGCAATTAGTCTAAAAAAACAATCAAAGCTTTTGAAATGCTGACTTTTTATCAAAATTTGGAACAAAAAGGATTAACGTTAATGTTGAATTTAAACTCGCTTTTTAGCAGATAGAATCTTTACGATACTTTTGCAATAATTTTCCGATTTTTGATGAAATTATAGAATATTTGGGCTCGCCATTTTCCTCATGAATTTTCACTCACTGATTTAATTAGTTTTGCTTATAAAGTTTTTATGCTATCTAAAGTATCAACTCCAAAACTTAAAATCTATTATTGCATTTATTTTCTACGAATTTGGGTTTTCTATCGTAGTCTCTAATTTGCCGAAATTGGAATAAGTAACGCCCGCGTTATATTCTCTGTTTCTCCAATTTATTCCAGCTAAATTTTTGCACATGAAATTGAAAAGCAAGCTAATTGGTGGTAATACTGCGTTTCAAGGTGCAAAGATGTAACATTTTTTGATTTCGTGCGTGGAAGGGAGGAATTTCATTTAAAAAATGGAAATCCTTTCTAATATTTTTTGAATATTTAATCAAATTGTTTATTTTTCTAGATGTTATCGAATTTTGTATCATCAGGATGAATTTTTTCAGGGTGATGCTAAACGTACCTTCAAGGTCGAAATCTGAAACAAATCTGTTAAAGGTCCAGTTCCCTTACAACGTATGAGGCACAACTCTCTTTGCATACTTTCAAACTTTGAAAATAAACTCGCTAAAAGATATATAAGTTGACACTCAGTCCAATTTGGTATTATTGTTGTAAATTTTCCGGGCAAAAAAACAGTAATGATTTTTCGAACACTTTTTGGTCAGAATAAATTCAATTTTAATAAAAACTGAGTTCAGATAAAGCAGTTTTGCATATTTCTGGTTAAAAACTTCCTTTTTACCGTTTGCTTGCTTTTCACAGCTCGATTAATAAGATCAGACATACCTAGCCAACAGAGAGTCGGGGAAAAAGAACTGATAAAAAAATTAGTAATCATATACGTTGAAAAATTGTATCGCCTTGCAAGATCATTAAATGATTGACACTTTTTTGATTAAACTGATCCAAATATTTGCTCCACAGGAAAATTAGCTTAATTTGCCTTAAAAACCCAAAACAAGATAGCAAGTTTTGACTCTCAAACATATTTCAAGACTCTTTGCTAAAAACATCCTTCGTTCTTTGATAGTTAAAATCTACCCAGCCAATTTTTGATCGTATTAGGTCAAAACGAGCCTTATTTTTAGTCTCAGTATTGCAACTTGACTCTCCGAAAAATCTAACTAAATTGAAGGAAACCGAAAAAATGAATAACATTTTTAAAAAGTTTTCAGCTTCAAAGATAGCCACAAAGCGCTTTGAGGCTCTTTCCCCTCCTCTCCCCCACCTGCAAATATTTACAGGTCAAATTTTTGTTCACATTGTCCGATTTTTTTTATAGTTAATGCCAAATTGCTGGCAATATCGGTGACCTTGAACATGTTAATCTGTCCAAACCTACAGCTTATAGATTAATTAGCTTTTTGGAAATGGTTTTTACGTGTGAAAACCAGTGAGAAGCTAAGAACCGACGTCGATATGAGCAGTTTTAGCTTAATTAACTTCGTTCAAATTCGTTGACCGAAAAAGATATTGCCAACAATTTGGCATTAACTATAAACATTGGAATGCGGACTAATTAAGCGATGAAAAACATGTTCAGTCTCCTTAAATAACCCTGTAAAACCACTCGTTAGACCATAAATTTCATGCTCGTGCAAGGTTGAAAGGGGAGCTTGGGAAGGGTGGAAGGAAAAAAACCCGCTGTGTATTTCAGCCGCTTTTACTTTACAAAAACTGGATCAATCAAATTTTTTACCGCAGGCAAAGAATTTGAAGCTAATTTAAAACCAGCCAACAGTCAGTAGGAAAAGAAAGAAAATTCAGATTTCCAAACTTTTCCAAAGGGTCCCCTTTGATAATATTTTTGAGATACATTACTGGCTAGTCAAAATCAAAAATTTTCTAAGGGCGTCGTCGGCGCTAATGTAGCTAAAATTTAGTGGGTAGCGCGCGCCGAAATAAAAGCAATTTTTTGGTCAAATACTTTTTAAAAATGCTGAAACGTAATTTTTAGCATGTTTCTTTTAAATTTGGCTGCGGCGCCGAAAATTTCGGACCAAATAGGGTCCTTATGGTATTTTCGGAGAGCTCGGAAAATCAAATCGGTCGGTGACCGACTTAACGAAAGGTTAACAAAATTTTCTTTTCGAAAAAAACCACTCCCCCCCCCCCCCCCCCCCAGAAAAGTTTCTGCGCAATCCACTGCACACGACATATTGTTATTGAGACGAACCTTGGTATGATTTTGTTCTTCTGTGGGGCAGCATTTCTCGCTCGTATGGTGCAACTAGCTTATAATGGTATGGACTGAATTCTTCTTTGTGCGTGTGGAAGAAATTGTCTACGTCTTTGTCTGAGTAGCCAACGATGTAGAACATTGGCTTCTGAAAACAATTTTTCGATTGGTAAATTATGATTTGTTACGCGTCTTGTTTTGGTCACAAAAAGCATATACTTTCTGATCACTAAGAAATGAGTTACCTATTGAAATGGTTGATGTTCCTACAATTATTTAAGAAATATACTTTAAAACAGAGATGCAAATTCGGTGTTTTTGACTTGTGAAATTGGTGTTTCGTTGTGTTTTGAAGTTTCGTTGTGTTTTGTCCCTAAATCATTGGAAGTTTCGTTGTGTTTTGTCCCTAAATCATTTGAAGTTTCGTTGTGATGCGGATTCCGTGACCTAGGGCTATATAACACACCTGAAGCTAATTTTTCAGACAAACTTGTAGTCTGAAAGAGGCCATCTAAAAATTTGTGGCCATATTGACTTTTAAATTATTTCTGTCAGTTCTAATTTAATGCAGCCTATTACAGAAAAATGCTTAGAATATCTGTTTCCAAAGACAAAAGGCTGAAAGAATTCAGATGTTGTAAAATACATATCATTAACCAGCTGACTGTATAATCGATAATAGATATAGACCCTTACCTTGTAGAGGGTGGCTACTTTTTTGAAGGCATCCTGGAGATAGTTTGTTTTCTCGAACACGTCGCAGTCCCACTGGAGAGCGTTGAGATGGTACTTGTAGTCTCCCATTCTCATGTGCACATACACAACAGTGCAGCCAGTCTGTGTCCAGCAATTGTTCAGTTTGTTCAGACCATTGAACACTTTCTCAGCATCTCTCCACACTGTTCGGTTGAAAATAACTCGTGAGCGAAACTCCGCATAAAAACCTACAAAAACATAATTTATAGAAACCAAAGTCAACAGACAGAGTTGGGAAAGAGTCAAGGAAGGCAAAGAAGCAGAAAAAATTGATTTGTTTGAATTGGTTTAAAGAGTTTTAGAGAAAAAAAAACAATAACCCCTTCTATTTCTATTTGCAATGCCAACACAACTTTAACTTGTTGATAAAATTTTGTCTTATATAATTTTTAACCTAACACAAAGATTACCGAACTCGTTATAAGATAACAAAAACCAAAGTAACCCTAGCCATCTTAGCAGCTATAAGCTACCATTGAAGACTGCTCTGCAATTCTCGGTGGTGGAACTTATTGGTATGTTTAGCTGGCATTATAAAGTTAAACAAATAGAGATTACTTAAACGTTTGATGCAAAAACTACTTGCCATAAGTAACAAGTGGTAAAAATTGAGGATATGTTGGAAGTTGAACCCGCTTGCCCTTCAGATCCTCAGGGGACTCCCCAAATGCCGCAACACCCTTCTCCCAAATCATGCCAGTACTCGGTTGCACTATTTGGCGCTTGTCTGCCGGTGGATTGATCCTGCACTCTAAATCTCTTCAAAATTTGTAACTAGTACAAGTCACAGACTTTTTTGCGACCTATTTCGAAAAGGTTTCAAAAAATCCGAACCGTCGCTAAATTCCTAAATCGGCCACCGCAGCAAGTTATACACGACAGAAAAAAAAACATTTTTTCTTTTTCAATCCGCTGCCAATTTTCGCTCAATTTTACTTTCGCAACAATACAATATGATTATGTATCAAAATTGGTCATATTGTGAAAATATGTTCACTTGTTCATGATGACATGTTTTAATCCAATTGAAAAAGTCAAAGGTTATTCTAAGTAGGTTTTCGCATAAATGTTTCAGAAAAATCAAAGGAGGAACAGGAAAAAGCTCAAGCTTTCAGGTGCGGCAAAAAGTCTATAAGTACAGAGCCAATATAATGTAATTGCACATTGCCTTCAATTATGCGCGTTCCTAAAATTTACACATCAGTTAAAGTATCAAAAAACCTTGAAATTAATTTATTTCAACAGAGGCAGAGTTGGAGCCGGGCCGGGCTCGGGCCTGGCTTTCAAAAGAGTTCACTTCTTTCACTGTTCAAGCTAAAAGCGCTCAGAGGGAGCGTGACTTGAACAGTGCTGGGCAAACCCGGCCAGCAAAGCGTGCCCTCTTTTCTGCAGCAAAAGCCAGCCAAATCGAACTGCTAGGATCGGCTGCGACCAATGAACTTATTAAAGTTTTTATATTTCTTGTGTTTTCAGTAAAAATGGGCCCGGGCTTGAAATTTTTTGTTTCCCAACCGAGCCCGGGCCTCAAATTCAGGCTTGGTTCCAACTCTGAACAAGGGCGGATCTAGGATGTGCTCGAGGGGGGTTGGATTTAAAAAAAACTTTCGAAAATTTGGTCGAGACTTTTTTTTTAGGTTAACTAAACTGATTTTCAGAGCTCTCCCTAATATTGTAAAGATCATTTTTTGACCAAATTTTCAGCGCTGCCAAAACAAGCCAAAAAAAATTTTCTGCGCTGCCAAGTCAATTTTGTATCTGTATGTTCCTGGATTCCACAGAAAAATCTTTAAACATGACAAAATTTTGTCGGCACGATCAGAGAAATTGAAAGAACAAAAGAAGAACAAAGGGAGCGTCCTTGTTGTGGAATCTGCTTACAATTCACAAAAAACACAGTTTGGCCTCGTATTGAATTTAGGGTCGGCAAGGGGGTCGAATCCCTGAGGGCTTCGTCGTGACATATGAGCAGCCTATGTTGATTGGATAATATGAAAGTTATGCTTGGGATGGTTTTTTATTCAGTCAATTTTAGACTACTTAATTAAGCAGTTTTATCAGAAAGTTTTTCTACCATCCTAGTTCACCAGTGATCTTTTATTGTTCAGTTATGAGGTTTGAAAATTGCCAATTTGCCTGATTAGGAATAAATAATGCGACATATTTTGCGTTCTTTTAACCCACGTAAGCAGGGGATTAATGTGTTAATGCTAAAATCTTCCTTCTTTAGTTCATATTAGCATGTCAGGAATTAAATTGAAGAAAAAAGAGCAAAAAAATTGTCAGAGTATATAAAAAATTGTCGAAAAAATAATCTGCGAGCTTTTCTTTTGGTCACAAAAAATGGGTCGTTTCTGTAATAAAGCCCAAAAAACTACATTAGGAATTGCACTTTTAATTGAATGAAAGTCAGAAAAAAAATTACTGGACTCAATTTGATAAGATTTAAGCGTTTAATCCAATATTTAAAAGTCAAAAATTAATTTTGGGTCGTATATATATAAATGTTCAAGTGATCGAAACAACAGCGTTCCATTATTAGAAAGCTTAACTGTATAATTTCTTTCACTGTAAATAGTTTTCACAGTAAAAATACTGCTGATACAGAAGGAACGAAAAAAGTTGCGATCAGTTTTGTCAAGATACTTTAGTGATATGGAATATTTTAAAGTGTATATTTAAGGGAGTTTTTAAGGGAATATTTTTATGTGTAAAGGACACAATGTGCAAAAATTTTCAACCTATCTGTTAAAATTATCAAATAAAAAACATCGGCGCTCGGTGCGGCCTTAAACTAACGCAAGCTGACTGAATTTATTGCATACTGTTTTGAACTATAATCCTTGATTTCCAAATGTGTTACCCTGACATATATAAAATGGTATGTTTTTTTTGTAGTAGTCATTGTTTTATCTGATATTCGAAAACAGCATGTGAAGTCTTGAAGTCTTAAGGTCGTGTAGCCTATTAACACGTCCAAATGAATTGTAAGACAACAATCCGTAACAACGCGTGCTATTGTTACGCAAACAAGACGCGTTGGTTATCCCATTTTGACTAATTATTAAAAATCAATCTTTTGAAATTGAGCTTCGGGCAACAGTAATTTTCACATAATAAAAAAATTTTAGCCAAAAAAGACGGCTTAAAAATAATAAAGAAATCAATATAAAAACCACTCTAAGCATAATTATTATGCTTCTTCTTCAAAATTTGGAACGAAAAAGAACCATTAAGATCTTGTAAGAATTCTAATATCTCTGCTCGATAGTTATATTCAAACGAAATAAGTGTAGATCTAAACCTAAACCTAAATTATTCACAACAAGTCAATATACTAAAAAATCCCTGAAAATTCTGACTGCTCTTTAACTATCCTCGCGAAAATTTATTACATGAAAATTTGATATGCCGAGTTCAGCTCCTTTGACCGAAAAAACTAATCATAATTTCTATAAGCTGAGTCTAATAAAAAATACTTTTCTTTCAAATTTCATACATTTTTGCTAACATTTTTTTGTTTGCCATTTTTCTTGTTTTGCCATAAATGTTTGTGATTCATCATACAAGAAAAAAAAATTTTTTTGATTTGGCGCTAATCATATCATTTCTAGAAATGGCTACTCAAAAATTTTTTTAAATTATTTTCAAAAATGCTTTAAAAGAATTTTTGGTATCTCAGTTGAAGCACTAAAATGTTTTCTAATCTAACAAGTATTTTCCAATTTTTTCGCGCGCAAAATTTTTTCTGTGCAAAACTTAGTCCTGAATATCTAAAAACTGAAATGTTTTTTGTTTTTCTGAATAACTATTCGAAAACGCTCAAAAAGCGTATTTATGCAAGTTTATTTGCATGTGTTTGTATGCCATGGTCAATGCGTAATTAACTAAAATTTCAAACTCAAATTTTAGTTTTTTAAATTTTTAACAGAGTTTCGAAATTTGCTATTTTTATTATATTTTAAGTAAGGCATCATCAATCAGATTGGTAACGAATACAATCCAAAAACTTTGAGAAGAAAATAAATTAACAAAACTAACAATATTTGCAATTTGATCGCAATAACAGAAGGAGAATAACAGAATATCATCTGAAATTTAGTTGGTTTGTTAAAATTTTAGTTGGTTTGAGAAATTCTTATGTAAAAATTACAGCTGAATAGTGATCCAGTTATTTTATCACATTACGAGGCCAAACTGTGCACGGGATAGGTGCACAATTTTGTGTCTGCATGTTCCTGGATTCCAGAGACAAGTCTTTAAACATGTAAAAATTTTGTCGGAACGATCAAAGGAAAGTAAAGAACAAAAGAAGAACAAAGGGAGCGTCCTTGTTGTGAAATCGGCTTACAATGCACAAAATACACAGTTTGGCTTCGTAATGCAGTTATATAAAAATGACAGCTCGAATACCATATGAAGTAAAGAAAGTTTTGACAGAGACAATTTTGATGAATTATGAAACTTGATAAATTTTTAAAACATGAATATCCAATCTTCAGTGTAACAATTTGAAAGCTCGGACAAAACTAATGAGCTCGACCGTGCTCGTGTTGAGCAAGATACGTTTTGGCCGTGCTCAACCGAGTTTTGGTATGTTTTGACTTTCAAACAATTAAATTTCTCCGAATTTGATTGTTATTGTTTATACTTTTCGGCTAATGAAATTGATACAAAGTAGAAGTATACTATTGAGTCTTTTAGAACAAATAATTTATCATTATAGTCTTTTACCAAAAATTGACAGATATTAAGAAATTGTTAAGAGTAAGTGTTTGGGCACATCACAATCCGCGGGAAGTTGTTCTAAATTAATCTAGAACGTTTCAAAATGGTCATTCAATGTTTTAGTTTTTGCAAATTGTTCTTGGTTGTTCTAGAACGTTTCAAAATGCTCATTAATTGTTCTAGACTGCTTCAGAATTTTTATACACATGTACCGATCAAGAGCTTACATTTGTGAAGGTTTCGTATGAACAACCCAAGGCAATTTCAGACAAGTAATAAATCCATATGTACCAAGAAATAAGAATAAACAATACACATGTAATTTAAACTACATAACTTAAGAGTTTGAGCCGAGAAACTGTTTAAAAAAATAATTTTTTAACCAAAGGCAAGAACATAAAAACTGTCCAGCATACAAAAAAAACGCATGAAATTACATACGCGGTTAGAATTTTGCAGCACCATATGTAGTCTAACTCTTCAAGGTCAAAAAACATCGGCTGAAACTCCGATAAAAGGACAAAAAAGGGATCCTTTCAATTCTTATGCAAAAATTACACACAAATACTGGTCCAGTTAATTTATCAGTTACATAAAAATGACAGCTGAAAAGTCATATGAGGTAAAGACAATTTAAGCAGAGAAAATTTTGATGAATTATGCAAATTGATGTATTTTTAAAACATGAATATCATGACCATAGATACAAAGAAGAAAGTTACTCAGTAGTGAAATTTACGCGTATAAAATTATGAATACAAATGTTTTTTAGCATGTAAAACTATGTTTGAAAAAATATGCACTACTGAAGCTATTCCTCGTCATATGTGGAAAGACTCGTCAAGGTCAGGTTATATCATCTAATATCACATTATCTGGAAATGTTTTGACCATAATTATGAAAATGAAAAATGCTCAGCATCAAAAATTAAAAAAAAAATTGTGTTAGTTTTTCAAAACTTTGTGCCTCATCATATGTAATATGGCTCATCAGAGTCAGGTTACATCATCAAATATCTCTCTAACTGTTAATTTATTGATCATATTTCAGAAATTGAAAAAAATACATTATGTTTTAGTTAAAAATTGCCTCATCTTACGTAGTATGTTTTATCAAGGTCAACACATGTTAACTTTATCTCAATTATTTAATACCCTTAATTAACGATTTTCAACTTGAACATTATCACAAAATTAATAGCCTTAATTAATGATTTTCAAGTTGAACATTATCACAAAATTGAGTTTGAAAAAAAATGATTTTGTTTCCTGAACTCGACATTAAAAATGTCTGAGACAAACATGTTTGAGAAAATTTAGATGCAACTAGATGCATAAAATAAAAGTTTTACTTGTATTCAAAATCGTTAGTCAAAGTTCAATCAAAATCGAGGAAAAAAGTTTTTCACCAAAAAAACATCAATAAAATTAAAAAAAACTGTTTTGTAGAGACTATTCGAGCTTTTTTGTCTAAAATGTTTACTTTCAGAAAAATATATAAAGCCAATCGGGCACATGAACAATGGATTACCACTCTTATACCACATTTTACGATAAATTAGAGAGACTTCCCGATAAAACTTGAAAAAAGGAAACAAATTTTATGTAGTTTCCGTATTACAGGGAAACATGAGATACAATCGAAAGTTATCACCCTAATAAAATCTGAAATTCACTTCAATGGAAACTGAATAGGCACAAAAAATGAGCTAGACCTCTTCTTTTCAATTTTTACACAATTCTTTTCAAAAGCAAACTGCTCTTTAATTGACAGAAATTTTAGCTCAGTAAAAATTGTTACACTCTTGATGCAAACGCTCCAAAACCTAAAATTTGAAATCTCCATTGACTTTTTAGTTTGAGATCCTATATTTTCTTACTTGCAATTATGACAAAGTATACTAATCAGCACCAGTAGATTCCCATCAAAATAAAAAAGTACCAGTACTTCAATTAAGGATGAGTTAAATTGTTTTCGAATATTTAGCTTACCTTTTTTTCAAATTTGAATCACAAACTTCATGAACTTGGATGAAATTGTAATCATTGAAAAAACAATTTCACTTAGAAAAAAAAACGATCCAAGAAGCCCGAGTAAAAAAATTAAAAAAAGGAAATCCTATTTTGAACTCGTTTTTCGTGTTTTTCGTTTTTGCGCAAAAAAACTGAAAATTATAAAAATGATACAAAACCAAATTTAAAATTGACAAATAAAGTCTGGCAAATTTTTTTTTGGTTTTTAGTGAGTGTTCAGGTTAACCTTTCAACTTGATTTTTTGTGTTGGATTTGTGTTGAACTGGGGTCGTGTTGTTTTGGGATTGGATTGGGTGTTGGATCGGGGTCGAAAACTTTTTGTTCTACCTGGATCAAACTAAAAGATGTAGAAAAATTGAGGTGCTCGTTTCAAAGACTAGAATTTCTGCAATAAAAATTTGAAACAGGTTGTTCGCTATTTGTTTCACAAGTTTAGTCATTTACAGCAATTTAAGATTTTTTTCTAAATGATAACGAAACGTTCAAACCAGCGAATTACATACAAACAACAAAAAGCAGCACCTGCTTTTAACTTTTAAGCTGCTTTTCAAGCAAAATAAAACAAAAAGGAAAAATTTCAGATCACTATTGATTACTTTTGCTGAAAAGGTCTAATTTCAGAAAAAAAAAATTAGTTACGGTCGGTTTCATATAATTTATTCAATACCATTGAAATGAGGCAGAAATAACAACAAAAAACAGACAACACAGATAACAAGGCTACGTTCTTTGTATCAAAGTGCATGAATCAAGTTTGTACCTAAATAAATTATACCATTTGACAAATTACCATAGTTTCAAAAGTTATATGTCAATTTTTTGTTCTCTTCATCTTGTTCGATCAAACTTCAGTTCAATCTATGGAACAGTCTTCTAACATATTTAATTTTTTTGCAAATATCATCTTTTTTTTATTGTTTTTTGACAACGGATGTAATTTCGAGAATTGCAAACAATACTTTGTACAAAAATTTGTTTGTTTTTCTTGGATTATTTCAATTGACTTTAATCATTGTGAGAATAAAAAAATATTAAAAATCTAATGAGTGTAAAAATTTATTTTTTAATTTATACTATTTTTGGTTGCAGTTTCACAAACGTTTCCGCTTTTAAGCAAATTTAATAATACGAGAGCAATAATCATTTCTAATTCAAAACAAACCGAAGTGGCTCTGCGTTGAACTGCAACTAGTCTGTTTTTTAAAGATTTTTCTCTTAATATCTATACTATTTACTTACGTATCTGATTTTTCTTAGAGGAAAAAAATTTATTTTGGCTGGTGAAGATTTAATTTAGAGGTTTGACTCAATTTACTATCACAAACTGTAGATGCAATTTAATAGAGTTATTCTCATTTTGATTGAAAGGCGTTATTAAGTGTCCAACTTGCGGATATTAAAAGTTTGATCAAAATAGGCGAATTAAAATTGTCGAGGTTTTTTTTATTCTTGTATCAGTGAAGAAAAAATTTATCAAATGTCAAGACTTTTGCGTATACGTTGACCTTAAAAGGTAATATTCCGATGCGATAACAGAACCATATTCAAGGCAATTTTGTAAAAAAAAAAAGATCGTTTTTTAGCTAAAGTTATCTCCCGCATACCAAAAATGTATTCATATAATGAAAGTTTTATAAGCACGAATCTAGTTAGATGAATTATAACTGATAGTTAAAATCATTGTAATGAACTTTTGTTTTTTGTGAAGCGCAAAACACGTTGAGAGAAAATTGGGTTTACAAAATCAGGCTTAGGTCATTAGCAAGAGAAAAAAAGAAAAGAACTGAAAAACTACACTGACCAGAAATTGTTATCTCAAAACACTAAATTAATCATGACGCAAATATTTGATTCAGCAAAGTTCTTTAATCCTGAAGATCTTGATATTGAGCTTCACTAACATCGGTTAAGCTATGATGTTTTTTTTTGAGATCAGAATGCGATGCGCAGTGTTTCTTACCAGTTACGATTAGCACATCTAAAAAAGCTTAAACTTATTTTTCAAGCAAAATATTATGAACAAAGGTTGCTAAAGTTAGTGTTAAACATAATAACAAAAAAGAGTTCAAAAAAAAGAAAGATTTTGTTTCCTCAACTCGTCATTAAAAACGTCTGAGACAAACATCTTTGAAAAAACTAGATAAAACTAGATGCAAAAAATATGTTTTTTTTTATAATCAAAACTGATAGTCAAAGTTCAATCAAAATTGAGGAAAGAAGGTATTCACAAAAGAACATCAAAAAAAAATTTTAAAAAATTTCGTAGAGACTATTCGAGCTTTTTTGTCTAAAAAGTTTACATTCAGAAAAAAATTGATAAAAAGTCAATTAGGCGCTTGAACATTGGATTACCACTCTTATCACACTTTTTACCCGAGAATAGAGAGACTTCCGAAAAAACCTGAAATAAGGAAAAAAAATTTTGTTAGTTTCCTTGTTACAGGGAAACTTGGGATACAATCGAAAAGTATCACTCAAATAAAATCAGATTTTATGTTTAATGGAAACTTAATAGACTCATCATCTCATATCTCAATCACTATTGGTTTTTAACACTCTCACGAATACAAAAACTACTCACCATGGAAAACTATGTTTAAAAAACAAGCATTGTGAAAGTTTTGCCTTATTATTTGTAGTTTGACTCATCAAGATCAGATTACATTGTCTACTAGCTCCTTAACTGTTATTTTTTGACCATAGGGTTGCAATTAAAAGTTACTAAGCTTTAAAAATTATGTCTAACAAATTATGCATTGTTCAAATATGCCTCATTTTCATCTAAAATGAATCATCAAGGTCTTTTATCAATAACTGTTATCTAAAATTGATCGATTTTCCAGACACAAGCAGGAAAACAAAAATTTTTTGCATAGAAAACTACTTTAATTGAAAAATGTATTCACATAGCGAGTTTTCCCTCATCCTAAAATGAATGTCCTCATTAACTAAAAAATTTTTGACCAAAATTACGAACATGAAGATAGCTCAGCATAAAAAGTTCAATCTGAAAATCTAATAAATGTGCTATAAAAGTTGCTTCATCATTTGTAATACAGCTCATCAGAGTCAGGTTGAACAATCTTATATCTGATTAACTGTTGATTTCTTAGACTTAAAAACCATCTTATAGTCTAAAACTGGATGCAATGCGCACAGAGAAATTCATTATTTTTATTGTGTTCAAGTTCATCAGTCAATATTCAATCGAAAATTAATTGAAAAAAAACTATTCACGAAAGAGCTTGAACAAATAAAAAAACAGCTTCTAGAGATTATTTGAGTTGAGCTCTTATTGTCTGTATTAACTATATTCAGAAAATGAAATTGATAAAAAGTCAATCGGTTGCTTGATCAAGGGATCACCACTCTTATACCAGATTTTACCGAAGACTAGATCAACTTCCCGAAAAAAACCTGAAATCATGAAATTTTTTTATTGTTGTTTCAGTCTTGCAGTGGAACTCGCGACAGAATTGAAAGGTATCACTCTAATAAAATCTGATTTTCACTTCGATGGAAACTGAATAGACATAAAAAATAAGCTAGACCTCTTCGTTTCAGTTTTTAAACAATTATTTCAAAAGAAAACTGCACTTTAGTGATAATTTTAGCGCAGTAAAAAGTGTTACATTCTTTATTCAATGCTCCAAAACCTAAAATTTGAAATTTCCATTGGTTTTTGTTTTTTTTAATTTTGAGATCCTATGTTTTTCTTTTTACTTGCAATTATGACAAAATACACCAATCAACACTAGTAGATTACCATCAAAAAACGGCAATCAAATTTAAAAAATCTGACTTAGCTGCGATTTGCAATTGTGAAAAACTGGCTTGTTTTTTTTTCTAAAAAAAAGAACAGTATTAAAATCAAAAACAAAAGAGAAAACGTATTGAATATAGAAGTTTTTTTGACCTAAATAAAAAGTATCAGTACTTAAATTAATGATGTGTTAAATCGTTTTCGAATTTCTTAGCTGAATTTTTTCCAAATTTGAATCACATACTTCATGAATTTGGTTGAAAGTGTAAAAAAAATGAAAATCTTTGAAAATTTAGTTAAGAAGCCCGAGTGACAAATTAAAAAGAAGAATTCTTATTTTAAACTCCAGTATTTTTCGTTTTTGCTCAAAAAACTGAAAACAAAAAAAAATTATACAAAATTAAAATTTGACAAGACAAATAAAAAACTGACAAAAGCTGTTTTTTTAAAAGCAGTTTCAATATGTATATCGCATGAAGTCAAAAGTTCAATTATTACTGTCAAGAGCTCAAATAAACTAATACCAAGAGCCTGAATTTAAAGCTATTAAGACTTAACATCTTAGCTGTGACATCTAACTTTGCGATTATGACCTAACATGCTACTACAGCTAGAGGTAAAAAAAATAAGCGATACTGAAAAAGTCGAGCAAGGCACGAAGTAGATTGAACCTAAAAAACTCAAAATGTTCAACGCCACCATGTTCAACCATTCTACTTAGATTAGCGTTAACCTCTAATGGCTAAAAAAATTTGTTTTGTAGATTTTTATCAATTTTGATTTCAACTTAAAAAAGCAAACTACTTTGATAATATTTTACATAAATTAATATTACGATTTTCAGCTGGTTTAATATAACCTAGCTGTTGTAGGTTTTGACTTACAATTGAAAAAAAGAGACAGAAATGGTAAAACCTATAAAAAAATTAAAAATTAGCTCTGCTAATAAAATTAGTGTAATTGTAGAAACTGAATTTGCTTCTTAAGTACAAAAATTTACGGCCTTAATAAGCAATCTGAACCAAACTTTACAACACATGTCTATATAAAGCAATATTAAATGCAAACTAAACATTCAAACATGCACAATTTTTTCATCGCAATTTGTAATAAGAAGAAAACTAGATGATCCTAAACTGACAACTGACAATTAATGTATGTCATTTTTTTTTGCTTTAAGTGAGTGTTCAGGTTAACCTTTCAACTTGTTTTTTTGGTGTTGGATTGGTGTTGACTTTGAGTCGTTTTGTTTTAAGATTGGATTGGGTGTTGTTCGAAAATTGGGTCGAAAACTTTTGGATTGGCTCAAAAACTTTTAGTTCTAGCTGGATCAAACAAAAAGATGTAGAAAAATTGAGGTGCTCGTTTCAAAGACTAGAATTTCTGCATTAAAATTTTGAAACAGGCTTTCGCTATTTGTTTCACAAGTTTAGTCATTTACAGCAATTTAAGATTTTTTGAAATGACAACGAAACGTTCAAATTAGCAAATTACATACAAACAACGAAAAGCAGCACCTGCTCTTAAGCTGTTTTTCCAGCAAAAGAAAACAAAAAGAAAAAATTTCAGATCACTATTTGCTATTTTTGTTGAAAGGGTTGAAGTTGAGAAAAAATTAGTTAAGGTCGGTTTTATATAATTTATTCAATATAATTGAAATGAGACAGAAATAACAGCAAAAAACACACAACACAGATAACAAGGCTGCGTTCTTTGTATCAAACTGCATGAATCAAGTTTGTACCTAAATAAATTATAGCATTTGACAAATTACCATAGTTTCAAAAGTTTTATATCCCTTTTTTGTTCTCTTCATCTTGTTCGATCAAACTTCAATTCAATCTATGGAACAGTCTTCTAATAGATTTATTTTTTTTGCAAATGTCATCTTTTTTTATTGTTTTTTGACAACGGATGTAATTCTGAGAATTCCAAACAAAACTTTGTACAAAAAATTGTTTGTTTTTCTTCGATTATTTCATTTAACTTTAATCATTGTCAGAATTGAAAAAAAATTAAAAGAACTAATTAGTGTAAAAAACTTATTTTTTAATTTATACTATTTTTTGTTGCATTTTCACAAATGTTTCCGCTTTTAAACAAATGTAAAAATATGAAAACAATAATCACTTATAAATCGAAACACACTTAAGTGGCTCTGCGTTGAATTGCAACTAGTCTATTTTTCAAAGATTTTTTCTTAATATCCATACTATTTACTCATGTATCTGAAATTTCTTCGAGGAAAAAAAAATTATATTTGGCCTATGTAGATTTCATTTAGAGGTTTGACTCAATTTACTATCACAAACTGTAGATGTAATTTAATAGAGTTGATTGAAAGGCGTTATTAAGTTTCCTACTTGCAGATATCAAAAGTTTGATCAAAATAGTTGAATTAAAATTGTCATTTTTTTAAATTCTTGTATCAATGAAGAAAAATTTTATCAAATATCAAGACTTTTGCGTACACGTTGACCCTAAAATGTAAAAATAGGATGCGAAAACAGAAACATTTTCAAGGCAAACTTGTAAAAAGATCGTTTTTTTTTAGCTAAAGTTTTCTCCCGCATACCAAAAATGTATTCATATGATGAGAATTTTATAAGCACGAAACTAGTTAGATGAATTATACCTAATAGTTAAAATCATCGTAAAGAACTGTTGTTTTTTGTGAAGCGCAAAACACGTTGAGGGAAAATTGGGTAAAAAAATCAGGCTTAGGTCCAAAATCAGGCTTTGGCCCCCCTGCTGACCCAAAGGGTCTAAGCTTTGTACTATTTTGTGAAATCTATTTTTGGTGACGTTCCCTAAAAACTATCTAACAGCGCTTTCGGCGCAAATATATACTAATTCTGAGTGGCGGGGGAGGAACGCGCGCGCCGAAAGAACGCATTTTTTGGTTAACACCTTTTTTGGCCTGTTTTTTCAAAATTTTGCCTGTGGCGCAGAAGGTTTGGCCAAATTAGGGCCTTTTTACTGCTTTGGGCGAGCTCGGAAAATCAAACAAGTCGACCTAACAAAAAGTCTGGAAAATATTCGAAACTCCGCGCCCCTCGAGAAAATCCTCGATCCGCCCCTGCCAACAACCACATGAAACAATTGAAAATGCAAGCTTTTCAAAGAACTTAATAGGACGGTTGGCATAAAATGAATCAAATGAGACAATTTTTTTACTTTTTTCAGGCATGGCGTTCCTTGTTGGGGAACTGTTTTGTTTTAATGTATGTTTAATTGCAATATTGCAAGTCCAAATATTGAGAAAAATATATGTAAGCTAAACATTCGAAAATGATTCAACACATCATCAACTGCAGTACTGATACTTTCCGTTTAAATCATGAAAAATTCTACGTTTGATATCTTTTTTTTATCTGAAATACTGTTTTTTTTCTCATTAAATAATGAAAATTTCTCTTTTTGATCTCTTTTTTGGTTTGCTTATGCTTATAGCATGTAACATGGTAGTAACTTTTAGAAAAAAAAAGAAAATGTGTATTTCACTGTTGCAAAACGAAACTCATTCACGTCATCATTCATTTGATTGGCATCTTATGATGGGTATTAATTAGTGAATGTAACATTTTTCACTTCGCTTTAATTTTTTTTTAGTTCAATTGCAGGTTGAAAAGATGGTTTGTTCTTTTTCGTTGCGTCTGTTCAGTTTTTTAAAGATTATATTTTTTGTTAAGGTGATAGCTTTCAATTGTACTATAAGTTCCCTGCACTTAGACTTTTTCGGGAAATTTATATAATCAGACGCTCCCCTCAGGGATTCGAACCCTTGCCTACCCAAAGGGTCTCCCCTGTGTATTATATCTATCGGATATTTTGGGATATCTATTTTGGGATATCTATCAGATTCGAACCCCTGCCGACCCAAAGGGTCTCCCCTTTATACTATTTTAGAATATCTATTTCTAGTGAAGTGCCCTAAAAACTATCTAACGGCGCTTTCGGCGGCGAAAATCTATACTAATTTTGAGGGGGGGGGGGGGGGGGGG